>NC_061110.1:65081741-65111741 GCF_015104395.2 Macrobrachium nipponense | reverse complement strand
ATAACAATGTCTACCTCACGTCGTGATCGAAACCGGGACTCTGGAGATAAAAGCAAGGGCGCCACTAACTAACCTACGTAAGTCAGAGAAGACGTTGGAGCCTATGCAAGTGCTGCTGACACTACCTGAGGTGATATCAGAGTGCGCAGATTGCACACCTTGCTTTCTACCGACTCGTACCCAACTTCCCGCCCCGTCAGTGTCATTGGTGCGGTACAGCGGGTATTACAGGGTGCTTTAAAAAAAATGGTTTTGTACAATTTTGATTTGATTTTATTTGTCTCATTTCTGATTTGACGCACAGTTAAGGCGGCCTTTAGAAGAACGTTGCAGCGAAATCAGTTGATTTTGATTTATGAGCGTTGGAAGGTGCCATTTCCTGTTTGACAGCTACGTATAATAAACTAGAAAAGAAAAATGCACCTAACTCTCTTCGAAACAACCCAGTTTTCTGTACAACGTATAATACTGTACAAAACCAACACGTGACCGGTAGCGTTTCAGTCGCTCACCAGACACGGTAGAGTGATGGTTCGTCCCTTGCTTACGGAAAGTGCTGCCAGATGCACGAGCCACGGCAAACTTTAACCTTCAAGAAAAAGAATAAAAAAACTACTGAGGTTTGAGGATTGCAATTTTGTAGGTTTGATGATTGGAGGGTGGATGATCAAAATACCAGTTTGGAGCCCTCGAGCCTCAGTAGCTTTTTCGATATTAGGGCGGACTGACGGACAGACAAGGTCGGCACAATAGTTTTCTTTTACAAACTAAAAAGGTAAAAGGGTATAGCCTCCCATCACATTTGTTTTCGAGTTTATCCCCTTTTCGTTCCTAGGTTCTTAGATGATTGGATAATGATGTAGAATGATCCTATAAATATGCAAAGAGAGTTACCGAGGCCGGAAGATTGAAGTTGTTGGATGTGGAAAGGCGTTGGTCGCCAGTTCTTTGCAAAGCAAGGGGAAATTGAGGTAAATTCCCCATGGGGAAGTTTCCCAGAGTATCTTGCCGTGTCAGATTGTCCCTTACCCCAAAATGTGTATCAGCATTATTTTTATATATTTATTTATTTATTTACTTATTTATGTATTTTTGTAACCTGTAAGTCATATTCAGTGTTCTCAGCAAGTTTACAAGAATGAAATGAGAGAAGCAGTATTAAAGTAGTTTATTAATTTGTAAATGATGAGCCGGTGATCAGAAGTAGAAGTAAGTAAAACTCCCTTTCGTTACTTCGATTTGCCATATTGAAAAAAAAAGTGGTCGTTTGTTCATTTTGCCGATTACCACCTTTTACATAATCTGGTTTATTGTATTGGTTAAACCAAGAATGAATGATAAAAATCGCTATCTAACTTGTTTTCCTTATCTTGGCTCGAGCGGTAATCAGGCTAATGAGTCGCCTGAATACATTGTCACCAGTAAAGAATCGGCTATTTTAACGTGCATTCCCATGACCCTTTTTTTGGTACGTGTAAGTGATACCTAAATCATTAGTAACAGGCGATTCATCAATTCACTCTGAAAAACAGTCCCAAATTAAATTCAAGGTTAGTGCCTTAATTAGGTGATGATTCCCATTTTCGTCGTTCTTATTTTGGCTCGCAAGATTTTTGCTCCGATTTCAAGTTTTCGTTTTCTTTCCGGTTCTACATATTCATTAAACGCAGTAGCCTATGGGCATCTCTCTCTCTCTCTCTCTCTTCTCTCTCTCTCTTCTCTCTCTTCTCTCTCTCTCTCTCTCTCTCTCTCTCTCTTTCAAAAATGTCTATTTGGAGACTGATTTGTATCGGTTGGAGTGAAGTATTTTGTTACTAACTTTTTTTTTTATTAATGATATAGAATTATATATATATATATATATATATATATATAAAGGTTTTTGCCACTAGGGAAAAATTGAAAACGAGATAGCCAAGCACTTTCGGTCTAGTTGTGCCTGAGTAAAGGGTCACAATAGACCGAAAGTGCTTGGCTATCTCGCTTTTCATTTTTTCCCTAGTGGCAAAAGCCTTTATTTATGCATAGCATCACGTTTTATATACTTCGTGATCAAGTTATTCATTATATATATATATATACATATATATATATATATATATATATATATATATATATAGATAAAGAAGATTTCAGGAGGTTCCATGATACACTCTCAGTAACAGGCCATGATTTATTATACAAAAAAACGTTTCGCACACAAAACACGGTGCATCATCAGTCTGTGAAGAAATAAAAACAATTACATTATATTACTACATAAAAGGAATTCATCAAAAATTAAAATTGACATTAAAAAACTGTAAAAAAGCATTATTAAAAAACAGTAAGAAACAAAAGAGAGAGACTACTAAAACACCAACCATCTCTAGTAAGGAAAGAAGAGGGAATGTGACAAAAACCGAGGTCCCAGTCAAGACGAAAACTATGCCAGATATAAAGTTGAAGACGAGGTGTTATTGTTGAGTGAAGGAACCAGCCTTTTATGAGTAACGACTCTAAGGTGGTTAAGTGATCTGGGTCCTTCGTATAGCCAATTATGGAGAAGTGCTGCTTCAAGATCTCTATTTTACAAAGAGCAGCATGATTTCTAATATTGGAAAATTCAGGTTGCTTAATTCTTTGACCTGTGCGGAAGCTGAAACCCTTATGGCTGCAATATCTCACTTGCAGTAACCTTCGAGTCGATCCAATGTAAGAGCCCGGACATCCAGGGCATGTGAATTTATAAACAACATTCGATCTCATGAAGGACTGCAAGCGATCTTTGAAATTAAAAAATGAACCTATTTTACAAGGATTATTCGAAATAAGTTTAAGTTGAAGACATGGAATTTCCTGTTCGATGATTTTAGTAAGTCTAAGTGAGAACTTGGTATCAGACACATACGGGACAGAAGCAAAACACAGTTTCTTTGGAACATCAAAATTAGCTATAGGTGGTTGGAAAAATTTGGTTAGTAATTTATAATGATTCTATGAACTATATCTCTAGGATATGAATTTTTTTGAAATAAGAAGTTTAATAAAAATTCCATTTCCTTATGAAATATTGGCCAACTGGAAGAGTATTTTAGTGCTCTATGGACTAAAGTGTAAATACTGTTTAGTTTGAAGGTTTTTTGGCATGAACTATAGTAATTGTTGGCTAATCCCGTATATGTCCTTTTTCTATAGACAGCTGTGGTAAATTCGAAGTTAGTTCTTGTGACATAGATATCTAAAAATGGTAAACTGCCCTCGTTCTCCACTTCCATTGTAAATTGAATATTCGGATGTTGTTGATTAATATATTCTAAAAATTGTGAACATTGCCAAGGATGCTTAAAAAGTGCAAAGGTATCGTCCACATATCTTCTAAAATACGCTGGTTTAAAAGAGGAATTACACTGGTCTAAAAATTTAGTTTCCAAGTCAAGACATAAAAAAAAATTTGCAAATATGGGACCTAAAGGTGAAACCCATAGCAACTCCATCGACCTGCGAATAGAGCTGCTGGTTAAACACGAACATGGAATCTTGCATAGCAAGTTCCAGAAATTGTTTAAAAGTAGATCTATTAAAACCATGAAATAGAGTGTCAATACTAAAAATCTTATTAAAATGATATCAATGGTTTCGGTCAGTGGTACATTAGTAAAAAGAGATTCAACGTCAAAACTGACCATATAATATTCACCATCTTGGTTAATAATTTGTTGTTGAAATTCATAACCGTTTTTTAGAGTATAATCATTTGTACTATGTTCAGAAAGCAGGCCAGCTAAGAATTTGGAGATAGAGAACGATGGGCTGTTATATGCAGCCATAATAGGTCTAACAGGTGTATTAGGTTTATGAATTTTTGGTTGTCCATATAAGATACTGAAAGACGAACCAGTAACAAATAATTTCTGATAAGTTACATCATTTATAATATGATCATTTTTTATTTTCCTTAAGAATCTATTAACTCTATCCTCTCTTTTATATATATCAAGAAAATTGGGCTCGCCATGAGATTGGAACTTGGCGGTGTCAGACAGAATGTTATCCATTTTTCAATATAGTCATTTTGTTGAGGATAACTACACCACCTTTACCCTTATCGGTTTACAAATAACTATATCTTCCCGTTTTTTCAAAGTCAGGAGTATATTTAAATCATTTTTTCTAAAAAATGGTGTCCACGTTGTTCTTAAGTTAGCATAAGTTTTATGTATGAGAGCCGACATTTTCTGTTGTAGGTTACCTGTATTCTTCATAACATCAAGTTTAATGAGTCTTTGAAACAGCACTTCAAAAGGTAAAAAAAATCTGGCATAGTTCGGTCTATAGGATGGTAGACAAAAATCTAACCCAAAAGATAGCAAAAACTCCTCTCTCTTAGATAAAATATAATTAGACATATTAAAAATGCAATAATTTCTTTGGTAAAAATCAGGAATGACAACACCCAGGCTTTGAAGTTTCTTTTGATGCCGTTCACATACAGAGGAAATAAAATCATTAATGATTTTATTTCCTCTGTATGTGAACGGTCATCAAAGGAAACTTCAAAGCCTGGGTGTTCGTCATTCCTGATTTTTTACCAAAGAAATTATTGCATTTTTAATATGTCTAATTATATTTTATCTAAGAGAGAGGAGTTTTTGCTATCTTTTGGGTTAGATTTTTGTCTACCATCCTATAGACCGAACTATGCCAGATTTTTTTTTACCTTTTGAAGTGCTGTTTCAAAGACTCATTAAACTTGATGTTATGAAGAATACAGGTAACCTACAACAGAAAATGTCGGCTCTCATACATAAAACTTATGCTAACTTAAGAACAACGTGGACACCATTTTTTAGAAAAAATGATTTAAATATACTCCTGACTTTGAAAAAACGGGAAGATATAGTTATTTGTAAACCGGATAGGGTAAAGGTGTAGTTATCCTCAACAAAAATGACTATATTGAAAAAATGGATAACATTCTGTCTGACACCGCCAAGTTCCAATCTCATGGTGAGCCCAATTTTCTTGATATATATAAAAGAGAGGATAGAGTTAATAGATTCTTAAGGAAAATAAAAAATGATCATATTATAAATGATGTAACTTATCAGAAATTATTTGTTACTGGTTCGTCTTTCAGTATCTTATATGGACAACCAAAAATTCATAAACCTAATACACCTGTTAGACCTATTATGGCTGCATATAACAGCCCATCGTTCTCTATCTCCAAATTCTTAGCTGGCCTGCTTTCTGAACATAGTATAAATGATTATACTCTAAAAAAACGGTTATGAATTTCAACAACAAATTATTAACCAAGATGGTGAATATTATATGGTCAGTTTTGACGTTGAATCTCTTTTTACTAATGTACCAATGACCGAATCCATTGATATCATTTTATAAGATTTTTAGTATTGACACTCTATTTCATGGTTTTAATAGATCTACTTTTAAACAATTTCTGGAACTTGCTGTGCAAGATTCCATGTTCGTGTTTAACCAGCAGCTCTATTCGCAGGTCGATGGAGTTGCTATGGGTTCACCTTTAGGTCCCATATTTGCAAATTTTTTATGTCTGACTTGGAAACAAAACTAAATTTTTAGACCAGTGTAATTCCTCTTTTAAACCAGCGTATTTTAGAAGATATGTGGACGATACCTTTGCACTTTTTAAACATCCTTGGCAATGTTCACAATTTTTAGAATATATTAATCAACAACATCCGAATATTCAATTTACAATGGAAGTGGAGAACGAGGGCAGTTTACCATTTTTAGATATCAATGTCACAAGAACTAACTTCGAATTTACCCACAGCTGTCTATAGAAAAAGGACATATACGGGATTAGCAAAACAATACTATAGTCATGCCAAAAAACCTTCAAACTAAACCAGTATTTACACTTTAGTCCATAGAGCACTAAAATACTCTTCCAGTTGGCCAATATTTCATAAGGAAATGGAATTTTTATTAAACTTCTTTCAAAAAAATTCATCATCCTAGAGATATAGTTCATAGAATCATCAATAAATTACTAACCAAATTTTTCCAACCACCTATAGCTAATTTTGATGTTCCAAAGAAACTGTGTTTTGCTTCTGTCCCGTATGTGTCTGATACCAAGTTCTCACTTAGACTTACTAAAATCATCGAACAGGAAATTCCATGTCTTCAACTTAAACTTATTTCGAATAATCCTTGTAAAATAGGTTCATTTTTTAATTTCAAAGATCGCTTGCAGTCCTTCATGAGATCGAATGTTGTTTATAATTCACATGCCCTGGATGTCCGGGCTCTTACATTGGATCGACTCGAAGGTTACTGCAAGTGAGATATTGCAGCCATAAGGGTTTCAGCTTTCGCACAGGTCAAAGAATTAAGCAACCTGAATTCCAATATTAGAAATCATGCTGCTCTTTGTAAAATAGAGATCTTGAAGCAGCCCTTCTCCATAATTGGGCTATACGAAGGACCCAGATCACTTAACCACCTTAGAGTCGTTACTCATAAAAAGGCTGGTTTCCTTCACTCAACAATAACACCTCGTCTTCAACTTTTATATCTGGCATAGTTTTCGTCTTGACTGGGACCTCGGTTTTTGTCATTCCCTCTTCTTTCCTTACTAGAGATGGTTGGTGTTTTAGTAGTCTCTCTCTTTTGTTCTTACTGTTTTTTAATAATGCTTTTTTACAGTTTTTTAATGTCAATTTTAATTTTTGATGAATTCCTTTTATGTAGTAAATATAATGTAATTGTTTTATTTCTTCACAGACTGATGATGCACCGTGTTTGTGTGCGAAACGTTTTTTGTATAATAAATCATGGCCTGTTACTGAGAGTGTATCATGGAACCTCCTGAAATCTTCCTATATTGCCGTCTGCAGATATTTATATATATATATATATATATATATATATATATATATATATATTATATAATATATACACACACACACACATATATATATATATATATATATATATATAATATATATACTATATATACATATATATATATATATACACACAACATATATATATACCATATATCCTTTAGTGAGTCTGAGTATATATGATATATAATAATATATATATATATAGATATATTATATTATATATACAGTATATTTGTATATTATATCTTTTTTGTTGGAATAAACTTGAACAAAGATGGTATCGTTTTTACAAATCTGCAAAAGAAATATTCAATATGCGATCAAGTTACTCATCCTTTCATATTTGAAAAAAGAATTCAGACAATAGGAGAGGTATAATACGTACCTTTCTCCTAAGCACCCTTTTTTTTTTTTTTTTTTTTTTATGTCGTCTCAGATTTACTGTAAATGATGATAATAATTTTAATAATAAAATTAAATGTGTAGGGCTTTTCTCTCCTAAGATTGCGTATCATTTTTTGCTTGGCTGTTTTGCTCTAACAATATCTTTGTAACTGTAAATCTGATGATTGTAGCCAAGTTTTTGTGATTCAGTTTTGGGAATTGAATATTAACCTTAGTAATAAGTGTGAAGTGAACACTTGAAGCCTTTGAGGTCGGCTTTTTGAAGTCCCTCACTCAAGAATCTTTGCGGAGATTCAGGCACAGGCCAGGTGTGTTTTGGGCAGTTTCATCTCATGTCATCATCATCATGAGGTGCGCGAAGCTAGGTGGGAAAAAACGCATTCTTCTCGTGCTGTTCAGTTGGTTGAGGCACAGGCAACGAAAATATTTTGAGTGTGTGTCGCAACACGTTTTTGCCTGGAAGGTTCCGTTTCCGTGTTCTTTTCCTGTACCCAGAATAGCAGACATAAATAGCGCGTCCTGTTGCAATAGTAGGAGAGGTAGTGGCAGCAGTAGTTCTCCTTGGTGGGGAGTGTTGCGCCACGTAGTTAGTAAAATCCAGGCCGTAAAGCATGACTAAGCGCATTTTGTTATTATCCCGGTAAGCATTGGGCTTTGCGTCTGCTGCGCCCGGTTCCGATTTCCTCCTCGTCATGGTCATGGTGCGTTCCCGAAAGGTTCATGGAACCCTTCTGTGGTTGGGATTCCAGACGAGTGGTTGTTTCTCACAGAAAATTAGTATGTGCGTGTATTTCTCTGTGTGCTTTTCTATGCTGCTTCTGGAAAAGTCATTGCAATTTACATGTGATAGGCATGCATAAACATTCACATCTTTTGGATACCGTAATTTTCATGTTGTGGCTTCATTGAATGTTGCTGTCTATTTTATATGGCTGTATGACATACAGGGAAAACGTTCCTTTTTCTCAGAAAGCCCACGTTGCTTGTCTTAAAACCTGGCTCACTTTCTTCATGTGTTCGTACTTTCTTTGAAATGTCTGGTCTGGTATTATGCGAAGTCTGGATGATGGAGGATACAGCTGGATATTTCTTCTTCTGGACTGATGGTTTCTGAACTCTTCACTTGGTAGAAACACCACTCCCACCTATGGCCTTCAGTAGATGCCGCAGTGACAACGGCCTGCTCAGTTGATGGGCTAAAACGAGTTCGGGGGAAGTATTGGATTCGGAAGGAGAGTTTTTATCTCTCGTGCTCGGTTACTCTACCTTCCTGGGTGCACATCAACAGGGATGTCAGTGTGCTGACAAAAAAGGCCTTCGTCAATGACATATCACAACGGAACTTCCGAATTTATTGAATGACGTTACAACCCTTAGTAAGTAGCTTCCTAAAAGTTCCTTTTGAAAAATAAGTTTGATCTCAGAATCGCAGGCAAATACTGGGAATTGTGAGGGTCATTTGTCTTAAATAGATAAGAAGCTTTATGGCTTTTGGGGTGCAGTTGCTGCTGATGATTTGTTTTTTTTATCTGTAAGCGAACTGAAACTAAAAAGGTGCGTGTTAGGCAATAGTAAGCTGCGGTTTGTATTTGAGGGAATGAAAAATATTCATAAAAATGAAAGGGTATGATAATGAATTGTAAAGATTGCAAGGTAAGGGAAAGTGAATAGAGTTGGCTTTCCTTGGCCAGTGCATATTTAGTCAAGAAACTGGGTAATGGTGTTAAGCTTTTGAAGCATCAGGGTGTGAATAGATATGTGAATTGAACTTCTTCCTTATGGCTTGCAAGGAAAGCAAAAAGCTCAGTGGCTCCAGTCCTTCAAAGGAGTGTTCACTATTACATAGGTAGTAGTAAAGCACTTTAAGTGCAGGCGTGAATCCATTACAGTTATGTTAAGACTGAATTAAGGTCCAAGATTGTCATGTAATGCTAATGTGAAAGTACGTTATTATCATCTCTTGAAAGCTTCACAAATGTTGTTGATGATGAGATGTGAACTGATACTTCCGAATACTTCCGAACAATGGAAGGGGCAAAGACATAGAAAATGGATGCATCAGGCAAGAGACCCAATTTGCTAAGACGAAGAAATGGTTTACTAATGAAAGGGCCTCCATAGTTCTCCATTAAACTACAACAGGAAATGCTGTCCAAACAGATGTACTCGCAGTAAAATGCACCATTCCTGTATAAGTAGTGAAGAGAAAACCTGTACAAAAAAGAAAAAGGAGACGTCTTGATGATGTTGATCTAATAAAACCAGAAAGAATATGAACAAAGTGGTGACATTTTTATATTTTATGGAAAGAAATTAGTGAGCTCAGGGATACAAAGAAAGTCCTTATGACAGATTTGTTACGGGAGAAGATATTAATTCTGATCCGAGTGAAAGTGGAATAAGTGAAGGTGCTACGAGGTTCAGGAGTTGATGGCGGAAGATCAGGAGAAAAGAAACCAGGGAAAGGAAGAGGAAATACTCATTGCTGGAAGTATATAGATGAAAGCCAGTTATAAATCATTTTGAAGTGAGCCTAACGTTATCACTAACTTGATTGTACTTCCATTGCCTTCCTACATAGTATAACCGACAGAGGAGAGCGAGAGAGTATTACAAGGCGATGAAGTAGAGTTCAGGAAAGGAGAGCAGCAGTGGTGGTCAGATTTTCACACGGGTGGTAGAGGTATGCTGAGATGAGTCCAGTTGATCTTTTGCTTTTGAGTCGTGAAGAATTCTCTCTGTTGTCTTCTGGATTTCTAGTTCTTAAGAGAATGGGGGGCAGCGCCTCAGTGGCGTGTTTGGTATGGTGTTGGCGTCCCACCTCGGTGGTCGCGGGTTCGATTCTCGGTCATTCCATTGAGGAGTGAGAGATGTGTATTTCTGGCGATAGGAGTTCACCCTCGACGTGGTTCGGAAGTCACGTAAAGCCGTTGGTCCCGTTGCTGAATAATCACAGGTTCCATGCAACGCAAGAACACCATACAAACAAACAAACAAACAAACAAAAACTTAAGAGAATGGAAATGATACCTCTCATAAGGCACCGCTATTATTTATCGCTCCCCTATTATTTAAAGGAATTGCTGAAGAACCCCTTTAGGTCAAGCACCTCTTCTGTTCGCCATAGTTATGGATGTGTTGAAGAAAGTGATATACGAATTGAGAAAGGTTTAAATTCATTGAAGGGTTGGCTGAAATTTAAGTGGTCCCGGGTTCTGCGGCTAAATTGCTTAGTCAGTGTAATAGGCAACCCATTAATGGAAATTCGAATAATGACGCATAATGCCACTGCATACATGTTGATTTTGTTTGTCATGTATCCTGGAATAGACATCAGTGGCAATGGACCCTTAATCTCTGAAGTTAAAGAGAAGTGAAGGAAACCAGAATAGTCATTGGGTATAGAGCTGTTACAATGCTAAGGTCAGAACTGATTGGTGGGGAAAAGTCGAGGGATAAAGTCATTCGTTCATGTGACCATTTAAACTACAGGATGAAGCTGGTGCATCAGTCGATGTCATCATCGAATTGCAAATACAGCTGATAGGCAATCAGGAGGATTTCATTGACTGTCAAGGTAAAGAAATGGTCGTTTGGTGCAGGATAGCACAAGGCTCAAGAGGAACTCGAGATAAGGAGGCTCTGGTCCAGGAGAACTGGATTGACTTGGAAAGTGAGAGCGCAAGGAACAGGCCAAAGGATGTTTGAAGATAAGAGGCAGGCTAAAGAGAACCGGATTGACTGGAAAAAAGGTGGCAGAAGGAAGAGACAAGTCGCTCAAATTCGCTAAGGTTTTGTGCTTCCCTTTGATAGGTGATTGGTTGGATGTGTACTATGGCAGGAGCTCGTGTGCGAGAGGTTTGTTTCAGGGATGACGTTTGTTATCGATATACTGGAGAATTTTCTGTGGTCAGATATATATTTGGGAGAAGGAAAGCAATCCAAAGAACAACAGGCTTTTCCTTCTTAACAATTATTTCCTTTGGTTTTGCTTTGCGGTTGGTTACCTTCGAGATGTCACATAACCTATGGGGTCGGGTCATCGAAATACGGCAATGTGGGAATTATACAAATACCGCGACTCTGCTTGGAAGAAACTCACCCCTCTTTCTCTTTCTTGTTTCCTTTGATCATCTTTTCTATTTTACGTTAAATGACCAAACACAAGTGATGTCTTCAATATGACTAGACCAGAAAATGTAAAATGGTTTGCATACATTGGTAGAGTGAATGAGTGCTATTGAAAGAATTGACGTTGGAGATGGAAAAAGACTTCAGTCTTCTCCTTTTCGATTGCCATATCCACAAGCAGAGTAATGACTTTGAATTTAATTCTACACAAAATCCACCAATATTTATTCAAGTTTTCTTTTAACAAAGGAAATATATCGTTGCTCAAGGAAAGTACATTACGTGGATGTTGTCCTCAGTGACGTAATATAAAATGCATATAGAGCTGCAATAACCATAGAGAAATTATAACACAAAGCTTACCTGTACTACCTTATTGCAATAATGTTAAAGGTTTACTTGACTGCTCAAAAAACTGTAATGTTCATGTGGCATTAGAATACAAAATAATATAATAAAAATGCTCATAACAAAACCCGACAAATTCCATGACAGTGAAATTAATAAATCTCAGGAACAGGGAACCGGACTGGAGAGAGAGAGAGAGAGAGAGAGAGAGAGAGAGAGAGAGAGAGAGAGAGAAGCTTGTACTTGTGCAGGTAGAGTAGGTTTTCCATGTTGTTGATTGAAAGGCACTGGAAAGGTTATCTATTCCAATATGACGGTAGGAAGAAATATTTCGGATTCTAGTTTTGTGAAAGAAATTAGTGAATAAATTGTAAACATAAGCCTAGGACGGTTTAACGTGATCCATTTATTTCAAAAGAAGAAGAAGAAAAATATTCATCATGTAAATTTCATGTACAATTTATCATATATAACTGAATCACGAAAATTTGGAACGATGAATATGTAAATAAAGAGAAAAGCAACAAAGGAAAGTGAAGCAATGTAGTACCGCTGCAAGGCCTTTCGACTTTCCGCTTGGTAAAGGACGAGAGTTGAAAGGCCTTGCAGAGGTGCTCCATTATTTCACTTTTCTCCTTGGCTTTTGCCATTATTTATATATACATGTATGTGTATAAATATATGTATGAATCTATGTATGTGTATATATATATATATATATATATCTATATATATATATATATATATATATATATAATGAAAGGATCCCATAAAACGCCAAAATGTAGAAAGTAAATAGTATATTTCAAGAGACCAAACTGTCTCTCATCAGCTAAGATAAATGAGAAAAGTTACAGAAAGAGTGGTATTCATTTATACCAAGAGGTCACAGGTCTGCCATTTTAAGTCAGCCTGGTTGACAATTTCTCTAATCCTCTTAATCACTGGTTGGAGGAAGATTTTATTTAAAGTATCTGCATCCCACGCACCCTTTGTGATATTCATTGTTTTTCTTTCTGCTGTGAATTATATGTGACATTATGGTTGTGTATGTGGTTAAAAATAGCTGAGTTCTTTTGAACTCAGCTATTTTTAACAATGAATATCACCCTTTGTGATATTCATTGTTTTTCTTTCTGCTGTGAATTATATGTGACATTATGGTTGTGTATGTGGTTAAAAATAGCTGAGTTCTTTCTTATGTGGTTAAAAAATAGCTGTAGTTGTATTAATCTCTGGGGGAGTGGTTTTCCTGTAAAGCTAATGTAAAATTAATTGCCCAACATCAAAATAAAAATTAGGTTCTCACACCTGTACAGTATTAAGACATTGACACAGATACTTGGAAACTCTAACCTTATTGCTTTTACTTACCCAAATACCTTAGACAAATCCCTGATTAATGTCCAGCAAAAGCCAATCCCCAAAGACACAGGAGTTTATGATATCCCTTGCCATGACTGTGCGATCAATTTTGCATCGGCTCTACAGAGATTGATACAACATAAATGTTTAGTTAGGTATGGGCAACAGAGCTCAGCTATTTTTAACCACATACATAACCATAATGACAGAATAAAGTAGAATTTGTCGCATATAATTTATAGCAGCAATTGTCAGTTCAAAAGCGAGATGGTAGAATCAGCTTTGATTAAAGAAAGAAAAACAATTAATATCGCAAATGGTGCATGGGATGCAGATATTACAGATAAAATCTTCCTTCAACCAGCAATTAAGAGGAATAAAGAGAAATTGTCAACCAGGCTGACTTAAAGCAGCTGACCTGTGACCTCTTGGTACAAATGAATATCACTTCTGTAACTTTTCTCATTCATCCCCTACCTGATAAGAGAGACAGTTTGGTCTCTGAACTAAAGTATTTACTCTATATTTTAAAGTTCCTCGTTGGACGGGTGGTTTTCGTGCTCGCCTACCAATCTGGTGGTCCGAAGTTCGATTCTCCACTCGGCCAACGCGGAATCAGAGGAATTTATTTCTGGTGATAGAAATTCATTTCTCGATATAATGTGGTTCGGATCCCACAATAAGCTGTAGGTCCCGTTGCTACGAAACCAGTTGGTTCCTAGCCACATAGAAAATATCTAATCCTTCGGGCCAGCCATAGGAGAGCTGTAATCAGCTCAGTGGTCTGGTAAAACTAAAATATTCTTAATTCTTCGGGCCAGCCATAGGAGAGCTGTAATCAGCTCAGTGGTCTGGTAAAACTAAAATATACTTAATTCTATATTTTGGCATTTTTATGGGCTCCTTTCATTAGATGGAATTCTGTTTTAACAATATATTTTCCCCACAGTCCCCATATATATTTATAATATATATATATAAATATATAATATTATATATATATATATATATATATATATATATATATATAAATAAATATATATATATAATATATATATAATATATTAATTATATATTAATATTATTAATATTAATAAGTAAAATTAAAAAAATAAAAATATAATGTGTGTGTGTTTTGTTGTGTGCGTGTGTATATATATATATATATATATATATATATATATATATATATATATTTATTGTGTGTGCGCACGCGCTAGCCTGTGTGTATGTATATTTACTTTCATTGCTTATATTAATCATTTACATATAGCTTAAGGTTGAAGGTTTCAAAAGGACACCTGCACAAAACTTGGTCAGTGTTATCAGGTGATGTACACAGGTGTAGCGACATTTGGAGCAGTTCCGGAATTGCGATGTGTATACAGTGCATATGATTCACTTCGCTGTAATTTATCGCGACGGTCTTGGTTTCAGTTGGTGGTTCTCTTGGTTGCTTTTTGTCTGGTTGGAAGCTGCCGGAAACTACTTGTGGTTGGTGTTTCTAGTATCTAGGCGTATTTTCCTCCCGGGAGACATTTTATACAAGGTAATGTCAAGGATTTGCGTTTTCCTTTCATGTAACTTGGTCTAGATCAAGTTATCCTACGTTCTTTGTCATATCCTATTTATGTGCAGTACACACACACACACACACATACACATATATATATGTATGTATGTTTGAATGTATTGTGTGTGTGTGTCTGCGTGTATGGACACGCGCATGTATGTATGTCCATGTGGACTCCACTAAGAATGTATTGGCATGCCCGAAATCATGCTTTAAATTGTATACGTATGTATATATTATATATTTTCTTAAATAAGTATCATTGTATTTTATTTGGAATGTATCAGTATATTTTACCCTGTACATACTTTCGTATTTGTTTTTTTGTGAGACTGGCAGTTGTGGGTTTTTGTTTTTCTTTTTGCAGAAAATAACCGGAAAATATCTTGATGTCATCCTTGCTTCAGGAAATTAGCGAACCAAAGAGAGAGAGAGAGAGAGAGAGAGAGAGAGAGAGAGAGAGAGAGAGAGAGAGAGAGAGAGAGAGAGAGGCCGAGTGTCGTCTTTTGCTGTCTGAAAGCGTTCTCGTGTCCTCGACTGTGTTTGGTTGCATCATTCATTATATATCTCGTGAAAGATTCATTTCTCCTCCTCCTCTTCCTCTTACATATTACCGGATCTTATGGTTACGGAACACAAGTGCATTCACTGATTAGTGTATTAGTTCAGAAGTTAACCTTCGCGTAAAGCCAAGTTAGAAGGTGGGTATAGTGTACCACCACCAACCTGACCCTAAGGGAAACGTCTGCGCTAATACAAAATATGAGGATGCACTGCCCATATGAATTCCGTAACAGTAAGATTCGGTAATTTGTAGAAGAGGTGGAGGATAAGTAAACTATTCACAAGGTAAACGATGCATGATGCAAGCAAATGCGCTCGAGGACAAACCTCGTTAGAGTCATATCTGATATATTTATGATTACTCGACAATTCATTGAAGCTCCAATAGTTGGGCTATATAAAAACCGCAGAAACAAATAACCGAGATCCACATGAGGGGAGCTGAATGAAGTGCATTTTTCAGAAAGAATGGAAGTATTGAGAACAAAAGTTCATAATGTTCATGTAAGTAAAACGAGTTTTTCTATGAGATGGAGAATCAAGGAGGAAGCTAAAATCCATTTTAAGAAATTGACTGATTCTTTCTTTTTGGCGTATCTAGAGTGTTGTTCGAGTTTTTGGTTTGCTTCTGCGTCGTTGTTTGATGAAATGTATTCTGAAAACCAAAGTGCTGTTCAATTTACCAGTCCTATTCTCGACACTAAACTTTTCCTTTGCGTTATGTAGCTTGTGTATGCGTTGAAGTTGACCTCAAGCTTTATAAGCATCTTTTACAAAATATCCTCTGACTTACTTCGTCAATCACGAGCCCTAGAGATCGCACACTGCTCTTGTATTTCCCACTTTTGGGATACACAAAAACTGAAAAATCGAGAGGTTTAGAGGCCATTGTTGTTATTACAAATACATATGTAGCTTGTAAAATAAATTAATATATATATATATATATATATATATATATATATATATATATATAGTATAATGGTTTGTATTTTTGCTTTCAAATGGACATGTACTTTCCTTCTCAGAAGGCAAGTGAATACAACCATTAGTATTGTGATAAGGAAGGGAGATGGTGCCTTCACAACAAAAATAGCTTTGTAGGTTTTACTCATTTTGTATACACGGAAATTGTGTATTTTTATCTCTCTAGTATGGTAAGGTAGTTTTCTATCTTACTAATGTTTTTGTATACTAACTAAACCCTTTGTGTGTGTGTGTGTGTGTGTGTGTGTTTCAGGGAAAATCGACCGGATTTCTGGCCTTTTTCGAACATTTATAAATTTGCAAGTTTTTTTATGGCCTGGAGAAAATACTGGTCATTACAGATATGCAGACTCTCTTATGCATGTATATAGTATATCCTTATATTTGTATATGTATATCTATCTATCTATCTATATATATGTATATATATATAGAAATATATGTATATATGTGTATATATATATATATATATATATATAATATTATATATATGTATATATGTATGTGCACATTTAGTATTGAAGGTTTTATTTGCATTGAGATTGCACGTTAGGTTACTTCATGCCCTTAAAAAGTGCATTCATTTAATTTAACTCATCTGTTGAAAACTTGTGAGTTGAAAACTTATGAGTAGGGTCCCCTTTCCTTTGGAACAGATGTTAACTACAGTCATTTATTTTCCTTTGCCTGTAGGTAGATAGTTGTCTACTTAAGCAATAAAGAAAAGTAGGAACGCAGTATCTTTGTAGTTGCCATTGGATTTTCCGTTTTGTTGGAGAGAGAGAGAGAGAGAGAGAGAGAGAGAGAGAGAGAGAGAGAGAGAGACTGCTGGTATTATCATTAGGGAGGGGGATAAAATCAACAAGTGTGTGTGATATGTCTTCCCTCGCCTAGCACATGCTGCTCTTGATGTTGGCCTCTAGTGATGCCACGAGAATGCCTTGTAGGAAGGAGGGTGGAGGGAGTCTCTTTGCTTGTTAACCGTTGCAACAGATTTGAAAGTTACCAGAAATGATTAACACAAGATTTCATGAGAACGGGCGGTGAACCGGTTGGACTTGCGTCTTTTAACCTCGCCGGTTTGCTGCACACACTTTCCAGTAGCTAGGGTACGTTTGGTTTTATTTGGTGCTGAATTTATGGTTTGTTTTGTAAGCAGAAGCAGAAGTGTTAGCTTGGGGCAGTTGTAAATCTGGTATACGTAAATGTATTTTGAATATGTTACAATGTTTACTTTTTGTATTAGCGATCACGCGTGACTCTAGGTCGGTTTTGGTGGATATACAGAAACAAAACATTCGCTCCTTCGGAGAATATGGTAATTAAAAAAAAAAAGTCATTCTCTCTCTCTCTCTCTCTCTCTCTCTCTCTCTCTCTCTCTCTCTCTATATATATATATATATATATATATATATATATATATAATATATATATTATATATATATCTATATATATAATATATATATATATATTATATATATATTGTAGTTTTAGTATTTTGTGTACCCTTGTGATTTTCCTTTATCCTTTATTTTAAATATTGAAAAGATTAAGACATTCTCGTGACATATATCTCATAAATTTTTAAAAATGAAAAATAATTTTTGTCTCGTGTAACGGCAATGTTTTGCTGAGAAAGTAGGGCAGCTTGAGTGGTCTCCACTCTAGATACTTGCTGGCAAACCTCTACGCTCAAAGTTTAAAGGGATTCTTGCTGTAGATAGAGTGACTCGCCAGTGAATAAGAAGGTCCTCTTCAAACGTTCGTGAAGGCTCTGTTCGTGATGGGAAAATTATAAGGATTATATATATATATATATATAAATATATTATATATATATATATATATATATATATATATATATATATATATATAATATATATATATATATATATATATGCCACGAAGGAAAATAAACAACGTTTATTTTCCTTCGTGGCATATATCTTTATTTATGGAGTTATCACGTTCCTAATTTTCGTGATTCAGTTATACTTATATATACATATATATATAGACATAAATACATACATACATACTTACATACTGGAAGGTTAGGGACATAGAAAACTGAACCTTCAGCAGAAATAAAACAGCAACAGTCAGCGTAGCATTTGGCTAAATAAACAGACTGCTACGCTGGCTGTTTGCTGTTTTGCATGTGTTATATGATGTATGTATGTACGAATGTAGGTATGTATGAATGTATGATCTTATCATGTTTGTTTTATTATCCTTAAAGATGATGTTTGTCTTTTTAGAATGGTTGTTCGTTTTTTCCAGTCTAAAGAGAAGGTAGTATTTCCAACGATGTATCGGCGAGCCTTTGTGTCTGTCCCCTTCCCCTTATGGCACATCCATCGCGTGTTGATGATGTGCCAGTTCGTTATAACAGCGAATGAGCGGTCGTGTGCTTTGTTGTTTTAGTTATTGTTATTCACCCGATGTGTTGCTCGCTCATGTTGTTTTGTTGTTTATGCCAGTGGTGGTGCGGTGGTGTGGTGGTATTCCAAGACTCCTGGGAGATGATGCGTCACAGGTTCATCCATTGCTAAAGCAACGTCCAGTTAAAAGTTCAGCTTTCGAAAGGTTTTCTGTCTGTGATCTGAGGGACAACATTTGTTGAAGTTTTCAGGGAAAAGCCTGGCTTGTTCTAGATCCATTCAGCCAGATAACCGAATTGAAAATTCATCTCTCTCTCTCTCTCTCTCTCTCTCTCTCTCTCTCTCTGACCTTTAGGTTTCACGATGGGTAGTGACGTCATCAGGGTTCATGCCGGCCAACTTTAGTCATTCACAATATCAAATACAATGTCCAGTTTTATAACAACGCTTTGTATAGTGCGTGTATGTGTGTGTGTGTGGGTATGTCTGCGTGTATAAGTGAGTGTGTACACGAAGATCAAACAGCCAATTAGTAGGTTTTTTTCGAGCCAAGGCCGTAAAACTTCCAAAAAATACAATTGATGGGAACGATGAATGATGATAAAAATGCTTTTGTTGTCAGTTGTTTTGTTTGCTTGGTGTATTTTGTACTCGTGAAAGGAATGATCTCATGAGGTGTTTTATCAGTACCAGATTTAAATGTGAAAGGTATGTGAATGTTTACATGGACAGTTTTTGAAGTCTCGTCCCTGGTTGCGGCTTCGTCCGTGAGGTAGGCAGTGACGTCGTTATGTCGCGTTTCTTGTCTCTTGACTGTCCAGGAGACAGGATATCTCGTTGTGTTGGGATAAAAGTTTGCAGTCTGGAATGCCATCCAAGAATATCTCGTCGAATAGCTGTTATTGGAGTGCCTGAGTTTCATTTGCTTCCGCTAATAGGCGCTTGAGCTATTTAATTTCAATAGACATCTTTATTTGTAGTGTGAGGCAAAAGCTGGGTACATTTCTTCTGGTTTATGGCTTCATCTTGCGCATCGTCAATTTTTGTAACTGAAGGGAACGTGTTGAAGTTCGGTGGCGACGTGGAATGCTGACGCTCTGGTACAGATGAGGCCGGAATAGAATTATGCCCGCCGCTTATACTTTCTACCATTTATTAGAAAAGCCTGGCTTGTTCTAGATCCATTCAGCCAGATAACCGAATTGAAAATTCATCTCTCTCTCTCTCTCTCTCTCTCTCTCTCTCTCTCTCTCTCTCATATACATAAAATCATAAATGTGTGTATGGTTGTAATATGATTTAATATATATATGCATTAAAACATAGAATCTACTAGTCACTTCTTACAAGAGACTGATAGATATGGATAGTTGAGAGGCTATTGTAGGCATAACAGTCAGATTTGTTTGTGTAATATATATATTATATATATATATATATATATATATATATAATATATATATAAATGTACATATGTATGCGTGTTGACGTGTTTTTGTATATTTTATATATTTATACAATTATGTATTTACCAAATTAGCTGCATTTAATATATATATTTATTTGCCCATCAGTCACTAGAATGCGGTAATAGTTCTCATGGTGTCCTGTTCTTGTATATCTTCCTTTCATTCTTTGATTTTAAAATTCACACCACTATTATTTTTTTTTTTTTTTTTGCGAGAGGAAACCTTGTTTTTTAAATTCTTCTGACCCCACTAAAAGCCAGCATCAGGAGCAAAACGCCTCACACGCCGCTGGGAGAAACACGACACCCATCACATCCGCTGCCTCTGCCATGTAGTCAGCAGTGCCACCATCCCCCCTGCAATCTTCACTGTCATCGTCGTCGTCGTCGTCGTTCCATCATCCGTTCATAAGCAGCAGTGTCCAATTGCTACCCTCCTGCCTACATTACAAATATTATATATATATATATATATATATATATATATATATATATATATATATATATATATATACATATATATGTGTGTGTATCATATATAATTGTAATAGTCACAATAGTCCCCACAATGCCCTCTAAACCTCTCACATTCTTTGTTTCGTTTATTGGAATAGGCTTGTAACTACAAAGCCTTCAGCTCCAACTTCAAAGAAATTTAAAAGACATCATGATGTCCGGAGCGGGAAACGAACCCGCGATACCATAATCATGACGAGGTCACCTTGACGACCTGACCAAGAGTTGGAGCTCAAGGCTTTGTAGATACAAGCGTATCCAAAAAAGAGCAAAGAATGTGAGGAGTTAAGAGGGCGTTGTGGGTATTACAAATGGATATGTATGAATATGGTAAAAAATGTCCAGTAGATGCATGTTATATCTATCTATCTCTCTATCTATATATATATATATATATATATATATATATATATATATATATATATATATATATATATATATATATAAACATGCATCTACTGGTCATTTTTACCATATACACACACATAAAATATATATAAATAAAGGTTTTTTTGCCACGAAGGAAAAAAATGAAAAAACGAGTTGGCCGAGTACTTTCGGTCCTATTCGGACCCTTTACTGAGGGTCCGAATAGGACCGAAAGTACTCGGCCAACTCGTTTTTCATTTTTTTCCTTCGTGGCAAAAAACTTTTATTTATACATAGCATCACGTTTTATATACTTCGTGATCAAGTTATTCATAATAATATATATATTTATAATATATATATAATATTATTTATATATATATATTATATATAATATATATAGATAGATAGATAGATAGATAGATAGATAGATAATATATAGATAGATAGATAGATAGATATCGCAGGAATAAAATAGCAAACAGGCAATCGTAGCATCGTTTTCATTTATTAGCAAATTTTCGTGTAAGATTGCAAAGAATAGGAATAAAAAGTGGACTCGGTTAAAAAAACTCACAAAGTCTAAAAACATGAACTTAAATTTAAAAACGCAACAAAAAAACAACCAAGCGGAAGAAAATTTTAAAACATGGAAAACCTAATACTGAAAAAACTTTTAAATTAATATATATATATATATATATATATATATATATATATATATGATGATGTTAGAACTATTAGTACCTAACTGTGTGAGTTAAGAACTGAGTGGCATTCTCAGTTTTCAGGACGACGACGTCAACTTAGGCTATATATAAAATAGTGGAAGAGGTTTGGCTGTTCAGGGAAGGGATAGTTAAAGATTCCAGGATGGAGAGGGAGTAGTCATTGGGTGCTTGGGCGATAACGTTAAAATCTTCATGAGAGAATGATGTCTTGCATTTCTTACAGCGATCTTTTATATTAGAAAATTCTTTAGTTTTTAATTGACATCCAGTTCGGTGTCTAACTCCAAGATGAGAATCGGCTCTGACTTTGAACAATCTCTTAATGGCTCCGATATATTTCCCAACTTGACATTTTGGGCAAGTGAAACAATAAACCACTAGAGACCGCATCAGGGCGGGAAGCCTATCCTTAGGTGAAATGGTGAAATAATGACCCAACTGTCTTAGGATTTTTCGAACATAATCTGATATCTAGAGCTGGAAATATAATGCGAATTGAATTTTGCAGTGATTGTTTGAATTTCTTCGGATGCACAAAAAGGAATCGAGGCATACATGAGCAATTTAGGGACATCAGGTATGGACAGACGGTTTGAAATCTATTATTCAAAAAGCTATTTACGTATTGTTGAATAAAAAGGGAGGATAAGAATTATTTTCGAAAAATTGAAGTAAAAACAGAATTTCCTCGTGAAAGTTGTGCCAGGTAGAGGATAACTTATAGGCACGTTGCAACAGTGTGGAAATACTATTCAATTTAAAAGTGAAAGAGCAACTGCTGTAAAATTTCGTACCTTGACCTGTAAATGTCTTTTTCTAAAAAACACTGGATTAAAACCTTGAGGAGTTCGAGTGATTAAAATATCTAAAAATGGAACTTTATTATCGTCTTCGTGCTCAATTGTGAACTGTATATTTGGGTGTAAGCCATTAATATATTCCAAGAAATTTTCTGCATCCGCCCTAGGTCTAAATAAAGCAATTGTGTCATCGATATATCTTTTATAAAAGAGAGGACGACACGTTGCGGGTCATCTTTGGAGCTGAATCTGCGGCGTTCTAGATGCACCAAACTTCCAGTAAAGCATTAAAGCATTGAATGCATTCAAGGTCATTGCATTATTCTGACGTTGATCGTCAGACGAGGAACAGCTGCCCTTGATTAAGCTGGGTAGTTGGTTAACCAAGGAGAGACCTTCACACTTAACAAGAATCACTGATCTTCGAACATTTTGTGCAGAATCGGAACAGAGGTTTAGCACTCGGAACAGAAACTTACATGACTTTCGTTCGTTAGATGTATTAATGTAGCTCTATACAGGGTTTCTAAAGACAGTATATTACATCTTGTTATTGTCGTGCTACGAGACCACTCAGTTCAGTGTGATTTTTCACGTAGATTACAAAAATGGCCAGTTCTAACTTCATGTTTATGTCAGTGTGACATTGAACTCCTTACTCATCTTGCCAGATAAAATGCATCAGTTCTTTATATTTTGTCACAGTCCATACATAACGTTGCTACTGTGTGGAGGCCTATTTCTAATAAGCATTATGTTTTTTAACAGCATGCGTATACGAATAGATCAAATTTTAACATTAATTGACGGGGCTGAAAATCTTATAATACAATTTCTTCCCATCTTTATTGTAGCAGGTATCCAGAATAGCAGACCTTAACTATTCTGATAGTGAATTTCTTTATCCAGGAATTGAATGCCATAGACTGAGGTGAAAGGTGCTGCACTTCCTTATTTCATTTTCTCATGATTGAAGTTAAACACGCAAACATAAGTGTGTGTGTATATATATATATATATATATTATATAGATATATATATATATATACACATACATCCATACATACATACATACATATACATACACTAGTGAAAGAGATGTGCCAGTGTAAATCAGTAACTCATGTAATTTACACCTCTTAGTTGAGAAGCGATCTGCGATCTGCGATATGTATGTACATGAAGAGTACGTGTCCATATAAGGAAAGAGCGAAATGATGAGAATGGCGATCTTAGATGTAGAAAGAACACGTGCTGTAAAGCGGGCCCGTTGAGTAGATAAAGATGCAGTTGTGAACTGAGCTTTGCAGTTGTAACACTTGTACAAATGGCAACAAGAGTGAGAAAGAGGCTCAGTTGATCTGCTTTTTGCATCAAGCGGCAGAACGTTGTTGACATATGACATCACTGTGGCCTGCGTTTCTACGAGTTGGTGTGCTCATAATGACCTCTTTTGTTGTTTGAATAATGCAGTACACAGATAGATACCCATGAAATTCAACCGTGGTAAGGGTGTGCCCTGGACCCCTACCCTTATTGCCCACATATTTGGCAGTTGTCCGCACACGCGGACTTTGTTAGTACTTCTAAATATAGCACTGTTTCTGTATTCTTGTGACAACATCGCCTCATGAGGGTGTTATTTATTGAAGTGCCAAGGTCTCAGAAGAACACTTCTCACCAGAATTGAAAGGAACTCAGGGAGGAAGCCTACAAACTACTTCGTTTTTGCTGTTCTTGTTGAAGGGGGATAGGAAAGGTCTAAGGAAGAGCCTAAAAATGTCTGAAAAAGATGTTTCGCGTTTAGTTAAAGATACAGGAATTTTAGGATAGGACATTTGTGATTTATATATTCGAATGAAAATGTTAAAAATAAATAACGTGAATGTCACGCAGTACAGAAAAATAATTGCTAATAAAACGTAGCGTATTTATTTTGATTTTCGTCGGTGAAACACTGTATTTGACTGTACATTTTAGCAGCATTAATTTATTGAGTTATTGAATTTAGAGTCTGTTTCTGTACAGTTATTTTATTTCCACTTCTAACTGACAAGATATGAATGTGTTTCATTTGTGGCCTTTTGATTCCATCCTTCTTGTTAGTATGAGTAGTACTAAATGTGAGTAATAATTATGAAGACCACTTTACATTAAGTTAAGAATATAATGTTTACAACTTGAGCGTAAGGGAAAAATTTGCACGTGTCCTGAGTAAGCTTGAAGTTGCACCACCTTTTGTTTTAACTGAGTACATGTAACATTTCCCCGCCCATTCCTTCACTTTGAGCAGAAGTTGTATTTAACATTTCTGTTTGTCATATGAGTTTTTGAATATGCTATATAGGACAGTAAACTGGTCTTCGTAATTAATACTCATACCTAGTACCACTCATACTAAGGACATGGATCAAATAAAAAGGACTCAAATGAAACACGTTCCTATATTGTCAGTTAGAAGTGGAAACAAAATCACTTAACAGAAACAGCCTCTAAATTCAGTACACTAAATAAATTGAAACGTGCCAAAATCTACAGTAAAATGCATCCTTCTTTCACCAACGAAAATTGAAATAAATGTGCTCTATTTTGTTAGAAATAAATTTTCTGTGCTGTTTAACATGCGCCCTATTTATTTTTTTACATTTTCATTCTAATAAATGAATCATAAATATCCTATACTAAAATTCCTGTATCCTTAACTCAATGCAGAACACCTTTTTCAGACCTTTTCAGGCTCTTCCATAGACCTTTCCGACACCCCTAAACAAGAACAACAACAACAGCAGCAACAACAAAGTAGTTTGTAGGCTTACTCCCCGAGTAAGCGAAAATGATACTGAACCAGTGAATTATGTTTCTTGCATTTTTCTTGACATGATATTTTTCGTTACTGGATTATTAATTGTAAGCCTCTGTTAATGAGTCTCACTTCATGCATATTTATTTGATATTTACGCTCTTATTTTTATCATTATTATTAATATGAGCGCCCTCGTGTTATTTATCTTTTGTTTAGAGACCTACTAGGAATTAAAAGAGTAAACTCTATGAATGTGAGAGTTGCACCTCAAATTTCGTCTGCATGAGAAGTTTTAGGGTAAGCATGAAACTTGTGGCCGAAACCTACTGGAAAACAAAGAATCTTTGCCACAAGAAGGTCGCGATGAACAAGCTCTTTCGAAACGTACAGTTTTGGAAGTGGGACCCTCGCCATCCCATCCGCTCGCGCAAAGTTTTCTTGGAAGAGGATAGAAATCTATCTACTAACGAGACTTGAAAACAAGACCCAAGCGAACCTTTGTGCTCTCGGCACTTCGGACTGCGCATTTCGTTACTGGCGTCTTCCTCTTGTATCGTCGTATCTTCTGGAGAACAGCTTGATTCATTCCAGTGGATTTCAGTGAAAAGTAGATATGATAAAAGTAGCGCCTGGAATAATGCAGAATACCAAATCAAAGTCATGAATGTACCCACCTTTCCCTTAACTGTAATTCGGAATCTATTAAAAAATCTAGGTTTATCATTTGCCAAATGATAGCCTTTTACAAATTTATCGTAGATACAAATGAAGGTCCGAAAGGATATTATTGAATGCAGTTCGAGTCCTTAACAAGAATGACCCCCATCCCATCTAGATTTATGATAACCGTTTGTTCCTTCCAGAATTAGATAACAGAATTTGGAAATCAAATCAGGATGGTAAAATTCTGATCATAGATAAAGAATGTGTACTTCTGGTGATAGAAGTTCACTCTCGACGTGGTTCGGAAGTCACATAAAGCATCATACAAACAAACAAAGACTTCCCATTTTGCCTGGATACAGTGATGATATGAGTTGAATTTTGTGCCTGAAAATTTATTTTTATCTGGAAAAAAAAGTCTTCAAATAGGAATTTCGCTGTATGTTAGCACTAAATCCGAGGGAATGATTAGAATGAGAAATACAAACGACAACAGAATAGGGAGTGCATTGGTGAAGTCTTAAAGATAATCCTGGGTAGCCGACCTGCATCTGTCTGTCTATCTATCTATCTATATCTAAATGTATATATAATCTGTATCTATATATGTGTATATATAAAATTTCTCCGACATTACCTATCTGTAGAGTGAATCAGCTTTACATTTCTTCACAATTGTTGTGACCCACTACAGGAGACTTTATAGTAGGTAAATAATTTAATTAACTTTGCAGAATAGTTCTCGCCCGTGGATTTATAAATACGATACCCTTGCTAGTGAGATAGTTGTCTTAACAACCATTTGTCAACGGAGCTCTCTCTCTCTTCCTTCCTTTTCTCCTTCCAGGTCTCTCCAGCCAGTCTCTCTATCCTCTCTCTATCTCTCTCCTCTTCTCTCCTCTCTCTCTCTCTCTCCATGATATATGTGTGTGTGTGTATATATATATATATGTATATATATATATATAAATATATAATATATATATATATTATATATATATATATATATATATATATATATATATATATAAATATATGTATATGAGTGTGAAGTATATTCTGTTAAAACAGAATTCCAGCTAATAAAAGGAGCCCAAAAAACGCTAAAATGTATAAAGTAAATACTATATTTCAGACCAAACTCACTCTCTCTTCAGTCAGGTGGAGATAGAGATTGGTCTGAAATTTAGTATTTCTTTCTACATTTTGGCGTTTTTATGGGCTCCTTTTATACATATTGTGTGTGGGTGGGGGGGAAGGGCGTGTGTGCGCGCTCCCGCTTACGAACGCCCACACAACGTAATAATTCTTAAATCTGAATGAACAAATAAACAGAAATGCAAAGTGAGATAAAGAGTGGGGAAGAATACTACCTCCAAATATAGGTATACTAAAGTCTCAACAGATTGCTTCCATAAATAGACGGTCTGTTTGTGTGTGTTCTGAGGGAGAGGGTGTCCCTCCCTCCCCCCCCCCCCCCTTAGTTCTCTCTTACGACTCCCCTCCCTCGCTCCAGCCCCCCATTTCTCGCTGTCCCTCCAACTTGAAGGGTATTTTACTGTGGGTCGTTTATCATCATCTTTTCATCTGATGATATGAACGATCCTTTTATCCGATTCAGTAATTGTTGTTTATTTCAGTTTCGCTTTTCGCAGTGAAGTGCGCGTTATTTCTATGTTGGAAACAGATGAATGTTTCAACTGCCTTTCGCCATCATTATTGTTGTTGTTATGTAAGTTTTTATTTCTCTCCGAGAGAGTCGAGTCATAGACTGTGTAGTAATACTTGTTATAACACTGAGAGGATTTGTCGCTCCTTCTCTGCAGCGTTTGGTTTTGTGTGTATCCGACGCGGAGTCTGCGAGCGTCTGAGCGATCCCTCTCTCATTCTGGATCAGTTTGTCGCTTTGAAGAAGTCCCCTTAGTATGGGGGCGGTATTGCTCATGAGGAAACCAACCCCAGAATTCAAGAGCTTCGTTTGTCTCCTGTCCAGTTTTCTTGTCCCATTTCTTACCTCATGGTTTGATGTAGTAGATGCATAGTATATATTGTTTGCAAGTGGTTGTGGTGCAACTGTAGTCAATGGATCATCCAAAGACGGCAACTGGAAAGGCTTGCGCGAAAGATGACTTATTTTACAGTTATTTTATCAACTATCTTGACAAAAATAACAATATGCTCTGACACGTTGTTGTACTTGTGATTTTCTTACTATATCTATCATAGTTGTAATAATGATGTCAATGAAATAACAGAAATAATAGCGATGTGTATAACTGGAAGCAGCAGTGCCATTGGCACAAATGGTCTCACACTAGAGGTAAACTGTATCTGAATTAATAGGCAAAAGGTCAAGTTGAACAGCCCAAGCATAAACCAAACGAAGAGTTTACATCAAAGAAACAGGTAAAAAGTGAGCTTAGGTTTCTTCGGCGCAGTCGAGTTGTTTGTGCATCGTACAGTCAGGGCTACCGAAAATAGATCTTTCTTTCGGTGCTCTTGGTGTAATGGTGTATGAACCGCGACCCATGAAATTTTAACCATAGCCCGTTGGTGGTCTGTCCTATATCGTTGCCAGACGCACGATTATGGCTAACTTTAACCTTAAATAAAAATAAAAACTACTGAGGCCAGAGGGCTGCAATTTGGTATGCTTGATTAATGAAAGGTGGATGATTGACATACCAGTTTGCACCCCTCAAGCCTCAGTAGTTTGTAAGTTCTGAGGGCGGACGAAAAAGTACAGACGGACAAAGCCGGCAGTACAATAGTTTTCTTTTCAGAAAACTTACAGGAGAGTATTGTTGCAGATATGGATTGAGAAATCGCTTTGGAAAATGGAGAGAGAAGAAGAAAAACCAAGAAGCGTTTCTTCTATCTCCATTTTCCCAGTGGATTTCTTCATTCCATCTCTGTTGACAGAAATAGGAATCACGGTGGTTGAAGAACATCTCAAACAAGGAATAAATGCAAAATCAGTATCAGTGTAAAGGATCGAAAATAGATCCAAAGCCTGTACCCAGCAAGCTCTTCAATAGAAACAAGAATAGTATATGAACAGCAACAACAGGAGAGTTAATCTGGAGTGAGTCTTTGTGATCTTGCAGTGGATGGTGGTTACTCCGTAATGCAGTTTGTAAATAGGCCAATTTTCGTTCGCTTGTGATCTTGACAGCTACATCCTCTTTGCAAGGTATTGGTTCCGACAAGAGAACTGGAACAAAGCTGGCTGCCCCTTGCATTCATCGTCTGTCATCAGGACGGATTAATTGAGCAAGATTGGATCGACTTCGTAAATCTACCTGACTTCATATTTGATGCAGGTAATGTTGAAATATAGAACCGTGTTGAATAGTTCCTTTCCGAAAA
The DNA here is from genome assembly GCF_015104395.2 of Macrobrachium nipponense. NCBI lineage: Eukaryota > Metazoa > Arthropoda > Malacostraca > Decapoda > Palaemonidae > Macrobrachium > Macrobrachium nipponense. The sequence goes on along the minus strand of NC_061110.1, from coordinate 65,082,381 downwards.
TGCTGTAGACACATATCCATACATTGCTGATATATACATATATTGATATTCTTTATATGATTATATATACAGATGTATATAGTATATATCATTCATGTACACATACATATACTGTTTTATAAACCTGATTGAAAGATATGATATCTTTTCAGTTTAACGTTCTTGCTCTTTAGTGTTATAGCTTGTATGTTTATGCATTTTCCTTTGATGGGTCAGTTTGATACTTACAATCGTCAGTGGAAACCATTTCAAGTTAACAGGTCTTGTATTTAACTTGATGAAATGTGATACACTTAGCTTAGCTTTCAGGCTTTTTGTTCCACGATCATAATCTTGGAAAACGAGATGAAAGCTTGAAATGTGACATTTCTAAACGTGTGTGATTATTCTGCAAAGAAAACATAGGAAGAATAAGTTTTTATATGGCTGTTGCAGCTAATAGAAGAAATGAGTCATTGTTGAAAAAAAATTAGTAGTAAACTAAAGTGACCATAAATGAGTTCTGTAGTTGACTCTGCTCCTCCTATATTCAATCTTTTTCTCCTGACACGTATGGGTATTGTGGTTAAAAGAATTGTTCGTTCAAAATTATCATGCTCACAGTTTTAATAACAGTGATATTGATCATGATTAGCAAAAA
>NC_061110.1:65034241-65076741 GCF_015104395.2 Macrobrachium nipponense | reverse complement strand
ATGAGGAGATTAATTCTTCCGCTAATCTGATAACCTCTCTCTCTCTCTCTCTCTCTCTCTCTCTCTCTCTCTCTCTCTCTCTCTCTCTCTCTCTCACACACACACACACACACACACACACTCATTCATTCTTTCATATTTGAAAAGTGATTTGTCCCTATCATTGTCAAACTAGTATCCGCGTCATCGTTCAAGTTAGTACTGAGAAAAACTTGCCCGGTTTGTGTAGCAGTGTGCTAAGTATAGTAGTTTTTGTGAATAGTTTCTGAGAAGTGGACGCTATTTTATTTGTGGACGATGAGTTGCCCAGAAAATCCGTGTTTCCACTAACCTGCACAAGACTGGATGACTTGCTTGGAATTTGTCGCTGCAGTCTGTCGTATCCCGACTGCATTGTACTGGCTCGGCGGTTTTAAGGTCCTCCACTTAACAGAGGTTCCTTGTTGTTGTTCTGTCGCACCAGACATGCCCACTTGAAAAACGGCCTCTTCAGAGTCGTCAGTCGCTATGTGCACATCACTCGATATAGGCATCCTTCAAACGGCCTGACGCCTTCCCTGTCTGCTCCAATCCAGGCGCAAGCACGTGTCAGATTCTGGTGCAAAGTGTGCTAGCTTTGATGTCGCATTCTCTCTCTCTCTCCTCTCTCTCTCTCTCTCTCTCTCTCTCTCTCTCTCTCTCTCTTATATGAAGTAAACTGTGTATGTTCTAATCCTCTACATTAATTTTAACAGGTTTGGAAATTAGGGAAATTAGCGGATTTTATGTAAATTACCCTTAAGCATTCTTGCTGTACTCATTGCCAGGAAGTTGTTTTTTCTTTGTAGTGAGCAGACCCTCTGACTGGAGACGGCTATGTCAGGGTAGTGAAAGGGATATGAAGCAGAAATTCTTACTCGCGACCGATCGCTGACGTCGTGTTTTGTTTCATCTGAAGAATTACGATGATTTTGTCATGTGATGGTAAAAGTACGGGGAAAAAGTTAACCTTACTAAATTTAAATACAATACGAATTTCTTATATTAGGTGTTATAGTGTAGTGTTTTGAAAAGAGTATTCTTGGAGATAGGAACAATAGGAGCAATGTTGCCTTTGTATCAAACCCGAAAGGCAAAAGTTCGAGTCCTGGCCAGGTAGATGCAATTATCATATTCAGTCACCTTTAGGTATAAGTTATCCCTAAGGTAAAGCGAATTCGATAGTAAGGGGTTTGTGTGGTGTGGCTTTAAAAAAGTCGCGTGTCTGGTAGTCGCAAAAACACTCTCTCTCTCTCTCTCTCTCTCTCTCTCTCTCTCTCTCTCTCTCTCTATATATATATATATATATATATATATACTATATATATATATATATATATATTATATATATATTATACTATATATATATATATCTTTGTATATTTATTTATATATTATATATTATATATAATGTGTGTAGATATTACTATATATAAAATTGAGTTTAAATTTTGTACGGTTAATTGAATATTGTGGTCTCGGTCACAGAAAATCTTCATGCCTCTGGCAACCTCCCCTCCCTCCCTCCCTCCCTCTCTCACTGCCTGCCTGCCTGCCTCCCCGTGTCCTGTCCAGCCGCCTCGCAAGTGAGTGGTCTGTTGCAGAGCTCAATAGATTTTTCTTGAATGGGTCGTGACGTCAGCACTTGAGGAGCAGCAGAGACTGTTTCATAAGAGGCTATAAAGGGAAAGAAGAAGTCGAGGAAGAGTGGAGGGGTTTCTCTGGCGATATTCGCATCTCCTGTCTCCTCCTCTCCTTTGGAGAAACAATTCATGGCGGACTCTGCCTCTGTTCAGTGCCCGTGTTCATGCCTTCATGAAGCTTAAGCCTTAATGAGGACTATTTCAAGGCTTTACAACTCTCTCTCCTCTCTCTCTCTCTTCTCTCTCTCTCTCTCTCTCTCTCTCTCTCTCTCGTGTATCTGGACTTATTGGTTTCAGTTGTAAAATACTCACCGTATATTTCAGCAATTCCAAATATACGTTTTGTCATGACTTGTCGGGTACTTTGTTTTGGATTGATTTTTTTTCTCCAAAAACATTATCTTATCAAGTACAATTTGTTCTTTTCATACGTATGTTGGCACGTTTTTTTTTTTTTTTTTTTTTTTTTTTTTTTTTTTTTTTTTTTTTTTTTTTAAGTAATCTTTAGTTTACTTTCAATGAAGGTCATAAGCCATAAATGTACTATGCTATAGGCGTCATCACCTCTTACAATTCCTTGGGTGATTCTCAATGCTGAACTGAGGGAGCCTCTTTATCCACCTCCGTTGTACAGCCCCCCCCCCCCTCTCTCTCTCTCTCTCTCTCTCTCCTCTCTCTCTCTCTCTCTCTCTCTCTCTCTCTCTCTCTCATATCCATTCCCTACTGCTTCCCTGCTGCTTGTTTAAATCACTTAGGATCATGTTATTGAAGACCCTCAATGGCTCGGTAACGGCTTCCTTCTATCAAGGAGATTTCATTGTGGAAGACAAAAATAATTGAGGAGACAGAAAAGGAATTGTTTCGATTGGTTGCTCCTTGAGCTCTTTCTTCCCAGGGAACGAGAGCTGCTGAAGGAGGAAAGTCGCGTTGTACCAATAGATCTTGACACCCCATTGAAGACTTCGATCCTGTTAGATACTTTGATACTTCGTGGGTGTGTCACCCCCCCTACCCCCTACCCCCTACGCCCTCTTTGGTTCGGGGTCCCCGCGGTATTGTATGGCGTCTGTTGAATATTTCGCTGATTTCAGGTTTTCTTTTGAAGTTTTGGCACCTTGGATTGGATCTCCATTTTTTTGTCATTCATTGATGAATGCAAAATAGAACGCAGCTTTTTAAACTGACTTTCAAGAAAGAGACACTGATAAATGGTATAAGCATCGATAACTTTATATTGTTTAGTTTGTGTCAGTTTACTTAAACTCAGTAACCGGAATGGTTAGGAAAGGCAGCTGTGTGAATCATTCATCCTGGTCGATCGTATTTTCAACGATAAGAAGAAGAAAGAATGATAATAATAATAATAAAATTAAGAGGCAAGGTTACGGTATAGAAATAGTTTGCCAGGAGGCTTCCAACTTTATTTATAGCTATTTATAGCTTCCCTAAGGCGCGCTGAGTGGAGGACCTCCTTGAAGAGAGAGTGACGTTCCAGGATGTTTACGTTGTCCGAGATGCGGAATGTATGATGGTGTTTATACCCATACCCACATGCTACTGACTCAGGACTCAGGTCGAATTTAAAGTCTGCGCACTTTCTCTTCTTTTGGAGACACCCCTCTCTCTCTCTCTCTCTCTCTCTCTCTCTCTCTCTCTCTCTCTCTCTCTCTCTCTCCGGTGTAAATCTTGACCACTCTTGCCTCACTCACATGAGGTTCATTTTTATACTAGTTTGAGTTCCTCTGCTAATTTGAGCAGTTAATTATATACCTAGTTGTCGGTCAGTTGTAATTCCCTGGGTAATGAGAGAAGAGTTTGGGCGATTAGTGCTGTATGAGGACATACCGACTTGTCTTATCTAAAAATCAAGAGCCTCAATAAGGCAATGTTCACTTTGTGAGGTTGAAATTTTCAACAATATTCGTTCTCCCTTATCCCCTACATCAGAGGCGGCAACCTTCTGAGCATCAAGAGCAACCTATTGTTTGCTTTTCAAGACGAGGGCAACAAACATTCTTTTTTCGGAATCATTTTTGAATAATAGATTGATACAGTTTATATTGCCATTATACTATTAAAACTAAACCCTTCAAGTACCGAACACGAAAATTGTAGGAATAATTTTTATTTCAGATATTAAATTTTATGTTAAGGAAAACTTGTAAATATAAAGGGGGAACACATTTCTTTGCTTTTAGTTTCTTTATTCTTACGAGACCTACTGGAAGCAAATCTAAATACAGTAAGTTTATGCTGCAGGAAAATGTAATTATAGATATCAGAAAAAAGCATAGCCAAATTAGTTCCAATTTAATTCGGCTAAACAGATATATATATATGTATATATATATATATATATATATATATATATATATATATATATATATATCTATATATATATATGAAAGGTTGATGCCACGGAGGAAAATGAACACCTTTCCATTTTGCTCCGTGGCATCACCGTTATTTATACCTTTATGTGTGTGTGTGTGTGTGTGTGTGTGTGTGTGTGTGTGTGTGTGTGTGTGTGTGTGTGTGGTGTGTACTCAACGGTCATTTGAGAGTAAAAGAAAAGTAAAATAATTTTACTTTCTTTTCAGTGGTATGTTAGGTATTGGGAATTTTTGTCTATTTGCACCCACACAGTTTAAGGAAATTGTACTCATTTATGAATGATTGATTATGAGACGTGCCGCATCAGTGTTCGCGAGCTCTAAATTCACTTCCCCTGAAGAGGAAGCACTGTCAGACCATCAAAGAGCAGGAGGCTGCTCCTCGTCAGCAACAGGGTTGCCCACATCTGCCTTACTTGAACCCGTGTTGTTCTTATTTCCCCATATATGTATGTGTGTATATATATATATATATATATATATATATATATATATAATATATATATATATATATATATATATATACATTTCAACGAATTCATTGCTCGTGGATTCCCTTTGTAGTTCCCAGTTTTTAAATGCCTCCTATTCCGCTGCTGATATGCATTTGATACTTTACTGAGAGTATGAATCTGGTTGTCTTGTTTTTGCTTACTAACGAGTTGGGTTGATATTGCATTATCGTAAGGTTTGTTCCTTCTGTTGGTTTATGAGCGAGGGTCCAGGTTTTAGACTAAAAAAGACTTGGATTTTATTCATTATCCTTACCTAAATTCTCTCTCTCTCTCTCTCTCTCTCTCTCTCTCTCTCTCTCTCTCTCTCTCTCTCTCTCTCTCTCTTTATGATTTTGATTGCGAGGCGTTTTGCTTCGTGGGTATCATTCAGCTTGGCGCTACACTTCGCCCCCAAATTGAGTTGTGAGTGCATCGTGGTGAGTAGTGAGGCGCTCAGGAGAATGATCGGAAAATGTGTCGGCCAAAGTAAAGGTGACACTTTCTGACGGAGAATCGGGATCTTTCGGTGGATCGGGGGCCAGAAATCAATCTTTTGTTTTGTTTTGACATTTATCTGTTGTGGTCAGTTCAGCGTTCACACAGATGTGAAACACAGGAGCTTTCGGGAACTTTTGTATATAATGATCGCCGTGTATATTTTATATGATTTCTGAATATATTAAACGAGCTACTTGCTGTTACACTTGTAAGATGATGCCGTTCCGGCATTTCTGTTCTTCGATTCCATTTTGCTCCGACGGTCTTGTCCTTGGTTGCGACCTGGCATCAGCGAAAAAGTATTCTTGATAATAGTCTGTTTTCTCAGTAATGAAAATATCCCTACTTTTGTAGCAAAGCAATCAAAGCGAAAACTCACTTTTTGATAATCGTAGTCAGCTGTACGAATGATGAATTGCGCTTTCCTGCACACTGGATGTACGTCATTACCAACTGTGGTTTTAATATACGAGAGCCGCGAAATTAAATTGTTGCCTGACATTAATGCAGAAATATTGCAATACATGTATGGCCGAGAGAGGTTTTAAGAAACCTCCAATTAGAAAACGTCGTGGCAAATACGCTCTATATAGATATCTCTATGGAGATTGGAAGGATACAGTCAGTCAGTACAGTGCTCTTCCTCTTCCTCTTCCATTGCAAACGCACATCATGTGAGAACGTGTATTGTTGCCACTTCTGTGTTCATTTATATAAAGTCCATTTTGACGTAATAGGCCTACATTTCCTTTTACATAATCCGTAAACCCGAATTTATGTCGCCTTTGTTCTCGAGTTTTGGATTTGAGGTGCCGTATTTCATTTGGATTGAACACGACTTTGAATGAAGTCTCGCGTTCAGTTCCCGGTGAGGCGTCGCTACTACAGGCATGTTTTGCCGGACAGAACAGGGAAGGTGTTGCATATCTCTTACGTCTTTATTTGAATAGACTTGACGGGAAGATGATGTTTGATTCATTGCCTCGTAACGTGTCTAAATGACCTTTGTCGTCAGTCCACGATGTAGACCAAGGGAGGAGTTTGGGGCAGGGAGGGCGAAGAGGTATTTGGGCGTTCTTCCTGTTGGATTCTGACCTTGACGTCGTTTGTCTGTCTGTCTGTCTCTGCCGCAACCTTCCGTCCTCCGTCCCTCCTTTCCCGTTTCTTGCAGTTCATTCTGTGTCGTATTATCATATTTCCCGGCCATATTTGTGTCATCTTTTCTTTCGGTGTCAATTCCGATTGAATTTATTTTGTGTTCCTGTCTGACAATCTGTCTTAGCATGTAGTTCATCCTCCTGTTGCTCCTCATGATTGATTGATATTAAGTTCTCTGGCGTCGTGAAATCTGAGTCCTGTGGCATGACTGAAGGATGCTACTCCAGTCGACATGCATTTACAATCGATGATAGACTAAGTACAAGAATGCTTTAAAAAAGCTCATTAGAAATAGATTGAATTGATTCTGTATTTATTAGTAAAGCAACACATACTCGGTGTTTTTGTTATTTGTGATGGTCTTAGTTCCGTAATGATTCTCTCTCTCTCTCTCTCTCTCTCTCTCTCTCTCTCTCTCTCTCTCTCTCTCTCTCTCATGTTTGCAAAGGTGGTTTAGAATTTCAGTAACAAAATGGCTGTTGCGGGATGCCCGGACTTTCGCAAGCGGGATGTGGATTTTTGCCTGAAGAATAATTGGCCAGAGAGTGCGTTGATGCTTAACCCCCCCCCCCCCCCCCCTCCCCTTCCCTCCCTCAGCACGAATTGTTCGAGAAGGTCGTTACTACAGGTCTCCCCGCCCTGCCCCCTCAACGATACCAGAAGAGTCTTGGAGCCCGCCCAGGGGGCTATCGTGCTGAAGTGCCCAATGGTTTGGCCTGTTTCGAAATAGCTACTTTCCAGGACCACAACTAATCGCCCACATACTACACACTCGTGTGACGTTACGTGAACGCAGTGGAGTCGGTTCGGTTCTACGGCAGTTGAACGTTAACGGTGCTCCTAGACTGTGGTTGTACATTATCTAGAACTTACGGTAATGGATCTGTAGAAAGTGGAGAGCGGACCGAAGAAAATCCCGCACACTGCATAATTTAATATATCCTTTTCAGTGGAGGTCAAACCTGTTATAATAATGACTCTGGTTTTCTTGCTCGTTTGACTCTGTGCGAAGCTGTTTTTGATGATCACCTTGTGTTTTATAGATCGGTACGTGTTTCATATCTGTTTGTATTTTGTTAATAAGGACCTTGAGGACAGTAAGAATGTGCGTCAAGTTTTTAGTATACGTAGCTGTATTCAGTTGCTTTATGTCATTGTGAGAATTTTGTTCTCGGTTAATAAGGACGTCTTGATGAAATCTTTCATGTCACGGTTTTAAAAGACTGTCTTCCGTAATGTGTTGTCCTTTACATGTCTTGGAGGAGGGTGAGAATGGACAAGGATGTTGTAATAGTAAAAGTTGCATGGAAACTTAGTCACAAAGGTTCTTCCCCTAATATGATGTAAACCCTTTTTTTCAGTATTGGTCTGCATCTGAGGCGCTGGCATTTTTTCCCAGTAATATTCATTGAGTTTTTCGGATGTCCTCGGTCATGTTACTTTTGCCATCTGTGCGTCAGATGGGCGCAACGTTTATCTCAAAATAAGAACCAATTTCCTGTAAAGTTTGCTCGGTGGTATGTTGTTTTCAGATTGTTATTTATAGTTTTAACATCATCGCTTCAACAAAAACCAGCACATAACCTCACGGGAAATCCAGGTGGAAGTGATGCGTTTTGTCTCGCTCCTTGGGAACCGCGTCCAGGAAGTATGTGTAGTAGAGAGAGAGAGAGAGAGAGAGAGAGAGAGAGAGAGAGGAAATTTTCCAGAATTTTACGAATAGGATTTTAATCCAATTATTTTTCGTTATCATCGGGCAGACACCATTTTATGGAGTTGGAATGTGATTGCTCAGCTGATTACGTGAAACATGATAGATACAGTTTCAGAAAGGATACGTTTCAGAAAGGATAGTTTTGCCTTCTGCATTATATTACTTAGGTACATACTTGTGTGTATTTATGTATGTATGTATGTATGAAAGAGAAGGAGCCGTTACTCAGTAGCACACAAACTTTCGCTTCACCTTTGTATATTTGCAGATGTACCAAAAGAAAAAATGAAACGCTGGAGGGAGTAAAAGTTTAACCGGATTGTCTTTATATTGATCACACCGGACAATCAGTGGGTGAGAGAATAGAAAAAAAAAATGTATAAGATGTGCACAGGAGAACACTGCAATTTTTGGTCATGTTGGTAAAAAAACAAAAAATGTTGCTATCAGTTGGGCGGACAGGGTCTAAGATTTGTAGTTCCTTTTTTCAAGAGAGAATTTGTAAGTGTATGAATTTCCACTAAGGAGTGTATAAACTCGATCCATTTATTTTTTTAAAAATGGCAAATATCTATAGCAAGGAAACCCACCTACATAGGTGAACAAGATATGTGAATGCAGTACTAACATCCCTGTTTTTTCTGCTTATCTGATGCGAATATATTTTCCAATCGTCTGGACGATCGTTTGTGCTATCACTCAGGTATATATGTTACAAATATCTACTATTATATATCACTCCACACAAAGATGTCTTACATAACCAAAGGCGAATACGGACAGGATTGGTACTTCATGTTTCACTTTTCCCCGTTCGTACATCTATGGTTACACATCACGTGTTATTGGCATTTCAAACATATATATGTGTGGTGCGTGCGGGAGTGCGTCGTGCGCGTTCTTTTGGATATTACCTTCAAAAGAATTGAATCGCACAAGACTCATGAACTGTCCATTTTCCCTTCTGCTTTTTACCCTTTGTTGCAGTGGGAAGAGTCAAAGCCTGTCTGTCCCTGGAGTGGAGTATGCTGCCTGGTTGACTCCCCTTCCTTGTCCTTCCCTTAGTGTTTATGATTACGAACACTCTCTCTCTCTCTCTCTCTCTCTCTCTCTCTCTCTCTCTCTCTCTCTCTCCAGTAGAAGATTATCAAATGGTATTGCCTGGTATTTAAGACAGATTTTCAGTGATAACAGTTATTAACTGCGAACTGTATGCTAACCGCATTCCAGCCTGATATCAATTCATTGTATTCTAGTCGAGGACATTTGTGATACGATTTGCAGAGAATTTGGGTAAGAAAGGATTGTATTGTTCAAGAGGTTCTTGTGAAACGGTTTTGTGAGAAGTTTGAAGAAAGGCAATGAAAGTAAGTGTGCCGCAGAAGATGGAATTGATGGAGACGAATTGTATAGTAGTGTTGACGGTGGGCGGTGTGCCTGCAAGTCGGAGCTTCTCTCAGAGACCTTTCACCAACTGTATGGTGAAGGAGACTTGTGAAAGACATCTTAGGATAGTCTGTTTTGGGTGGAATGATGCAGATCTCCTGTCTGTTAATTATTTACTAGAATGAAATACTGAGAAAAAATGAATAAGGGACAGATGATAAAGAGGAAAGGTTGGTGATCCAGAAATAAACTAAGTGGAAGGTAAAAAATTGATGTATGTCGACGACAATGAGTCTTTGGGTAACTGCGAGGAGAATTTGTGAAAGTGACTAAAACGTTTGCAAGTGTTGGCAAGAAGGGGCCCCCTCTCCAATTCTAAGGTCATGACTTGCTATATTAAAAAGATAATTGAATCACTTACAAGGTGAGAACAGAAAATGGGTTAAGAAATCGAGAGGGAAGGCTGTATTCAGAAATTATGCCATACCCTATTTTGGGGTGTAAGGATGATAGCTTGTTGGTTTTCAATGATTAAAAAAAAAAAAGATTAAAATGATTGTAGTACTTGCTATGTGGCTTTGCGCTGACACATGTACCATTCTCTCTCTCTCTCTCTCTCTCGTCTCTCTGCTCCTCTCTCTTCTCTCTCGTCTCTCTCTCTCTCTCTATCTCTCTATATATATATATATATATATATATATATATATATATATATATATATATCTATATATATATCATATCATATCATATCATATCATACGTACGTGTATATAGATAAGAAAGATGGATAGATAAGTGGACAGATAGATAGACCGATAGAAAGGGACATATACGAGTAGAGATGAATAAAGCGAGTGTGTGCGCGCTCGTTAGAATGTAAATGAATGTTTTGCTAGAATTCATGCTCCGTTATTTACTCATGTTTGTTCAGGGATTTGCTGCTCTCTGATGATAAGAGAAGTGGCATTTAAAAGTTGAAAGAGGTAATAAGTGGCTCTAATCAGTGGTTACTAGCATGTCCTATTAATTCGGACAATTGAAGACTCGTCTCTCATCTCTATTGTGTTTTTGTTCTCATTGTCTGTATCTTTGTCTTTGCGGCGGTAGATAAGGCGCTGTTTCTTGAACGTCATTCTGGAACTTGATCTGCTTTTATGCTGAATGAACTTGCAGAGGTTCCTCTCTCCCTTTGGGCCTGACTGTGGAGGTTCTGTAGTAGGACTCGTTTGCTGATGTTTATGTTTTGCCCTTGATTCGCTTCTTTGGATTTCTTGGGTGGATTAGGGGTGTTCAAAGCACATACATATCTTCTGTTTTCTTGCACGTATTTATCTCCTCATTGAATAGGGCTTTGCTCGATGTTATCAACATATTTAAATTCATCCCGTCCCTTTGTACTGATTGAATTTCACTTTTAGTCCCTGTAGAGATTTAGTGCTATCAGTTTACATCATGCAGTGCACTGTAGGCATTCCTTAAGGTTCTTTGCATCGTCACTTCGGGCCCTATAGCTGCAACCCTTATTCATTCCTTTTACTGTGCCTCCACTCATATTCTCTTTCTTCCATCTTACTTTCCCCTAACACGGCATTCACCATTATTTTCAGTGACGAATGACCTCATAAGTCCCAGTGCTCGGCCTTTGACCTAGATTTTTTATTCCAACTCACTTGTAGTTTCTAACTGAATTTGAAAGGTGTCAGTGACTCGTGTATTGATTGTCGTCATGAAACACTTCTCATGTCGCTGCTTCATTCCTCGGCAAGAATGTTGTCAAGGGCAGATGACTATCCTATTGGAGGGAGATTTTGAGTAGAGACGTAGATCTTGACGGGAAACGTCAGTAAGGGAAACTTTTGTGTATAATGTATAGTTATACTATGTAGTAGTCTCCGTCGTGTCCTTGGGGATTCCCAGTTTATTTTGGGGGGTTTCAAGGATGCCTTGGCATTGATCACTCTGTAAGCCGACGACCTCTTTTATTAACATGATTCCTGCGGAACGCACAGGAAAGTCCTCATTGCCGCATCGCACTCCACTCGTAGGGTAACTTCCTGTGACTATTTGACACTTGGAATCGACGCATTGCATGGTCGATGGTTGGGAAGAACCCCGTCTTGTTCCTCTGTTATATCGTATCTTGAGCCACAGGAGAGCTTTTCCTTGCGCAATAGAGCGTAGATATAAAAATATAGTTCGTGCGCACTGGGGGGAAGGGGCGAGTGCGCTGTTAAACAAACGGAATTTAGAGATCAGTCGCATAAGGTTTTCCCACGAAGAGGCCGAAAGAGTCATTGCTCACAGGAAAGCGACTCGGCCGAATCATTCGTTTTTTTTCCAAATTGTTATTTTCGGCTTTTGGTCGGCATCTCCCAGAAATTGTGTATGACAACATTCATGGTTTTGTCAAGTTTTATTTTCGTGTATAATAATAATAATAATGCTAAATTCCCATTGAATTTATTTGTTTACATCGGGTTTCCGTTAACCTAAAACGTTATCAGTATGTAATGTATTGTTGCTAACATTTTTTATGGATATGCTTTCATTGAACACTTTCCATTCCTTATTCCACGGCAGGAATGCCAAAAGAATAAGAAATAAGTGAAATGAGTTGAGTAGCCAAAGGCTAACGTTGGCTTGAAGATTTCGTCAGAGGCGAAACAAGAGCTGGTTGAGGAAATGAAAACTGGGGAAAACCCTTTGCGCCACTGGAAACTTCGGCAGTTAGCCCAATCGGTGTCGTGGCTACTATGCGTGTCATGTCTCGCTTAATTTGCGTGGAGGCAGGACTTCTCCCGTGTTGCAGGGTTTCGTAAACACACACGGACACGCACACACACACATATACATACACATACATATATATATATATATATATATATATATATATATATATATATATATATATATATATATATATATATATATGTGTGTGTGTGTGTGGTGTGTGTGTGTGTGTATTTGACTCATCAAGGATGATTTCTGTGAAACACGTGCTTATGTACTAATTAGATCCACACAAACACACAGACTATATATATATATATATATATTATATATATATATATATATATATATATATATATATGAGGTTTTAGTCTTCCTTTTTCCTTTTTCACGAAGATAGATATTTGAGTTTGTAGTCCACAGGGGAAAAGAAAAGCTGAAATTCCTTTAGCTCAACAGTTTCGGCCTCCACTGGCCCTTATCGAGAGCTGTTTATTAACTAGCGCACAAATTATTTACAACCAGTTCGAAGGTTTCAAAACAAAAACAAAAATATCTGTAAAAACAATTCATCTAACAATTGAAATGTGAATGGTTATAAATAATTTAAAAAAGAGGATTGTTTCAATTTATATAGACTAAGCAATGTTGTCCTTTCGCTAAGATCATATTTCAATTGTTAGATGAATTGTTTTAAGCATATTTTTGTTTTTGTTTTGAAATCTTCGAACTGGTTGTAAATAATTTTAAATAGGTTGTTACAGTAACTGACTTTCCTGTACTTCAATGACCAATGTTTATCTAACTGCTTATTTATATCTTTCTGTTTCTTACATTTTACTTTGAAAGTACTGTCAACTTTGTGCGCTAGTTAATAAACAGCTCTCGATAAGGGCCAGGGGAGGCCGAAACTGTTGAGCTAAAGGAATTTCAGCTTTTCTTTCCCCTTGTGGATTACAACCTTATCGAGAGCTGTTTATTAACTAGCGCACAAAGTTGACAGTACTTTCAAAGTAAAATGTAAGAAACGGAAAAATAAAAATAAGCTGTTAGATAAACATTGGTCATTGAAGTACAGGAAAGTCAGTTACTGTAGCAACCCATTTAAAATTATTTACAACCAGTTCGAAGATTTCAAAACAAAAAGAAAAATATGTTAAAACAATTCATCTAACAATTAAAATATGACCTTAGCGAAAGGACAACATTGCTTAGTCTATATAAATTGAAACTATATATATATATATATATATATATATATTATATATATTATATATATATATATATATATATTGTGTGTGTGTGTGTTTGTGTGCTTAACAAAGGAAATTCCGTTTTCATGAAGACGAATGTTATATTTAACTGCAAAATGTTAACTTCAGAATGTTATTGACGATATTCCAGTGTGAATGAAAATTGTTGATGACGATAAGAATAGAAAGGTTAACAATGAAGATGTGGAGGTTGTAATGGCCAAAGAAGCGTTGGGAAAAACGTCATTGAAACGTGGTTCCATTATTAGTTTTTGTGCTGTGAATGATTTGGTAGTTGTAGTTACTCTGTTTTCTGTATAACTAAGGAAAGTGGAGAGTCATAGAAACCGAATAGATCACCCAACCATTAATCGAGAGAGAGAAACAGGATGCTCAAGGAATGTCAAGAGCCAAAGAGGAGCAGCAGTTGGCATTTATCACCAACTCTTCGCTGCCACACACAAATTGAAGTTGAAAGCGCTCTCAACAAAGTAAATTAACGGAGTACGTAGGTTTAGTATAGCGAAGCGCCTTGAATTGACAACGGGGAGGCGTCTTCTGTTGAATGTCGGAATAGATTTGCACTGATATAGACATTACCTGAGAAACAGTCAGTGAGGACTGGATTATCTATTTTGCTGTACTTGCATGAATCATGATAATGAGACTTATCTAAGAGATTTACCTACTTTTACTAATAAAACATTAGGAAGAATAGTAGCAGTCAGAGGGCAGGAGATAGTGAGAAAAGATACCACAAGGAAGATTAGTGGAGATGGAAGGAGATCCGTTGGATGTCGCCTACTTCTCACCATTCCCTGGAGAATGTCATGGGATCGTGTCAGCTGGACTCGTGTGGGCACCAGAAGAGTTGGAAGACCCAGACCTACTTTGATGGGGGCTAGAAAACGGGGATTTGGAGATGAGGGGAGATTTGGGGAAGAGAGAGAGGAGAGGAAAAACATCAGTGGCGGAATTTCACTGAGTCCATTTGCGCCGCGCGGCTATTTATTATAAGTGAATATATTCTGGTGATTTGTATTCTTAGAAAATGCACGTCGTAAGTTTCGTGACCAAATCTTATAAGGCTGCCTAACAAATGACAGTTGGAGAGCATTCACACATTTCACAGAGTCAGCATTATTTCCCTCCAAGAAAGCCTATGCAAATTGTCAAGTTTACTTATTCGTATGCCTGTCTGTTAGCAGGACTTAGCGAACAGTTACTAAAGATTCATTGTGATGAAGTGAAACCTTCCATGTAGTATTGCTTCTCATTTGAATGATCTCATTTAAGGAGTTGGTGCAGAGAAAGGGGTGTGGTCTTTGGAAATTGTTTGATATATAGGGAATTTATTTTATAAGAAAACGCAGTAGAGTAGATATGATTATGCGTTAAGGATGAAACTAAGGAAAGTGGAGAGTCGTTTAAAAACGCATATATTTGAAGGAGAAAAATACGGAGAACAACGAAACACAGAGTGGGATCATTGATTCCAGAAGAATCATAGAAAGAAAAAGCTGATGAATTCGACCTTTGTAGAAGTGATTGTTAACAAGGAATTTGTATGGTGATAAAGAACATCTACGATGTAATTGTTAAAGAAGTTGTTGTATAGACCCTAGGGATTGCTAGGAAAATATTGCGAAATAGAACTAGTGAATGAGTGGAAACTTCTCTGGGTTAGGAAAGAAGCCTTTTGGTCACAATATCCTAAAAAGGAAAGATTGAGAGAAGAAAATAAGTGACAGAAAATGAGAAGTGTTCAGAAAAGACATGCATATACGCAACTGTTACAAGTCTTTGTAACAGTTGCGTTCTGTACTCTTACGAACTCATGTTTCTTATTATATTTCTATATTTATTGGCTCTTTTATTGCAATATTTATTTGCTGCATTACTTTTAAAGACTATTGTTACAAGAACCCGTAGGCTGTGGCCGTCGCCTCCGCATTTGAAATGAAAGACTTCAGGGTCTTTTCGCCCGGGACTTTTTAGTGTTTTCATTCGGGCCCTTTGGGAAATATGGATATTATCCGTTTCTCTGTGCGTTAACGAAGTGGAGCCCGTTCACCTTGGCTCTTTTTTCACCTTTGTTACTTATTGAAAAGTATCAGTGATACATTGTTGGTCTTTTAGCAGGGACTTTTCTTATCACAATGCATAGAGGACATTAAGTGGCTGCTTAGTCAATATGCTCTCAAAGTGGCTGGATTTTGAGCACAGAGAGAGAGAGAGAGAGAGAGAGAGAGAGAGAGAGAGAGAGAGAGAGAGAGGCATTTGTTGCCCTTGGACGTTTTTATGTTCCCCATGTTGATGTGCGTTTGCCCTTGCAGGTAAGGCTGACTGGCTACTGCTGGTGTCGCAATACAAGTTGGTCTTTTGCAAGTGCCCCCTGCAGATAGAGCCCCTCCTCCCTCCCTCCCTGCGCCACCTTTGTGCCCACCTTGCAAGGCGTAAGTATGATGCTGCAGAATTTTTGCTGTTTATCTCTTTCGTGACTGAAAGATCCCTCGGCAGGTTTGTAACGTTATCCGAAGAATGGGCGCGTTTCTTGTAAGCTGGTAAGGAGGAACTACATTTAAGCGTCGTTTCGTGCTCATACAGTATTTGGTCCGATTTTGTTGGTACGCTCAATATAAACTCATAACTTGAAAAAGATGTTTAGTTTAATCCCGATGTCAGTTCATTCCAGTTTTAATAAACTCTACTTTGGATTCTGGATTCTTGAATTCCTTTCAAGTTTTGCAATCCGCCACTTTCGGGACTTTAGGCAAAAAATTTTGCTTTTCTTTTAAGAAATAACTAATGACTACGTAGCTTTTGTTTCTATATTAAATTATTCCCGTTTCGTTTAAAGCCTTAAAAATAAGTGTTTCAAGCAATTATTACACGTGTATTTTGTACTTTGCCGGTTTTGCAAGTCGTTATAATGGCTTTTGAATACCAAAGACTTTCTGGTAATAACGTTTTGAAGTTTTGATTAACGTTCATGCTCAATTTGAGTTGTATTTTTAGTCTTGAAGTCCGACGGAACGTACGGGCAACCTTGTGTCCTTTTCAAGCTTCAGCACCGAAGGCGGCGAGAACAAGGAATAGAGTGGAAACGAAGGCAGGAAGAGAGTAGCAGAAGAAAAGCGGCTGTCACTGACCCATGCTGTCCCAGGTTGACCGGTGTCCTCATTTGTGGGGAAAGGTGGCCCGACAGGTGCTGAGATACACCTTTCATAGTAGACGTAAGGGCCACCATTTTACCGAAAGGAAGATAACGAAAACAGTGATGAAACAAGACAGTTGCCTTAGATTCAATCCTGTCTATAAGGGAGGACAAAGAGGAGTCTCACAAGTGGAAGAATAACACTGCAAACCGGGTCGAATAGTTAGTTGCACATAATACAAATCCGGTTGCCTTTTATTGGATGAAGTTGCCCAATACGGAAGAGGTTCTAAGTGGGCTCACTATAGAAACTGGGCGGGCAGAGAATACGCAGTAATTGCTCTTTTAATCAGCAAAAAACAACAAGGTTTACAAAGTGCGTCATGAAATATCTGCAGAGGTGGGACTTGGTGTGAATCTAAGAAAAACAAAAAGAATGGGGCTAAAGTGTGCAAAAACAGATGAAATAACACGAGTTGGAAAAAGATTAAGGATGTTCTGTCTTCAATTATTTGGTTACAATATTATCCATTATAGGTCCTTTTGAACTGGGATTCAGTAAAGAAAAAAAAAAGCAAATAAAAAAATGGCCAATTTGATTAAATTAGGAAATAGGCTGAAATTGCAGAAGAAAAGTTTATTTATTAAGCTATAATAATTTGTATTGCTCTGCTAACGAGCGGTATGACAGTGAAGTGAAGTGGGGGAGATTTGTGGAAGTGAGAGCGCGGGAAGACGCGACCGGCGGAATTTCACAGAAGCCCTTTTTGTCGAAAGGTATTGGAGGCGATGGCGATCAAGAAAACTCAAGTGAGTGGATTCATGAAAAGAATTTGCGACATCTGAACAGTGGCTTTCAGTGGACTTTGAAAGGGGCACTTCACTTTTTGAATCTTGTGATCTCTCTCAGAAAACTTCTGCGCAACTCAATCTTCCAAAAAACTGGCGAATGTCAGTCGTCATTTCATCTAGTTGTAGTTATATCTCCAGTCATTTTACCTGTCATTCGTCCATGGCATAAGTTACAGATCAATGAAGACGGGTGTGTCATTTTTGGTTGAGGGGCTTCACGAACTGAAGATTCGGTGGTCTTATGCCGCCGGGTGGTGAGTGGAGAGCAGGGAGCTCAAACTTTGGCCTTGGTTGAAGGTCTTTATTAGAATTCACTTTCATTTCATGTTGATTTCACTTTTCAGTCAAGTTCATGGTCATTTGGATACCCACACGGGCATATATAAACGTGAATTATTATATTTAGCTGATCAAGTCAATTAAAATAGACACGGAAGACAACGGAGAGTCGGTTGTCACCTCATACGCTTTCACATCTTATGATTTTTTTTTTTTTTTTTTTTTTTTTTTTTTTTTTTTTTTTTTTTTTTTTTTTTTTTATGATGTAAACTGTAGAGTCCCGAAAGTTCGGATGTACCTTTATAAAATCCCAGTAAGCCCACGATCTTATCATGACACACACACACACACACACACACACTCCACACCCACACACATATATATATATATATATATATATATATATATATATATATATATATGTATGTATATATGTATATATATATATTATACACTGTGTGTGTGAGCGCGCTCGCATGCATACATATATTGCGAAATGTGGAATTCTGAGTCGTTTAAATCTACCACTTTTTATCCTCACAGAACCATTATTTTGAATTATCCATCTGATACTTTGGCGGATGACCTTCCCCTCGGCATCTTTCACTTTTCTTCCATTGTGTAAGATGCCCAGTGTCCCTCAGATACTCTCTCTCTCTCTCTCTCTCTCTCTCTCTCTCTCTCCTCTCTCTTCTCGGTCTCTCTCTCTCTCTCTCTCTCATTTCCTGTTAAATTGATATCCTTTTAATGTTTTAAAGTTTATACTACAGTTGGTTGTGTTTTGACAAAAGACAAAACAAGTGTTTAAACACGTACCGAACTGTATTTTTATTTTCATTGTTATGTACTATATATATATTAATATATATATATATCAATAATTATCTTTATATTTAAAATTTTTTTTTTTTTTTTTTTTTTTTTTTATATATATATAATATATATATATATATATATATATATATATAATGTATATATATATATATTAATATATATATATATATATATAAAAAACATATATATATATCTATGCTTAAAAAATCACAGTAGATGCACGTGACTTCATAAATTACGGATACCACAGGAAAATGATAGTCAGAAATCCAAGCGCTTTCGTCTTTACTAAGACATTGTCAAGGAGCTAATGAAATACAATTGAAGAGAAAGGTCTCAGGTACACAACAACATCAAGAATACCAGATGGTTGTCAAAAGGGTAAAAATTAAAAGAGATAATCCAGGATTATCGGATATCACACGGTCACAAGCCTAAACAGATTTGACCCTAACCGAAATTACAAAGTATCTTTACAGTCCAAAACATGTAAAAACTGAATATATTAATTTTGTTGCTTATATTTATCTACAACTTTTTTCATTTTGAAAGCATTAAGTTTTAATAAACCAAGACTTAAATTTAGAACATTTCTATTATTTGACTTGATGAAACAAGATTCAATGATATTCCTTTTAACTGTGTCATTACATGGGATTAAGGCTCTTGCTTGACTCCAGTTAATAGGATGATCTAAATCTCTCATATGTACGAATAATGCATTCGATATTTGCCCAGTTCTCACAGAATATTGATGCTGTTTGAGACGTTGTGAAAGAGATTTACCGGTCTGTCCGTAATAGATTTATCACAATTTTTGCAAGGAATTTCATATATGCAGCCTGGAAGACCTTAGGAGAATTTTTGATTACTAAACTCTTGACATTAATATTACTGAAAACTACATTTATGTTAAAAAGCTTTAAAATTCTAGGAATATCTGAAAACCTTTCATCATAGGGTAATTGTAGAATGTTATGCTTACTAAATTCAAGTTTGTCATTAGTTGAATAAAATGTTTTTCTAGCTCTTTTCCATGCCACATCTACAAAAGTCCTTGGGTATCTGAGTTTCAATGCAAGGACTTTTGTAGATGTGGCATGGAAAAGAGCTAATAAAACATTTTATTCAACTAATGACAAACTTGAATTTAGTAAGCATAACATTCTAAAATTACCCTATGATGAAAGGTTTTTAGATGTTCCTGGAATTTTCAAGCCTTTTAACATAAATGTTGTTTTCAGTAATATTAATGTCAAGAGTTTAGTAATCAAAAATTCTCCTAAAGATCTTCCAGGCTGCATATATGAAATTCCTTGCAAAAAGTGTGATACCTCCTATTAACTGGAGTCAAGCAAGAGCCTTAATCCCATGTAATGACACAGTTTAAAGGAATATCATTGAATCTTGTTTCATCAAGTCAAATAATAGAAATGTTCTAAATTTAAGTCTTGGTTTATTTAAACTTGATGCTTTCATAATGAAAAAGTTGTTTTTACACGTTTTGGACTGTAAAGATACTTTGTAATTTCGGTTAGGGTCAAATCTGTTTAGGTTTGTGACCGTGTGATATCCGATAATCCTGGATTATCTCTCTTAATTTTTATCCTTTTGACAATTAACCATCTGGTATTCTTGATCTTGTTGTGCACCTGAGACCTTTCTCTCCAATTGTATTTCATTAGTTCCTTGACAATGTCTTAGTAAAGACGAAGGTGCTTGGATTTCTGACTATCATTTCCTGGGTATTTCGCATATATATATAATATATATATCTATATTACTTATAATATATATAATATATATATATATATAATATCTATAATGGTGTAATATCGATATATTGTATATGTATTGGAAGTTGATGCATAAGTCTGTATTGTGACTAATTTTAAGAGTGGCAAATCAAACCTCCACCGTGCAGCCATGGTATACGTTGTGATTATTTTGGACGCAGTTGGACCCACCGTTCATATGAGGATAGCGGACGAAGAGCATTGGCGTGGCCCAGGAATTCCTGGAAAAGTGCAAGTGCAGTTCGGCGAGAATTCGCTCAAGACAGATAAGAAGACAGAGACGAAAAGTCCTTACATGTTTAAACGCTCGAAGGGAAGTCCAACGTGAAGTTTGAGGACACTGATTATGACAGTTGGACAGTTAATCCTTTGACTCAGTGTTCTGTTGATGCGCTCTTAAATTTCTACTTCGTTCAAAAACGTTCTTCTGAACCCTTTCACTGTTGCAAAGTACTCCATTTTGAACATTTGTTTTCAGGAGACATTTAAATTCTTTCTTTAATATCAATGAACCAAATGGTTAGCCGTGCATCCAGTTTCGAAGGGGAGACTGAAATCTTTACCCAACGAATACTTGGTTACTATAGTAGATTCACTTCGCCCGTGTTTCTCTTGACTAGGCCAGTCCCTTACGGCGCTCCTCATTGGCTGTTGATAAGCCAATCTCAGGGCTGGAAACTCTCAGTCTATCTAGACTGAGAGTTTCCAGCGGATGCACTGTTGATGTGAATCTACTATAGTCACAGTTACCAGAACTGTTATGTTACGATAGTAAGAAAGAATTTCTTTCAGTTGTGTTCAATGGATGTGATTTTCAATGGATGTGATTTCGACAGATATGTGCACCTGGATCCAGAGAAGTATTCATTTTCTAGATCGTGGTATGAGCAGAAATAGATTAGTTTGGGGTACAGTGGGCTAGCTGCATCCTATTGAGGGGGAATGCTTCACGTGCAGAGAGCGCATCTGCATTTATCTACCAGTATTGGAGTCGAGATTGCCTGTGGACACCGTATGAGTAATTCTCTGCTTTTGTCAGGAGATGCAGTTGGGGTCTGTGTTTATGTGGGCAAGAATTTTGCACGCATTTTGTATATATATATATATATATATATATATATATATATGTATATATATATATATTAGTATATATACATTAACACAGTATATACACATACATACATGCATATATGTGTATGTGTGTTTATAATTCTATAAATTTTTGATAGGCAAAAGTGGTAGGATTCGAACCCACACATAGTTAAGAGATCGAAGTTACCACTTAGTCCACTTAGCTGCTGGAAAGAAGCTGAGAAAAGCTAGGTGGTTATTGGGGTGCCTAAAATTACATATAAATGGACGGTGACAGTGAACTTAATGTATGTATATGTCACACATCACCAAAGGTGAAAAATTGCTTAGGAAATAACGCTGAAACTATGAGAGCCTCTACCCTAAGTGCCATGTTTCACCTGTTGTGATGTGTGATAAACGATTCACGTGCTTGAGTGATTGTAATCATATAATATTGTGAAACAGTAAATTTAAATTCCTGACAACCTGGGTTCGATCCTGACGTGAGTCAGAAATGTGTATATATATATATATATATATATATATATATATATATATATATATATAATATATATTATTATTTAATTTTTTGTGGTTTGTGCGCTTGTATATTATTATTTTTATTTTTATTATTATTATTATTATTATTATTATTATTATTATTATTATTATTATTATTATTATTATTTTGAGGATGAACCCTATTCATATGGAACAAGCCGTAGCACCCACTGAATTCAAATTCAAACTCAAAGAATATGAAGCTCATTGGAAAGAAGCAACAGAAGGTAATAGGAAGTACAGGAATGAGAGATTAATGATTAAAAAAAAGATAGATGAGCAAATTAATAAATAGGTAATGAAAAATATATGTAGATTATTGAAATATATAAGAAGAATGGTTTTAGTGTAGTAATGCATTGAATCGTCACTTGAACTTCTGAAGTTGTAGTTGCACGGGAGGGACTATTGGGAGACTTGTGCAGCCTCCTTTGTGAGGAATAAAGGACTTCTGGAGCTGCCAAGTTTGAAAGCGAGGCATATTTATTTGAATGTGAAAGACTTCTTTTTAAATACCTCTTGTGAAGAATTGAGAAACAAGAAACTATCCGTAGACGGTACAAGTCTGACTTTTAATGGTTGGAAACAGAAACTTACAAATGTACCACCACGAATCACTCTATTTAAAAGTGGTGAATCTCTGGCAAAGGCAAACATCCACACCGGAGAACAATGTACTAGTAAATCAAGGATAAATAACCTCATATAGGTTGCATTGATTTTATCACTTATCATTATATGAAGCCTTTCTTACAATACCTAAATTCTGTTTGTCATTTGCTAATACTTTCATCAGATGTTTCTCAAAAGTAAGATGCGAGTCCAAAGTTACACCAAGTAATGTTAAAGCTTAGAGATTCATTCGGCAGTGCCATCCACTTGAAGGCGTGGATGGGGTGGAAAATCGGTGCAAGATCTAATAATCAATAGCTTTTCGTTTTACTGGAGTTCAACCTCTTACTCCACCGACACACTATTCACTATTCCGGGCCGTGTCACGATTGAAACTAAGGGCAACTTCATTTCTCATAAGTGGGGTCCTTGCTATCCCATAAGTGTTGCATCATCGGCATACTGAACAGTATTGTTTCTTAGGCCAACAACCAAATCACTTGTATATACTAAGAATAACAACAGACCAAGAACACTGCCTGGTGGAACTCCAGATACTTTAGGTCAAGGTTCGCTAAAGATCTCAACAAGAGCAACTCAGTACTGCCTACTTGTAAGGAAATCTTGACGTAATCCTAAAATAAATCCACCTACTCCAAGATTCTGACGTTTATAAATAAGTGACTTGTGATTTACTAAATCGAAAGCTACACTAAAATTTTATTGAATTACTCTGTACTCAAAACCCCATCAAGGCTATCTTGCAAATATTATGCCGAATCTAAAAGAACGCCGGATATGTATATGTATATATATATATATATATTTATATATATATATATATTTATATATATATATATATATATATATATACTGGAATGTTGGGGTTCATCTAGAACACCTCCTATATATATGAAAAAAATATATATATATATATTTACACGAAGTATATAAAACGTGATCACGAAGTATATAAAAACGTGATGCTATGTATAAATAAAGGTTTTTTGTCACGAAGGAAAAAAATGAAAAAGCAAGATAGCCGTAAGTACTCGCTATCTCGCTTTTTCATTTTTTTCCTTCGTGGCAAAAAAACCTTTATATATATATATATATATATATATATATATATATATATATATATATATAAATATATAAAGGTTTTTTTGCCACGAAGGAAAAAATGAAAAAGCGAGATAGCCGAGTTACTTTTTCGGCTTTACCTCGCTTTTTTTTTTCATTTTTTTCCTTCGTGGCAAAAAAAACCTTATTTATACATAGCATCATGTTTTAATATACTTCGTGATCACGTTTTTATATACTTCGTGTAAATATATATATATATATATATATATATATATATATATATATATATATATATATCTATGTTTACATATATATAGGAGGTGTTCTAGATGCCCCCAACCTTCCAGTATATATATATATATATATATATATATATATATATATACTATATATATAAAGGTTTTTTTGCCACGAAGGAAAAAAATGAAAAAGCGAGATAGCCGAGTACTTTCGGCTATCTCGCTTTTTCATTTTTTTCCTTCGTGGCAAAAAACCTTTATTTATACATAGCATCACGTTTTATATACTTCGTGATGAAGTTATTCATATATATATATATATATATATATATATATATATATATTTTATATATATATATATATATATATATATATATATATATATATATCATATATATATATATATATCTAATAAAAGGAGCCCATAAAAACCCAACCAAAATGTAGAGAGAAGTACTATATTTCAGAGACTGCTGTCTCTCTCTTCAGGTATATGAATGAGAAAAGTTTACAGAAAAGGTGGTATTTATACCAAGAGATTCGTCCACAAGTAAGCCAATTTAGGTCACCCCCGCTGATAATCTTCCTTTAATCTTCTTAAGCGTTGGTTGAAATGAAAACACTGCGTCGACGATGTCCGAGGTCCAATTCCCTTTTGAGATGTTCATTACCTGCTTCTCTTTTATTAAGGAAGCCGATTCCATCATTTGACTCTTGTACCGGCAGTTGCTGCTATAAATTACACGTGACATATTCCAGTTTATTCTATGGTTATGTTCATTTATATGATTGAAAATAGCCGAGTTCTGTTGTCCATACCTAACTGACCGTTTGTGTTGTATTAATCTCTGGGGAAGTGATTTACCTGTAAATCCGATGTAAGATTGGTCACAGTCCTGGCATGGGATCTCATATACCCCAGAGTCTTTGGGCGATGTCTTTTGTTGGACGTTAATCATGGATTTGGCTAAGGTATTTGGGTAGGTAAATGCAAAAGGGTTGGATTTCCCAAGGGTGTGAGTTACTCTCTTAATCGTCTCCAGGTGGGGAATTTTTATTTTATTGTTGGGTGTGTCTCTGGTCTTGTCTTTAGGGGGTCGGTAGAAAATTACGTTTGCTTTTTGAATTGCTTTCTCAATTATATGGTCAGGATACTTTAAAGATGAAAGTTGCTTGCGAATTAGTTCAAATTCTTTTTCCAGGAAATCTGGGGAACAAATTCGTAAGGCTCTTAAGAATAGGTTGCTAGCTAGACTTATCTTGATAGTATTGTCATGATAGCTAAAGTATGAATATATTGAAAGTGAGAACGTGGCTTTTCTGTATATGGTAAATTTGTATTCTGTCGTGTCTCTGATTATTAAAACATCAAGAAAAGGAATTTTGTTGTCTGTTTCCCATTCAACTTTAAATTTGATGCTGGGCACTATGCGTTTAATTTTGAGAGGAATTCATTAAAATTACCCCACATTATTATCCCAAAATGTTAGTATGTCATCCACGTATCTCATCCACAGCATGTTTTTTGGGTTTTATTGCATTTATTACTGTAGTTTTCAAAGTATTCCATGTACAGATTGGCTAAAAATAGGACTTAAAGGACTACCCATACTACACCGAATTTTTGCTTGTAGAATGATTCCCGAATGAAAATACGTTATTAGATGCCACATAATTCAACTAACTTTATTATTTTGTCAAGTGCCAAAGGGAAATGATCTGAATAGGGGGATATTTTTTCCCTTAAAAACTGAAGAACGTCCTGTACTGGTACTTTTGTGAATAGGGAGTCTACGTCAAGGCTTAAAAGTTTTATGTTGTGAAGTGGTATATGTGCTTCTCTGAATTTGTGACAACATAAAACTTTTAAGCCTTGACGTAGACTCCCTATTCACAAAAGTACCAGTACAGGACGTTCTTCAGTTTTTAAGGGAAAAATAAAAATTATCCCCTATTCAGATCATTTCCCTTTGGCACTTGACAAAATAATAAGTTAGTTGAATTATGTGCATCTAATAACGTATTTTCATTCGGGGAATCATTCTACAAGCAAAAACATTCGGGTGTAGTATGGGTAGTCCTTTAAGTCCTATTTTAAGCCAATCTGTACATGGAATACTTTGAAACTACAGTAATAAATGCAATAAAACCCAAAACATGCTGTGGATGAGATACGTGGATGACATACTAACATTTTGGGATAATAAGTGTGGGGTAATTTTAATGAATTCCTCTCAAAATTAAACGCATTAGTCGCCCAGCATCAAATTTAAAGTTGAATGGGAAACAGACAACAAAATTCCTTTTCTTGATGTTTTAATAATCAGAGACACGACAGAATACAAATTTACCATATACAGAAAGCCAACGTTCTCACTTTATATATTCACTACTTTAGCTATCATGACAATACTATCAAGATAAGTCTAGCTAGCAACCTATTCTTAAGAGCCTTACGAATTTGTTCCCCAGATTTCCTGGAAAAAGAATTTGAACTAATTCGCAAGCAACTTTCATCTTTAAAGTATCCTGACCATATAATTGAGAAAGCAATTCAAAAAGCAAACGTAATTTCTACCGACCCCCTAAAGACAAGACCAGAGACACACACATAAAATATACATATATACATACATATATATATATATATATATATATATATATATATATATATAAAGGTTTTTTTATATATAAAGGTTTTTTTGCCACGAAGGAAAAAAATGAAAAAGCGAGATAGCCGAGTACTTTCGGCTATCTCGCTTTTTCATTTTTTTCCTTCGTGGCAAAAAACCTTTATTTATACATAGCATCACGTTTTTATATACTTCGTGATGAGTTATTCATATATATATATATATATATTTATATAATAATATATATATTTTATATATATATTTTATAATTATATATATATATATATATAAATATATATAAAATATATATATTATATATATATTATATATTATAATATCAAGTATGAAAGGCCCATTAAAAACACTGGTGTAAAGCTAAGTACTATATTTTGGTGGACTGACTTCCACCCTTATCAAGTAGTGAATGACAGAAGTTGCATTGGGGAAATATATAGTGGGAGATATGCCCTTAGGTGATCCCTGGGGTTACCGCCAAGCCGACGTTGGTTCTGTTAATTTTCTTAATCCTCTTCACCGTTGCCTTAAGGAAGATATTATCTATATGGTCAGAGTCCCAGGCTCCATTGGAAAGTTTGATCATATTAGCTTGTTGTTGTATCAGTGAGGATTCTACCATCTGACATTTGTATCGACCGCTGCTCTTGTATAAAATGTGGCATTTGAACTCATCCTCAAGGCAACGATGAAGTTTTTAGGACAATTAACAGAACGAACGTCAGCTTAGTGGTGACCCTAGGCATCACGTAAGGACA
This sequence comes from Macrobrachium nipponense, assembly GCF_015104395.2. Lineage (NCBI taxonomy): Eukaryota > Metazoa > Arthropoda > Malacostraca > Decapoda > Palaemonidae > Macrobrachium > Macrobrachium nipponense. The sequence goes on along the minus strand of NC_061110.1, from coordinate 65,049,558 downwards.
TATCTCCCACTATATATTTCGCCAGTGTAACTTCTGTCATTCATTACTTGATAAGGGTGGAAGTCAGTCCACCGAAATATAGTCTTTAGCTTTAAACCAGAGTGTTTTAATGGACCTTTTATACTTGAGACATATATACTGTTTTACCCAAAGAATTTATTTGCATATATATTTATATTACAGTATGTATACAATCGCTCTCATTTGTTTTCCAGGCATTGTTGTTTTTCTCTCTTTCATCTTCATCACAGCTACTAAGGATTTCTGAGTTATTGCAAGGTCGCACGGGATTGCGTGGTCGAGTGAGAAGTTGGCATTAGCGGGGGGAAGTAGCCGCTTGCGGTCTTGCACCATCGATCCTCCCTTGAATGCCTCCTAAACATGACTTGGTGTTTATAATATAATAAGAATTCCATGGCACTGCCCCCCCTCTTTTTTTATTTATTTAATTTAAGCCATGGTGTTTGAAGCTACGACTTTCAGGAGAGGTATACAGGAGAGGATAGTTGTTGTAAAAGACTGGGCTTCGGGATGGTGCTGTCCTCTGGAGAGGGAGGGAGGGAGGGCGGCAAATAACCTTTCAGTGAAGGCCAACACTGGAGGTGAAATCACCAACCTACCTACCACCAATTTATGCAGAAGACACATACATGGGCATAAAGTGGCCTTTGCTTATAAAGTCTTGCGCGACACTTTCTTTTGATGACTGGTTGTTACATAATTCAGTGCATTGCGCTTTCGTTTAGAATCTCTTTCGAAAGGAAAGCCTAAAGCCGTCTCTCATATACTATTCCCTGGTCACATTAAGTGTTACTCGAACGACATTAAAATGATTAACTAATTCTGTATCTCTTAGCTTTCCGTTTGATCTTTGAAAATAGAATTTCACTCCTTATCTTCACTACATTCCCTCATTTTTGCAGTCCTTTTTGTGTGGGTGGTGTCGGGACGGGCAAATAATCTCGTTTGATCCATGGCCATAAGAAGCTCTCTCTCTCTACACACACACACACACACACACACACACACACACACACACACACAATCAGTCTGTCTGGCTGAAGCTTTCCCTGACGCACATCTCATGAAGTGCTGTTTTTTGGTCTCGATGTAAGCTTTATCGTGTTCGTTATTTTTGTTCTTACATTTTGCGTGTTTTTTATACACGTAAGCCTACCCAAATATCTAGTTATAAATAATGAATAGATTCTCTAGTTTTTATCATCGCTGTTAAAATTTCGAAAATCCTATTTACAATGACATCGTTAGTTTATCATGTTTCGTATTCATATCTTCAGTTGTGTTTGCATGCGGATGGTAAAAAATATACTCAATTAAATGGTTGCATGAAAGAATTAGTAAACAGTGTTAAAATATCCTTGTGAGTTTATCATCATGAAGCATACATTAAATTTTATCTTTTGATGGTTTATGAATTGAACGGCGATGAGGCAATGGCTTTGTTACGAAAGGTCACTTGTACCTGCATCGTCCAAGTTGTCTGGAAAATAAATTTCATCTTGAGGCTTTTTTTTGTGCTACTTCAACTTTGCGGGAAGGATTATCAGGGGAAACTAAATATTCAAAAAATCTATCCGTGTTGTGTAAGGGTTGTACCCTGTACGTTGGACTAGTAATTAGGATTTTTGCATTTAGGAGCCTTTGGAATAATAATCAGTCCTTTTTTCGCCGCCTTTGTTCACTGGTCATGTGGCCAAGGTAAGCATGGGTCAACGGAGCTTGGGAACAAACTGGGAGTCGATTTCACAGGATTTTTTCATGTTTTTCGTAAATTTGTGACTTTTCAGTTTTTCCCCTTAGAGCATTCATAGGATTTTCTCATTCGCAGGTGTCAGCCTGATTTACCAAGAGGTACCATGGTGTTATATATATATAATATATATATATAATATAATTATGATTATAATAACTTTAGCACGTGATTCATTTATCAATATTTCGAAGCCATCGTCAGTGGCTTGGAAATAAAGTCGAAACCGGTCATGACCTACACCCCGTCTTTTATTATTTTTCACCTGTTATATACGAGTATATAACCAATGTCCGCTGAATGAAGGATTTGATTTAATACCCATAGACATCCATAGACTTTTTTTTTCTTATTGTAAGAGGGCCTTTGGTAAAGAGTTTCTTCTATTCGTGTAGAAGATATTGGAATCATAACTTAAGCCATTAAAACTGGAAGGTCATATTGAATCAGGTATTGAAAAGAGAAAAATTCAGGTTTACACATTGCAGCTTGCTCTCTGTTAAAGAGCAAAACGTAGAGCCTTTCACGCTGTTAGTGTTGGGGGATGTTGTCATCCTAAGCTCATTCATGTTATTTGTAGGTTGTAGTTGAAAAAAATAATTCACCACTGTGTTCTCATAAAGGCAGTAATGTAGTTGTTAAATGACCGGATTAGCTGTAATGTGAGTGGATGTAGAACTAACGAACTGCTGTAGTGTATGCTGGCGTTTTATCATTAGTGGGTTTCAGTTTACATTGGTTCCGTGGACTGATGGTTGGATGAATAGTTGTAGATATGAGTTAAGGGTTGTGCTTTAGGACGTGTAAGGTAGGCAGGAATGCAGTTCTCGGCATCACTGCGTCCTTTTAATCTCTCAAACGAGTTCTTGTAGATATAATAAATTAGGTGAGTTGTGACCGTCTGCGTAACTGGGTACCTGGTCGTTGCTGTCGTAGATCCTGAATACTGGTGCTGAGATTTCCAGGTTGCTTTTCTTTCTGGTTTTGTCCCAGTTGGGAGGAGGGACATCGGCGCTGTAGAGGAGGAAGGCAACAGCAGGTGGCCGATGACTCTGGCAAGTCGGCCATGACACGGACGCCCTTTCAGGGAGCCTGTCTCTTTTATCTTACATTTATATATTTCTTTTTCTTTCTTTCTTTCTTTCTTTCTTTCTTTCCTCTTGTTCTCATGGCCTTCATCTTGTGAAATGCTAAATGAGGCTCATTCTTCACTTTGTCTTTGCTTAATAATATCCCTCGGTTGGTTTATCTTTAAAGACTTCTGAAGAAAATTTTGTTGAAAATTTTTGTGAATTGCATCACTTTTGCTTTTATTTAGGAATACTGAAATAATGCTGTCTGCTGTTCGCCACTATCTGTATCTGTTGTATTTTATCATTAATTACGAACCAAATGGTTTTGCCAATTGGTGACTCGAGAGAATAATGGACAATCTTCACAGCCACATAGATTTTGACCTTAGATATAAAATTTTTATATACATACATACATACATACATACATACATATATATATATATATATATATATATATATATATATGAACCAAGGAATTAGTAGTTGAAGCCAGTGTAGTGTCTGCCGAGAAAGAACCTCTTTTGCACTGCTAATACTCCAAACTGATTAAATGGTCTTCCACAAGGCAGTGCAGGCATACTGGTTGTACACCTTGCCGAGAGTGAAATGGAAGTGAATGCTTTGCAGGGTCATCTCATTCTCTTCTTCTTTATCCAAGTCTTTGCAACTGGATACAGCTTTCCCAAGGAACGAACATTTGCCCTAATAGGTGGTGGCTCAAGAGACAAATCTGGGGAAGTCACTGTCACACTTATTCTTCAGTTGTTAAATGAGAGAATTTAAGGATTACATTCTTGGCCAGAAAACTTCCACAGTGTTAGTTTCTTCATATTTCTCAACAGGAGGCTCATAAGCAGCACAGTGCTCCCATTACACACGCTGTGACTCAGTTCTTATTTGTGTATTCTCGCATTTCATGGGTGTGAAAGCCCACCTATTCTGGCTATTCAGTCTACGTATATCATGATTTTTTCAATTTTCTTTTCTCCCTCAGCACATTGCACTAACCTTTGCATCTTCATTCAGACCACCTCCAAGTACGATGATCCGGCAGTTTAGCTTTGCTAACCTCTCCGCCATCTTTCACAATTTTTTCTTTTTTTTAGCTTTCAGAGGTGAGTTGATTTAGCTCTCTTTGAAGCATGTAAATTTTCGTGTTTCAAAGGACCCCTCCACTAAACTTTTGGCCCAGGTTCTGTTACTTCCTTGTTCCATCTAGTCTTTGATTCCCCTCTTCTCTTATCTTGTCCATCTGTTGCATTTATTCCCAAATGCATATAAGGCATCACCTACTTCAGTCATCTACACTAATATTAAATTCTCCATCTTTCTGTCTTCCATTTTCATTATAACCTTGGTTTTATTGTAACTACTTTGAATTTATCCTTTACCAATTGCTTTAAGTGTCTACTATCAGTCTAGTATAATTATGATGGCAGCATGTGCAAACAACAAATTCGGAGGAGTATTATTTCTGTCCCCTCCCTTCATTTGTTGTTAAGTCCATTTAGCACTGAACAGTCTTATATTCTGTGCAAGTATATTTTGCAAGTTCATGCCTTTCATGTTTGATTTTAATAATAATAATAATAATACAAAGGCAGGAAAGAGTTAAAATTATTACAAGAATTTTCAAGGTCCACGAGTATAGCTTATCAAGTATCCAGATTCTACTTATCCCAGTTATCCCAGTAAGAAAAAATGAAATTGGAAACGTTTGAAAGTTGTATGAAGAGGTCAAATAAGGGTCGCGGTAATGGACAATTGGACAGTAGTATTTTCAAGAAGAGAATGTTGGTTTGGGAATTAATACATCCGCTCAGAGCTAAAGCTTCGAAAACCCAATTAGTGAACAACCGAACTGAGAAACTCACTCATTTGCCATAAGTATGTATGTATATATATATATATATATATATATATATATATATATATATATATATATATATATATATATATGTATGTATGCTTAAAAAATCACAGTAGATGCACGTGACTTCATAGATAAGCGAATTCCACAGGAAAATGATAGTCAGAAATCCAAGCGCTTTCGCCTTTACTCAGATTTCTGACTATCATTTTCCTGTGGAATTCGTTTATATCTATATATTATATATATATATATATATATTATATATATATGTGTGTGTGTGTGTGTGTGTGTGTGTGTGTGTGTGTATAATATATGTATTTTGTATGTATGTATGTATGTACATTTCCGGTGCAAATCCGTCCAAAGGGGCAAAAGACTTAAAGTGAAAAATATTTTCATTTAATTTTAATGTATGATTAAACCACGTGCACACTTGTCTATTATTTCTTGCTTCTAGAAAGTTGAAGAGGGTATATTTCCTTTCCGAGAATATTTTACAGCACGAGGAGAGGGCATCATAGGCAATTTTCGGAACTGTAACATGTGGCAACCTCTTCATGGGTTTTTCTTTGTTCATTTTCTGTCCACATTCCTTTTATTTTTTTCCGCGTTAGTCTTCCTTTAATACTTCTCTTCATCTTACCCTTCGTGTTCTTACCTCGTCGCAGAAGCCACAGTATCGGTCATGTTTCGCTTGTGATGGTGACGTGTGCCTGGGTGGATGTCATCCCCGGTTCCTAGGCGACCTCGTCCTTGCCAGTGAAGAACTTATGTACGTACAGCAGCTGTTGCGCGGGCTCTCACGTGCATTCACGAGCCCGTTTCATTCCTGTGATCTCTCTCTCTCTCTCTCTCTCTCTCTCTCTCTCTCTCTCTCTCTCTCTCTCTCTGCGCCATGATGTCCTCGGGGTTTCTGGCACGAGCGTTCGCAAGTTTTTTAAATTTTTGCTTCTTGTTTAATTAATGTTTTAGAGTAACGGATTTATTGATTGCCTAATATGAAAACAAGAATAGAAGTGAATATACTGAAATACACTTCGTGTAGACTGTAGACAGTGATGAATATACTGAAATACACTTCGTGTAGACTGTAGACAGTCATGTTTATCAGGTTTGGTGTTAATTTTCAGCCATCAATATCAATTGTATATCGTTAAAAGGGTTTTCATTTATTTCAGCCAGCTAAAAACTGTTTCTGGTTCAAATCAAATCATTCGCACGTTAGTTCCAGTGTATCAGGTGTATCTTGTATTATAGAGGGCAATTGTCTACTTCTCAATTTTTACTTTTTTCTCGGTGTAACGAACAGGTTTCAGAGCTTGTTATTTTCCCAAGCTTCGTACATCAGTAAGTCAGTAGTTTTGCCTCTTCCGGAAGATAAGAGGATGGGAAATATGAAGTCTCTTTCCTTCTTGGTATCGCTACTGTTGCGGGAAGATAAAATCCGGAACTGAAGTTGGGAGGATTTTCTTTTTTATCTGGTTCATTTCTGACCTCAACATATTTCGTAGTCCTGCTGTCATCGCCATCTCTTTTCATGCTGGCAGTCGTGGACAATTATTTTGTTTTGTGTATATGCACTTGATTTGAGAGAGAGAGAGAGAGAGAGAGAGAGAGAGAGAGAGAGAGAGAGAGAGAGAGAGCTTATGATTTTTAACGCTCCTGGATTCCTCCATCCGGAATTTAGGAGGAAGCTCTTATTTTTGACATTTTTCAAAACTGCTGTAGAACTAGGTTTGCGAAGACTTAAGCCTTAACCCTTTCCGCCAGATTTTGTATAAAATTTCCTCTAACTGTTAAGGACTGACACTTAAAAGGATGATAAAAGTTTTAATTTCAATAGTGTGGTCTGAATATGTTTACATATGCCTGATCATTCGTTGATTTCTTGTGTATATTTACCTAAACTTGGAGTGTTCTCGAGCAATCAATACATTTTGTGTTTCAATAAATGAAACCTTTACATACGTTGCCCAAGGCTAAAGGAATGATGGACTTTTCTTTGTCAAGAAATTTTATAGGATTGTTCGTTTAGCTATTGTATATGCAATTTACATTAGGTTTTGCAGGAATGATACACAGAACCGTCCACATATGCAAGTCACATCAACTTAACTTGATTTTGGTGATTCCAAAACTAAATAGAGCTTGTTGGTACCTGAATACTTGAGGCTATGCAGAACGTTAGATGGCAAAATTCCCCTCCGTATTTGAATTTACAGTAAGTTAGTGGTACCTACACAGCTCTCTTAATGCAGCTATTTTCTCAGGCATCTGTGAAAGGGTGTGGTATTTTAGATTTTGTCTGTTTTTAAGGAGAGTGAGAATAGCTTCACTTGGAATTATACCGTAGAATTTATGCAAGTCATGCGAAAAACGTAAAGAATGACAAGATAAAAGTGTAAAATTAAGAATGCCGATTGTTTAAAAAATAGGGTTTAACTTTAAGTGAATGAAGTTGTCCCGGCCATGAAGAGATAGTGGGAAAACTCTAAAAAATGAATACAAAATTTTGTTTTTGAAGCAACGAATGAAGATTAAAGTAGATATTATATTGACCATTGACAAATTACAGAATGATGTAATGTTGTGCGTGTAGCGCAGAAACTTGTTCACTACTTCCATTCTGAAGCCAAAAGACTTAAAAGCGCTGACGCGAGGAGCGCCATAACTCCGGAAATTTCAATTTGGTCTTATATTTATGTTTTATAAATAATTATAGTCTTGGCCAGAAAGGCAGTGAATGACTGTTTTCATCGACATTTCGCGGGAGTAACCACTTGGCTTTAATGAAGGAGTAGCAGTTGCATCAGTGATGGATGGATGACGCTTATTCATTGATCAGATACAGCACAGATTCTTTTTGTGTCGATTTGACCGCTCTGCCCTGACTGCCCTTGCTCCTCTCGTGATCACTACTGGAATGTTTGCCATTTGACATCACTGCCACTAGTCTGGAGAAACTGGGTTGGGTATGAACAAGTGGGCGACTGGTGGTGGGTGGTGAAGAGACGGAGGGGCGAGAGAGGGCTGCGGAGGAGGCGTGGGTGTACTTGGAAGAATTGGGTGGGTCACTGAGGGTGTTGATCTGCACTGCAGGAGCAGGATGCTGTTTACAACGGTTGAGATCTGCGCCGATGTTTGTACGGTGGGAAAAGTCTCGCAGACTGCCGCCTTCCTCTTCCCCCAACCAGACTGGATGGGTGGGGGTAATGGGGTGGCTTTTTTCGGCGTTCCCTGTGACCACTGCGACCCACCCAGTTTTCTTGCCTCCTTGTCTCCTTGTCAGGATCCCCAGTGACCTTGCTAATCCTGGCTTCCTTTTTCCTCACCCGGGGCACCGTCACGGACGGGAGGGGATTTGGAGCCCCTCCCTCTCCATGTGAAGCAGTAGAGCTGTAGCTTTTTTAATTTTGTTTGTCTCCTCTTGTGAATGAGTAGCTAGAATCTGAGACGTGTGATGTTAGAATTGTTGATATATTTATCTGCTGTCAAGTAAAATTTTAATTTGATTCTGTGAGATAAAGTAGCTGTCAATTCCAACTGTGGTATTAATAGTAAAAAGTAACCTTATCGCATGTTTTGGCCCTTACCGCTTATAATGTAATTAATTTTGTCGTCGCAGTCAAGGTTACGAAGGGGTCAGAAAATATCATATCCAGGGAAATTGACCAATTGCGGTCACAAGAAAGACCACTTTGCATGATTCGCTTGCCCCTAACTTGTCCCAGAATGCACGCGCGCGCGTGTTTTTTTTTTTTTTTTCTGACTTTAGTAAGGCAAAAAAATACAGCCACAGGTTGACATAATCTAGAAACGTTCTCCTATAACAGTTGCTTGAGTTGTATTGTAAGACACGTTAAAACTGAGCGTTTAACAAATACTCATGCCAGCATTCAAGATGATACAAGAATCGTGCAAAACAGTTCGTGTAAACTTTAAGTATCAGCGAAGATATGTATACAAATTCAGCCATTCTCTCTCTCTCTCTCTCTCTCTCTCTCTCTCTCTCTCTCTCTCTCTCTCTCTCTCTCTCTCTCTCTGTCCTGTTCTTGCTCTTTCCTCGCTCCCTGTCCGAAAAAAATGTATGTATGACGTAGGTCACTGAGATTCCACCCATATTGGGAACTGCTCCAATATTGAGCTCTACAACGAAACGTCATAGAATTTGTACTTGTGCCTGCAAGGATTGTGTCGTAGCGATTGGTCCTTTTTGGTGACACCGCGAGCTTTGTAATAATCGAGGCAGTATTCTTGAGAGCTTGACCATAATGTATGCCTGGCTAGGTGTTATGTTGGCTTAGTTCACGAAGCTTTAAGGGGCGGTTCTTATCGTCTATTAAACGAAGCTTCAAAACGGTTGTGAAATCACTGTCATACGGATGATCTTTCTCGGTATCTTGTGAAGTGACGCCACAATAAGCCCATCACAAGGTTTGGAGTTGCCTCATGATCCATTCGCTTGGAAATGGAAACAGACGTTTCTCTGACTTTAGATAGCAGGTTGAAAGTGCTTCGAAAATCACGTAGTACAGTAGGCTAAATACGATTCCTTTGTAGATATGTTTATCAGTTCGAACATGTGGAGAGGGGGGTTGGGAGGGTGGGCTAAGATTCGTCGGGTCTTCATGGGCTGTGCGTTTTGTTTCGACTTCGCGACGAAGAGGGCCAGGAATTTCATGTATTTTAATTGCTGACCTTCTCTCGATCAAGAGCGTCATTACCAAACCCCAAGCAGATGTGTGGTGACCCAAGGACACTGAGGTAGGGAATAGAATATATACATGTATTGACATTTTGGGCAAGAAGGACTAACACAAGGAATTTTGTGGTTTCCTTGTTCAAGTGTTTGTTTATTCTGATAGATATCTATCCACCTTCCAGGAAACAACGGCGTCTGGTTAACACGATCATTTATTCACTTTGAAATGTCTTTCGCCTTCGTGAATTCAGCTCCCCGTCCTGGCGCGGTTGTCGGGTCTGCACTTTTCCCTGTGACGTGGTCTTGCGCTCAATCTTGTCTTTGTTCGGAAGCTTTCCTGTTAATCTCTCGTATCTCTGGTTATCTGCTGATAAGCGCGGCCTCGTTTTACGACTAGAATGGCTGCCTCATCCCCCTCCCACTTTTGACCTTCAAAAAATGTCTCTTGAGAAGCTATATCTTGTTATTCTCATAATATAAGGTATTCTCGGTTTCACTTTTTTCTGCCGTCATATTTTGCGGTGATTTTGTAAGCGTTTTGATCATTGGAGGAGTGTTTTTATTTATAGAGTCATTTCCCTTGTATTTGATGCAGTTCTTACATTATTAAAATAATAAAATAGTTCGTATTCTTTCTGCTGGTAGCTTGGATTTTTCAATGTTGAGTTTACACGTACTCAGTTTTCATTCATCAAATTTGTAAGAGCGAATTCTTTCCTTCTTTTGGATGGATGATCGATTCCTTGAATTACTGATTACAGTGAGTTTTATATTAACAATTGCTTTTGTCATGAGTGTTTCGTCAAATATTTTGGAATGTTTTGTGAAAGATGAAGATAAAAATATTTTGCTCGTCATTACGATTGTTGTCACTGTCATCATTGTTATATTTCGTGGAATCTCGACTTTTGTTCTAGTCGTCGTTTTTGTCATTGGTGGAATGTCATTTATTGTTTGTTCCTCCTTTCCCATTATACAAATCATAACGCTTCAATGTTAAATGATCTGCCTAGTCATCTATGATATGATTTATTTAATAATACATATGTATATAAGTAGATGCATTGCTTGAACATGATTAAGGTGTCTCTAAGAGCAAATTGTATTTACTTAGAATTATTGATCTCAAACGGTTGTCAATTCGGGTGGATTCTTGTGTATATTTTCACATATTCCGTTTATCCAATGTCACCAGTTGTCTTCAGATACCTGCAGGTGGTATTTATTCTTAATGGCTGTTCAGTATCTTTACGGAGAGATTGATACAAGAAGAGGGGATGTTATGGGGCGAGTTGTTTGAGTAGAGTGGCAAGGATAGAATTGGCACAAGAATATCAAGTTTAGATTGAGGATTGAGTGTAGGGGCTCAACAAACCACTGACGAGCCACTTTGGTGACGAATGAGAGGATTTGTGTTATACATATCTTCTGCACGAAGTGTATTCGTAAAGTATATATATATGTGTGTGTGTGTGTATATAATATATATGTATATATATATATATACATATATATATATATTAAGTTTATCACTTGCACAGTTGTTGTGTGCATTAATGAAATTACTAACAGGCTCTCATTGAAATGGATGGTATCTCCGTTAGATACCGTCCAGTTTCAATATTACTAACAGGACCTCATTGAAACTGGACGGTATCTAACGGAGATACCATCCATTATATATATATATATATATATATATATATATATATATATATATATATATATGTATGTATGTATGTATGTTTGTAGATTGAGTGTAGGGGATCATGTGCCATTAATCTTCCCGCTCATCTGCAATGGGCTCTTCGGTTTGCATTGAGCCCCTACACTCGAATATGAACTGAATATGAACTTAATATTCTTGTGCCAATTCTATCCTTGCCACTCTACACACAAATCTCGCCCCATAATATCCATTCTACATCTAATGACCACCTGTCCCTCGCTTCTTTTACCAATCTTTCCATAAAGATACTGAACAGTTATTAAAAAGTAAATACCACCTGCAGGTATCTGAAGACAATTGGTGACATCGGATACACACACATACATACATACATACATACATACATACATACATACATACATACATACATACATACATAGACAACTTGGTTATATAACATTTTGCTACTCAGTCAGTTCACATTAACTAATGTCTGACTTTCGGTGTTGCTTTGTTGCTTGGATTCTTAGATGTTCCTTACCAGATAACAACTTGATTACTTATGTATCCGAGGCGCCTGTACTTTCGCCCACACGTCCCCATCATTAATGATGCCATCTAATACTTTGGAAGCGTCTTTTTTCCTTCTTGCTAGTTTATTGTCCTGGCAGATAAGGAGGAGGAAGTAGAAGAGAGAGAGAGAGAGAGAAGAGAGAGAGAGAGAGAGAGAGAGAGAGAGAGAGAGAGAGAGAGACTTTGCTCTTGTGTGACCGTCTTCAGTTCCTCTTCTCCTGTCGTAGCTGCCCCCTTTTCTTTGAGAATTCTTTCTACTTTCTAGCGTACATTCGTGATGGAGGTGAGCGTTGAAATGATTATATTATAAACTGTCGAAACAATTAGTTATTGTTTTCATCATTATTATACAAGAAACAAACAGTTAGGTAAGAAATTGTAAATAAAAATCAACGTCACAAAGGGATCGACCCTAGGAACGAAGGCGCTTGTGACCTCTGTATGAGGTTCGGTTTTCGATCCAATGTGAGGTAGAAAAGATGACTGCTGTTATAAAAGAACGTGTGTTTGGTAAAGTGTCGCGCTCTTTTTGATCCTCAACATAAAACGTTATAAAACTGCTTTTTTATTCATTGAGTATAAAAAGGCTTTTGCTATTTTATACTTTGAAATTGATTCTTCCAATTTTTTTGTTTGGGGGGAGGGGGGTAATCATTTGATGGCAGTGATTGGGTGACACTGTAGTATTCATGAAAAAAGAAAGAAAAAAAAACAGTACAAAATACAATACTTGTGCTTGTATTTCTATCATATTCTCTTTGAAATATTCCAAAACGTTTGGACCAAATAAAAGTTACACTAAGTTATATATAAAAAATAGAATTACAAAGCAGACTCTCTCTCTCTCTCTCTCTCTCTCTCTCTCTCTCTCTCTCTCTCTCTCTCTCTCTCTCTCTCTCTCTCTCTCTCTCTCTCTCTTGCTGGTGGTAGTATGGAAGTTTAACCTGTATTTTGCAAGTATTTGTTTCTTTATGTAATGATTATCGCCATAGTCTTTTCAATGGCCGCAAGTGAGAAGAAAAAATAAATTGCTAAAAATAGTAGTAAAAAGAAATAAATAAAAAACTAAGGTGCAGTTTTGATTAGGCGAGTATCCCCTGGAATATAGCTTCTCATGGCCCGTTCTCTTTGGTGTTTGTACTTGAGTTCCGGCGTCGTTCCTCCTTAGAGTTTTCAATATGCACGCGCTCCTCTTCCAGCAACATCCTCATTGTAAATGTATCTGCGGCGTCTCACTGGTTTCGTGATTTTATGTTGTTTGTATGCTTGCACTTACATATTTATGCGATCATCATTTTGAAAATATTACGTAATGACCGTGAAAACTAGCTATTAGATTTTTATACAAGTTCTTATAGTAACTGTCCCTATTGTCTTCTCTATCCATTCTAAGTGGGAAGGTCATTATTTTTTTCATTTGTGGGTGTTTTATCTTAATCAAGAAGGTATCGCAAAGAACTTTATTTTTTTTATGATATACATCATACCTGGAATTTCTGTGGCTATTTTTTTACTTCTGAAGTCCAGACTAACATAGTTGTGATGTCGATGAATATCATTACTACCCTAATTCAGCGTAATATTTCTGGATCAAGGTGAATCCACAGAGCCTCAATGCTAAGAAAATAATGTGCTTAGTCATTTAGTGGTTTTTCATGTTCTAGCAAAGAATAAAGTATATTTATCGCGGAATTTTCGCTGGTACAGGGTTACGTTTGCTAGTGCTTTATACTTTCTTTCGTAATTTGAGCAACCTAAAACTCCATCACCATTCTCTCTCTCTCTCTCTCTCTCTCTCTCTCTCTCTCTCTCTCCCCCTCACACACACACACACACACACACACACACACACACACACACATATATATATACTATATATATATATATATAATATGACTGGTAAAGTGTTCGTAACAACAGAATTCCATATATAGATATAAGCGAATACCACAGGAAAATGATAGGAAGAAATCCAAGCGCTTTCGTCTTTACTAAGACATTGACCATGTCTTAGTAAAGACGAGTGCGCTTGGATTTCTTCCTATCATTTTTCCTGTGGTATTCGCTTATTTAATGAAGTCAAGTGTATCTACTGTGATTTTTTAAGCATATATATATATATATATATATATATCTATATATTATATATATATATTATATATATATATATATATATACTGTATACACATACGTACGTACATACATAAATATGCATATACCTATGAATACACGCATACACACCCGTTTTCTTTACACTTCAAGTTTCAAATGCACCAGAGATATGTAAATGAAAAAAAAAAAAAAAAACAAAAAAAAAAAAGCTATGTGCATAATAAACAGGCAGTGTGCGTCAGCGCCTGTCATACTCGGTTCCTAGCCATTTAACGACCACACGTACAAATACCATTCTTATCTTTCTATTGTGTGTGTGTGTGTGTTTGTTTGTGTCATACCACATATTTAATTTGAAAATTGATCTGAGATATAGAGTGCCGCTAATGAGAGAGAGAGAGAGAGAGAGAGAGAGAGAGAGAGAGGTGGATTTGTAGCTGATTAGGTCAAACCAGACGACATTCGGTGTGACGTCAGTTACATCCAACCTGAGCCCAACGCATACTTTATTGTCTTAAATCATGCATGTTTATCTGTTTTCTTTTATTTGAAGTTCCCTTGGTGCTTTTGCCGCAGGTATTGCGACTGCTAGTGGTTGTTTGTTAATAAATGCGCCTCTGAACTCATTATGGTCATTTTTCACATTCTCTTTCTGTCACACCAGCATGTTGGAAAAGCGTCCTCTCTTGTCCGTCGTTTTGCTAACGCATTAGAAAGCATATTTGTATTTTTCAAGGTCAAGTTTGTAATAAAAAGATAAGAAAGGTATTTGTTCGCGTGGTCGTTAAATGCTTGGAATTGTGAGTATGACAGGCTCTGAATTTAGCACAGGTCATGTTTGTTATGCACATAGCTTTGTTTTTCATTGAAAGGTTTCTGGTGCATTCGAAACTGGAAGCTTAGTATTGAGAAAAGGGGCGCGTAGTAAAATATGAGATGTTTATATCATGACTCACACCATGACAATGGGGAACGTGAGTTTTGAAAATATTGAAGATTACCAGTGCAAAAACTCTGCAGTTTTCTGTTTGCAGAGAAGATCTATTCAGTTGGAGAAAAATGTGGAAATGGGAGTGTGAAAGACAATGTGCAGATGTCCGTTACGTCCAAAGCCTGCGATTCACGTAGGTGTGGAAACGTCCTCAGTTCTGGATTGCTCGAGAGAACTTCTTAATTGTGGTGCCGTGTGGAATAGAATACGTCAACTCGCATTTACTTTGAAAGATTCTCGTTTCGATAACATTGCAATATCCACTTGACAATTATTTGGAAAGGATTCATAGAAGTCGAGTAATCTTAAAGAAAGCAACGGGACTACTTTTGTCGAAGTACGATTACATGTAAAAGCTGGAATATGTTGTCAGAATATATTAAAGGTTAACGTTTTTGTGAAAAGTATTATTTATTATTGCCACTGTGCGAGAGATAACGATTAAACTGTTTGCATTGCAGAAATATTTTGAAGGTTGCCATAACTGGAGAAAAGGTAATTGCACTATGAACTCATCTTGAGTATTGCCATTTTGGACAGTTAGCAAAAT
>NC_061110.1:64981741-65029241 GCF_015104395.2 Macrobrachium nipponense | reverse complement strand
TATATATATATAATAGAAATATATATATATATATATATAATATATATATATATATATATATAATTATATATAAAGTCAACTACAGGTCTTTCTAGTTGAATATGTTTATGTTTTGGAGTTTTGGAGGTAATACTTCCCATTTTTGCTCATATTTTTTTCCCTAAAGTAACTGTTACATGAAAAATCTAGGTTTTCGGAGAGTGTTTTTTCACTTTTTAGAGGTTGCTGGTTTTGTTTTGCCGTGGCATATACTTGAGTGAAATGTGATTGGTGCCTTTTTATTTGCGAAAATGTTGTGAATGAAGGTTGAGTGAAAAAATAGTTGTAGAATTCAATCTTTCAGATCGTTCTACGTGTGCGCTTTCTGATGTTGCTTCTTTAATTGTTTGATTTGACATATTATCACAATATCACTGGATGTCCCTATACACAGAGATTTCTAATTCATGTTCTGGTTGCAGTGTTCGGTACACTGGAGAAGAGGGTCTTCTTCAAATAATATAGCTGGTTGAAAAGCTCTTCGGGGGAAGTTGTTCAATATCTTTTGTTGCATTGTAATTTTCACACCTCATTTCAGAATAAATCCTACCGGAAAGCTTTTGACAGTCAGAAATGACTGGTCTGGGTTAACTATTTTAGAATGATAATAATTTGTATCTATTTTTGTAGAGAGATTTGATTTAGGGAAATATAGGCCGTCGAGCCGAGCACGGGTCCACTTTCGGCCATTCAGCATTGAAGACAGTGACAAATAAATATATGTAAATATATATATATTTAGTTGGAGTGGATGGACAGCAAGATAAAGAGCTCCAGAAAATATAGGAGGGGAAGTGCAAGGATCTAAAGGTTGGGCTGGGAGAAAACCCCCCAGTTGCACAAAGAAGTGTCACAAGAAAGGTTGGATAACGACACTGAAGAAGGGAAGCGGGGATGCAGTCAGTCTAAAGAGTAGATGCAGCTAGGAGTCGAAGTGCACTGCGAACACCCGTTATTGATGCCTTCAGTGCACCACGTGAGGTGCAGTGTAGGCACTACCGCCCAAGGGGATTTTATTTCATCGTAAATAGGATTAGGATTCCATGGCTGCAGGAGAAGGTGACAGGACTACTTCAAATGCTACAAGTTCTGCGATTCATGGTCTACAAAGGAAAGCATAAAACCACATTAGTACGGGAACGGAATGAAGGACTAATTCTTCCGGCTGGATCTCGAATCTAGGACTTCCATACATTGTTAATGGAAGGTGCAGAGATCTTTCGGTCATGAAGATCTCCAGAGCGGTTTCCAAACTAATGTGTGTAGAACCAGGAGATGCCGCGATCTTACATCCAGGTAGAAGTGAATGGAGGTGGGACGTAAAAGCTTGTTTTTTCAGTTAACTTAAGCCTTAAGTTCAACTGTCAAGAGGACAAGAAAGTTTAGATAGGAAATGTATGTTGAGATAAAAACATGGAAAGAGCTCGTAGAAGAAAAAGATTGGAAGACGTTTGTATTATGTGCTTAAACACTATATATATATAATATATATATATATATATATATATATATATATATATATATATATATATATACATATATACATATACATATATATATATATATATATATATATATATATATATGTACATGCATACATACATACTTACATACATAATCTATATATATATATATCTATATATATATAGATATATATATATATATATATATATATATTATATACACACACATACAGGGAGCAGGTGAGATTTAGACCGCCATACTGTATGTAATATGGGCTTGGGTGTTCCAGTACTTACGAGTAGATTAAGTCATTTGTTGGGGGTTTGTTGGGGGGGGGGGGGGGCGACTTATGCACCTTAGAAAATTAGATACCACCCTCTGATTACTTGACTGATAAGTTTTGAGTAAAATAAGCTATAAGAGTATAACATTTTTTCTGTTGTGCATATTGTAGGAGAGAGAAGTGAAGAACGAAGGGCATTGCACCCATTCGTAAATCGTGATGCGGTGCATCCTCTTGTAGTGCATTCCTCCTCCTCCTCCTTTTTTTATTTTTTTTATTTTTTTTTTTTTTTTACATGCATTACACTCCCCTGTGAGAGGAAGTCCCCCCTTATTGCATGGGGTGTGTGGTGTGCGCGGTTGGGTGGGTCATGGAGGTTGGTGTTCTTTGGGTTACTGTTGTGGGCCGAGAAGGGGGAAGAACATGCAGTAGAAGAAAGGGGCCCTTGAGGGATGTAGTAGTTGAAAGAAAAGTTGGCGGGAGGCGTCTGCAGGGGAGGACACCTTTTCGCCATGAAGTCAAAGCCTACCGCAGAAGCTACCTGAACACCAATCAGGGTTGAAGCCTGCTTGCATGATTTGATGGATGTGCATCTTCTTGATTTCAAGGATGAAGTCGCTCTTTTCGTGCATGTATTCGTGGTATCGTTCAAGGACAAGTAGGCTGAATGCACACTGCTGCCTTCATGCGTGTCTGCTGACGGTTTGTTCACCTTATCAACGTGAAACCT
Organism: Macrobrachium nipponense; assembly: GCF_015104395.2. NCBI lineage: Eukaryota > Metazoa > Arthropoda > Malacostraca > Decapoda > Palaemonidae > Macrobrachium > Macrobrachium nipponense. The sequence goes on along the minus strand of NC_061110.1, from coordinate 65,026,725 downwards.
TAAAGTATTCGTGTCATCCTAAAGTGAGATTCCAGAATGGTAGGTCCTTTTGTGGGTTTGCTATTTAGTATTCACCGAATAAAAGAACAGCTCGATATACTATATGCATTTGGTAACTGACAATCGCAGAATGGAAGCCGTTATAACTGGTATGTGCTTTCTTTAAAAGGATCTTCAGTTATTTGTTTTGTTTGTTCATTTTAGTGTCGGTGCTTGTTTTTAATGATATAGCCTGAACCAAGGTCTAAAGAAGAGACCTTGGTCTGAACCTGGTCGGTACATCTACCCGAGTCTCTGAGAGGGAGGGCGATGCTTCTTGTGGACTTTTAAATGAGATGTTTCGAGAACAGGTGTGAGACGTTATTATAGTCTCACGACATCCAGTTTCCCGTGAAAAATGACCGTATTCGTTATTATTATTATTATTATTATCATTGGTCTTGATTTTGAACAGAGGATTAAATCCAGCCTCATTTAACAAAGAGAAAGTACTCTTGGATTTTCAATTTGATCAGAACTATAATTAAAACCACAGTTAATAGCAGATTCCATCATTCAGCTTTCATTATTTTGTTTCAGATTTTGGTTCTAGGTTTGAATGTGAGAAATCAGTTTGCAATAATTTTAGGTTGTACCTAATTACGTAGATGCTTGTCCCCATGTGCCTGGCCGTAGGACTAAGACACACCCACACCCGCCCCCCCCCCCCCCTGCATGCACCGTCCGTCCATTTTAAGTTATCATCAACTCTTTGTTGCAACTAAAATTGAGTTCCTCAATTAAATTTTAGTTTCAACAAGAAAATTTAATGATGTGTTGATCAGTTATATGATCATTTGTGCGGGTGACGTTGACAAAATGATTTGGGTGGTATTATGAAACTTTATGAATGGGATGGGCATTCATAAGAATGAGGGTTGTTGCGACTTTGATGCCCCATAATAGTGGAAAGGGTCATCGGAATGTGTACTAGACCCTTGCCAGCGCGAATAGCAGTCGCCCAAGTAGTCAGCATTGCATTTCGTGCAGCCAGATGAGGGCATGATAAGCGGAGTTACCGAAAAACGCGTTTCATGCACATTTTCATTTCCCACATTGTAGGTTGACTGGCAACAAATCGTCAGATTTCGGTTGATTTCCCGGGAATGCGGTGCTGTGCTTTCCTCCTGGCGTGTGTTCATCAGCCACAGAGGCTGTCCCAACCCCAGTGAACATGATATACAGTATAGTTCCTTTCACTTACGTTTGTGCCTGTTTTCACTTGCTATTCAAAAACGTATGAATGGATTTGGTTTGAATTGAATAACAACATTCTTCCTTCCAACATAGCATTTGCTGGATATCGATGAATAAATGGGGTGGTTTCTTTGGCGAAAAGTCGTCAAATTGTTTTATACATACCAGAAGTTATTGAATGTGTACACTTAGTTTCATGAAAATCCGTTGTATGATTTGTGTGCAGTCGTGCTGTTGGAGAAAGAAGGACCAACAAACAATCAGACGTACTGATCCAGAAACAATTTCCACTTGGCGGAGTTGATCAGGATGACCGTGGATTTGTAAGATACTTGTGAAACAGTTTACTTTCTTTCGTAGGACCTTCACAGGCCCCATTCGCTGACGTCATTCAATAAATAGGTTTTTGGTTTGAGCTGCTCAGAATTATTTCACCCGCGAAAGTGTCGGTAGTTAAACATTCCGTTAAGCAGAATTGAAGAAGTTATCATGTCAGATAAAATGATTTATGAAGGTCATTTTTTGTTTGTTCTTTTGGAAGTCTGTCAGTCAAGAAACTCCTGAGTTTAAATGGTACTACTGTCATGAATACCAGTACCAAGAAATGTTTGTATCTCGAGCTAACTGACCCCGTGAATGAATTACTGAAGACCTTTCAAAACATCCAAAGAATGGAAAGGCGAGATGTTATGTCTAAAGTAAGGCATCATTTTTAGAAGGTGCTTATTTTTTCATTGGGCTTCCATTTAATCAGAGATGGTCATTGAATTCGTGAGACGGAGACATTTCCAAAACTTTCATTAAAAGTTCGGTTATTGCACTGTAAAGGTGAACTCGATTGCCTTTTGTTGTCTCACACGCTTGTATTGGATGGTGCTGCGAGCCTATGCTCTCTGCTCAGTCTTGCCATACTGCAAAGGCGTTTAACCTTCCCCCTCCCTCAGGATTTGCCTAGGGAGGGCTAAACTTTAGTCAGTCTGTAAGGACCCCTTTCCATTTTTGAACGTGTGATGTTTGGACCCGTTGGCTACCAAGATCTTACATGCACTTGTGTTTGTGTGTGTGTGTGTGAGAGAGAGAGAGAGAGAGAGAGAGAGAGAGAGAGAGAGAGAGAGAGAGAGAGAGAGGGTACTTTTTTATTTTCATTGTCTCATGCAGTGACCTTTCCATTGTTCCATAAGGTTGCAAGCCACATTTGAGTATCATATGCTTCTCTTTCATCGTTTTTAAAATAAAAAAATATGATAATCTTTCTGGAAGTCGCATATTTACTGTCGTGTTCTAGGTAAAACCTGAGGTAAATTTACTTGTTAGATGCAGAGTATTGGCTCAATATAGATTATTTTAAAATGTCGTGTTCTTGATTAAGTGTGGTTGTTTGAAGTTGATTTTTGAATTTTATTTCCTTAGAAGCACATGAGTCGGTAGCTGCTCGTCCTCAGAATCCCGCGTTTATCCACTTCCACCTTGATGATATTGATTATGGAGAATGACGTGTTTTCCGAGACAATCGTAATTGTATTGAAATTGATCCCCATGCCTAATGATCTCGATGGAGAGACGATGTGGTTTTCATGCATCCTTTGCACGACTCTCGGGGAATGGAATGGCATGCAAGCAGTGCAAGCAGTCGTCCGTCCCTTTGGCCTTCGCAAAGGGCTTGCGCAACTCACCTCTACCTCTCTCGGGCGAGTGTGATGTAACCTTTTTTCTCCTTTTATCGAGATTCCCAGATATTTTTCAGTCGCTTTGCCTTGTTTTAAGCTTTTTGTTACAGTAATGCCCGTCAGATATGTTATCAGTAGTTCATAAAGTGCTATTGTTAATACAAAGTACATCGCGAAGGTGTTGACCTGCGCAGGATTTTTGCATTTCATCTCGTCATTTACTGACCTTGTCCTTCGTTATTCTTTTTTTATATCACAAGAGGGGAAAGTGCATTGTGTGTGTTTTGTGGGTTACTTTCTTGGCTTATTGTCTGTCGGCATCCCATGTCAAGTTTATAGAACGCTTTTGCCAACTCGTATGTGTTCCTTTTCTTTTGATTTTGTATTTTTCTATTGTTTTGTTAGGTAATTTCAAACCTATTTTTTGTTTTAGTTTTGGAAACATTCTGGTTAATTTTTGGTTTACTTTATAGACCACATTTTCTAGCATAAATAGAACGTTGGCCAAAAGTTTAAGCTAGCTTGGAAAGTGATCTATGAACATAGATTTTTCATGTTTTTCCTAGTTTCCACACATCGCCTCCGTTTGGTTTGTGAATTGTTGGTTGGAGGGAGTCTTTTGTTGTGAAATTCTGCTTCTTGGACTACTTGGGTATCAAAAGAAGGTTTAACCGGTTATCTTATTGGTTTATTTTACTCACGAATAAAATTTTGTCTGTTCGGCAGCTAAATTGAACTATATTGAGTTGCGTACTTGTAAAGCAGTTACATTTTGTTTGTACCGGCACTCTAGTGGAAGCCAAAATTTGATATAGTCAAGTTTCAAGAATGGCTTCCTATATAGCTAGGTGTCTAAATCTGTCTAAAGGTAAGTTCTCCTTTATACATAAATTCAGTATGTATCCTTTATGCATAGAAGAAATCTTTAGGAAATATATTCATATAGTTTGATTTCACAGGATGACAATTGTCCTTGCACAATCATGCATTTTCCGTAATTACTCCTGCAGTCTTGACTAATGATAGAATAAGGTACGAAATTGAACGTTGTGTATCTGAGACTTGACCTAACATCCCACACTAAATTTATGTCTGTCCTACACAAAATGTATTTAATTCACATTGTTTCAGAGTACTGTATGCCATGGTTGTGCCTCGTTTTTATATTTGCTTATGAACTACTTAGTGGCTGATAATGTGCGTGTTGTTCTTCTGTAAGATCTTTTGATAAGTGTTTGTTTGGATGCATCATTCCCCCACCCACTTCCAGAACAGGATACGCCAATCTTGTCCGTTGCAGCCCTCCTACTTGCGTTTTCTGAAAGCGTTTATCAGCGAAATTTGCCAATGGCAAGTTCCTTTTAGAAATTGGCGAGATTGCAACAGGAGCGACCTGTGACCTCCTGCTGCAGGATGTCCTTACCCGGGGAACCGTGAAATGCAGTGACCCTTGTGAGGGGGGAGCGTGATGCAGCACCGCGGCACCGGCTGCTCCGTTGTCTGGTTTGGTGCAGCTGGCTTGGAATACGCTCTGGCAACCGCACCAGGTCTTTGGTGAAAGACCCTTCCCTCCCTCCTCTCTCCCTCCCTCATTCCCTCCCTCCCTCCCTCCTTCATTATCGCATGCCTCTAGCAGGAGGCGCCTCGAGTAGGGGAACAAGGACACGCATAGGTCTAAGATGGAGCGAGAGGGCGCATTCCCTCCAGGGCATTGAGGAGACTTTTTTTTTTTTTTTTCTACAGTGTTGGACATTGTTCATGCGGCTTTAGTGTTATGTAAAACCTACAACGAAAAAAGATTTTAGTTTTAATATGACAACTTTCCAGCCTTTTGGTAACTCGGGGATGATGCAACGGCTTGGGTATGTATTGACGAAGGAGATGCCGGATTCAGTCATGATCGCCCTTTTCTATATAAAAGCGAACGAGGTATGAAATTTATTATTGTCTACCGTAAAATTTATTCTGACCATAAGATGCATGCCGTGGATCTTAGTTCTTGCCTTTGTGAAGGAAAAATCATCGGCGATTCAGATGCAAGACAATACAGTAGTATCAGGAAATGCGTAGGAAAGCGTACGACTAGCGTGCATGTCTGCTTACACAGAAAATGGCAAATGAATATCGTCTTGAACAGGGGGAACTCCCTGGCGATGACTTTATGATCAGCAGCATCAAGTTTTCCTTGAATCGTTGGAAACTTTCTTGTTGTACCAACAGTTGTTTTTATTGATCCTTTTGTGGGAGGGATACCCCCTTGTACGCTGGAGGACGTTTCTTGCAAAGATTTAGCGTTCCCAGCTCTGTCTTGAAAACGACCGTGGAATGATTAATTATCTTTATATGACATATGGCATGAAAAACAAAAAGACAACATGGCTGGCGTAGATCTCCGAACAAATTTCAATGGGACAGGTTTATAATTTTCTCCCATGCCGGATTCTTCTTAGTATTCTGATCATGTACAATATGCAATGCAAAAATTTGTCTACAGTGGAAGTTCGAAGCTGACCTTTGGATTACACCTGACAGTGAACTAACGACCTACAATTTCTTCGAGATTTAAAAATGTTAGGCAAGACTTTCTCGCCTTCTTTCGTTCTTTTCGTACTTTGCTTTTTCGCATTCCGTCCAAGATAACATTTCTTATTCAGGTTCTGTATCACCAACTATAAAACTATCATTCGGCAAAATTGGTGTTGGGGCCAGTGTTTGTGTCAATGTTACACAGATACACACAGCATAGTGCGTTTTAGGTGGTGATCTGTTATTTTTCATTTGTAGCTCATGTCGGAACAGGTTTCAGCTTTTCATTTGTTCTTGTTCTTCATTTTATTTGTAACTTTTTTTCTTTATATTAGTTGTGATGGACTCTGCATTCAGATTATGAGGGATGCTTTTTAATTTTGCACTCGATAGGTTATGGGTAAATACTGTGATGTTAATTATGCACACACGCATACATATGTATATAATGTATGTATACGTGTATATATATATATATATATATATATATATATATACACACATACATACACATATGCATATCAAGTGTAAAAGGCCCATTAAGACACTCTGGTTTAAAGACAAGGACTATTTTTCCGTGGACTGTCTCCCACCCTTATCAAGTAGTGAATGACAGAAGTTGCATTGGGGAAATATATAGTGGGAGACATGCCCTTAGGTGATACCTTGGGTCACCTCTACGCGGATATTGGTTCTGTCAATTGTCTTCATCCGCTTCATCATTGCCTTAAGGAAGATAATGTCTGTGGTCAAGAGTCCCAGGCTCCATTGGAAAGGTTGATCCTATTATCTTGTTGTTTTATCAGTGAAGATTCTACCATCTGCCATTTTTTATCGACAGATGCTCTTGTATAAAATTTGGGATGAGTTCCAATCCATGGTATGGTTTGTGTTATTTATATGATAGAAAATTGCTGAACTATGTTTTTCCATATCTAACTGAGCCATAACATCCCAACATATTTCAAAAGAATCAGAAACATCAGCCAAGGTAAGAAAAATACAGACATTTTTGAAAAATTCAAAACAATCAATTCCAAATTACCTTAGTTCTATGGCCTCCCCAAAACTCGCAAGATAACATCCCCTTCCGTCCCATGATCTTGTGTACTCGGACATTTGACTACAGAATTTCAAAATGGTTAGCCGATTTACTATCCCCTTTTTAAGAACATTTTCCCATAGTCACATGAAACATACAGAAGACTTTTGCAACAAATTTAGGTCGGCAAATATCCCCGAATATAACGTCAAACTTCTCAGCCTAGACGTAGACTCCCTTTCACAAAAGTACCCATAAAAGAAATATTAACGTTTCTCATAAATAAACTTGAGCCATTTGCGGATTACTTCCCCATAGAATTGAATAAGATAATGCAACTTGTAGAGCTGTGCGTCACTAATGACGTCTTTCCCAATGGTGATAACTTTACCGTCAAAAATTCGGTTGCAGTATGGGAAGTCCACTCAGTCCTGTGTTAGCGAACTTATATAATGAGGATTTCAAAACAATAATTATAAGCGCTATCAAACCTGCAGATATGATTTGGCTTCGTTTGTAGATGACATCTCAGCATACTGGAAAAGTGAGTGGGGCGATTTTGATGTCTTTCTACAAAATTTAAATTCCTTGGTCCCGAGCATAAACTTTAAAGTAAATGGAAAAATAATAACCAAATGTCTTAATCCTCTGAACTAATAACAACTACCAATTCACTGTCTATAGGAGAGCAAAATTCTCATTTTGATACATACATTTTTACAGCTGTCATGACATTTCAGTTAAACTCGGCATAGCAAGTAACTTATTTCTTAAGATCCCTGAGAATTTGCTCCCCAGGTTTTCTTAACAAAGAACTTGAAACAATCAGAAATCAACTTATCTTGTTAAAATACCCAAGCTCATAATAGAAAAAGCCATATATAAAGCAAAGAGCTTTTTTTCGTGGATAATTTACGAGATCACAAACCCTTTCATCTTCACTTATCGGAATACATTGGGGAAATCCTTAATTAATGTTAAGCAGAAACCAGTTTCTAAAGACATAGCAGTTTATGAAATCCCCTGTAGGGATTGTGATAAGTCATGCTGTGGATTCACCAGAAAATCTCTCGCAAAGATTAACTCAACGTAAGCGTTCAGTTAGATATTGACAACATAGTTCGGCAATTTTCCATCATAAAAATAAATCGAACCATACCATGGATTGGAACTTTTGTCTCCCCAACATAGTCTTACTGTGTTGTTAGATTTGACATGAATCTAGTCAACTTGTAAGAAATGCAACTTTAAGAATAACAATAACTTCACAGTGAGGGTGAAACTTAGTATATACAGCAATAATTAGAGATCATTTTTAGAATTGCCGAAGAAACGTTGATAACTCTTAAACCCTTTTCAGTGTTATGCGACATAACTTATGAGTTGAATGATCGCATTTTGAGATGCCTACTCCGATATCAGTTTTTTTGTTTCGTGAGTATGATGGATTGCAAAGTAATTCAGTTTTTAACTGTCTTGATTAGGTGATGTCGCAGTGACACACCTGGCTTGTTGGTACTTTCTGTCTGGTATTATTTTTGGAATAGCGAGACATAAGCTGTACCATTTTGGTAGAGTGGTCGGTCATTGGGACAGGTCAGTGCATAGAGGCCAAGCATTCACATACCAGGTATGATCAGCGCCCAGGCCCGTGTGCGCTCAGATGAGACCTCTAGGAATAAGGCAATGGGTGTCGATGTCTCAGCTGGTAGCCCTATGCACCCGGTCCCGTCCCCCAAAAGCCTTCGCTACGTAGCTAACAGTAAGGTCGTGTGTCAGTGAGAATAGACCACGACTCCCTTCAAGGTCAGTGTGGAGAGAAGAATAAGAATCCTATTGTAAAAACGCAATGTATCATCATCATTATGTTTATATATCTTTTTTCTTTGTGCAACACCGAATAGTTATGAATAATAGCCAAGTCATGGTTATTTGCTCCACTTTCTTTTCCCCCATCATCTGATTGGTCCCATTTATTGTTGTGGGCGGAATGGTTTTCCATCAGAGCCAGTACACACCAGATGGACATTTCACAACCCAGCTCCTTCTGGGACTCTTCAGCCGATGAATTTTGGAAGTTTGATTGAATGTTAGACTCTTACGGGCGGAGGTGGTAGCTCTCTGTTAAAGGGAAGATTACATCAAAATTCTGATGCTATCGGAAATTCATTATTTGTCTTTAATATATATATATATATATATATATATATAATATATATATATATATATATATATATGTATGTATATATATATATATAATATATATATATATATATATATAGTGATAGAAACTGTAAACTTCCAAAGGCATATATATATATAAAGTTTTGTTGTCTCGACTCATATTATATTATCGTCATTTCTGACGATATGGGTACACTAGTATAATAATAATTCTTAGAAGTCATGTTAAAGTCTAACAATGCGCATTCTGTTCTGTTTCTTTCCACGATGAGAAAAAGCTGGTGTTAAATTCTAGAGGATACCCAGCTTGAAAGGACAGATATATATATATATATATATATATATATATATATAATATATATATGTGTGTGTGTGTGTGTGTGTGTGTGTGTGTGTAAGGGCCATGCAACTTCATCCCTTGAAGTGGAAATGCAAGAAAGGGGAGGGTTGTTGTTCTATGGAGTTTGCCTTCCGATGGGAAACTGCGGTCATATGGGAATTAAGAATAATGGGGACAAATGTGTGATAGGAAAGGAGAAGTATGCGGTGCGGCAGGTGTTTTTCTCTGGACATCCGGCTGCCTTTCACAGAGAATAACTTCTCAATGATCGTCTTTCATAGAGGAACTCTTGATCAAGGCTAAGTTGAAAGCACCGAGGAAATATACCAAATAAATTCTGTTACATTGTGACTATGATAAAGTTTGTGAAATGGATCAGAAAGAAAAGGTTTGAGTGTGAATTGTCTTAATGTGGGCAGGGAAAAATTATCTCTTTCCGGTAAATGTACTAAGCTTTGTATGTTTTTGGGCAAATATGAAGATTTTTGAAAGTGGCCACGTGGCCATCATTCTGTGGGTTGGGATGATCGGCTTGGACATGGGTTGGACAGCTACTGGAGACCAGAAGAAAGCTGATATGCAGACTTAAGGATGACAGGAATAAGAGGAAAGATGGTCGTAAAGTGTTACGTCTTTGAATTTTCAACATGTTACAATCAGTAGCGTCTTAGCACTATGATTCAAGGTAATAGTAGTAGCACAGTACTTTTGTTCTGATTATCGGACATTTTTAGTTACAACATAATTCAATGTCCGTATATGAACTGTGACGATGTTTTCGAAGGCTTTCTCCAGCTAGGCAGCGGCTGTCATCCACGCCATGGGACATTTATCATGCATTTAGATGGTAACGAGAATGAAGCTTGGTGCATGCATAGTATGCCGCTTAGTTCTTATCATCACCTTGCGCGTTATCGCAAATCCTTGAAAGGCCTCTCCCGGGCCATGAGTCAAGGGTCTGAACATCAACAAATCATTTGTTTGCTAGAGTTGCCTTGAGGAACAGAATCCTGGCGAGTAAGTTGGAAGTTGTCTTAAAAAACTTTGGAAAGATGTCTGTCACGAAGTGTTTCCAAAGACAAAGACAATTGAGCTCTTTTAGCATGATTTATTTTGGTGAATTTATAATTTCGTGGCAGTTAAAAATATTGCATCAGATTTATATGTTTCCCAGGGACACATCATTTAAAGCTAAAACGAGACATTTTATGCTTGTGTCGACAGTGAAATTAATTTTTCGTATATGTAGCGGATGAGAACCCCGGTTGACCTTTGGATGCTATCACATGATCCACTTTGGTAAAGTGAGCATGTACCCATTTCAAATCCCCAGAGAAAAACTAAGCCCGGGAAGCCCCTGTCTTTCCCATTTGAAGCTATATTGCGTGTACTGAAAGGAAGCTTGTCTTTCATGTAATGGGACCGGGGTCTTGCTCGTCTGTGGCGAAAAATCAGACGGATGAGCTACACCAGGCCCGCACTCTCTTCCATTTTGAGGGTAAGAAATTTTCGAAATCCTTTTAAATCTTTTTGAGAAGAAAAAACAAGTTAAATAAAAAGGAGGAAGAGTCCTTTATGAGTTGAGTGCGCTTCAGATGATTGATATTAGATCGTTAAATGCACATTGCAGATTCTTGAAGACTGAATACGCGAGAGTAATTTAAAGTAATGTTATTGCTTGCTTTTTAAAATTGGGAATTTCGACGTCTTGGTTTGTTTATATTGTAACAGATAATGAGTTGTATCAGTATACAAGCTCATTAAACTTGCATGCACGCACAGGAAGGACGCAGATCCAGAGGAATGTATGCAAGCCCCAATTCTGTTATAATAAACAAGTTTGAAAGTGTTATTGAATGGATATTGAAAAAATAAAGGATTCATTGCGAAGGATATTGTGGGATTTTGTGGTCTATAAATTCTGAAATCACGCTTCATGGATAGTCTGCTTAGCCTTAAGATGTTTGTGGAAATAAGTGATAAATAGTAAGGATTCTTAACAAGAAGACCAAGAGAGAAACTTAAATTCAAACAATCTCAGAAGGAGGTTACTGCCTATTTTTTTCTCAACTATCAAAAAGCTTTCAAAAAAGCCAATATGTAAGTCACACGAGTTTGTCGGGGAAAGTGGGCGTGGTTTTTGGAGCTGGGTGAATGGGCGTGGTGAAGGTCGAACATATCCTGTTGAAGAGGTGGGGCTTGGCATAGGATGGGTGTCCCTGGCAGCACTCCTCTCCCCATCCGTCCCATAGCGAGACCCCCTGATCCCCATCAAGAGAGAGAGAGAGGTGGCGGTCGCACAAAACAGACACAGTTATTCCCTGAACGCCTCCGTTACTTTTTTCCTCCCAAGACTTCCTTATATCACGGGTTTTTGTGTCCTTTGCGCTGGGCCCCATTTCTTCCTTAAACGATGCGCAGTTTGCCCTTTGCTCGAATTCTTAAACCATCTATCTACGAGTCTCATTGTTTTCCGCCTTTTATTTGTTTTATGAATATTTCTCATTGTTAGACTTTGCGACAACCTTGGTTCTGTATACTATGTTTTCCCCCTCCCCTCCAGTCAGGCTCAGTACCAAGGTGTTATGATATGCCCATATTTATACATATTTGTTTCTCTCCTCTCGCACGCTTACCTCCTCTTGCCGCCTCCCCGTCCCCCCCCAGCCCCCAGCCCCCACCCCACTCACCCATTCAGAGGTACACGCGGTCACATCAGTAAATAAATAGAGCGCATGCTTCTGCAGTTTGTGAGTGTACGTGTGTGCACGGTTGTTTGATATGAAATTTGGTTTCATCTCGACGCATCTTAATCAGTTCACCATAAATTTCGCAAAGGAAGTTCGCTTGTGATTAACGACGTGTCTGTCTAGTTGACGGATCTTTGAGGAGTAGAGGAAAACAGTCATTCTGGAACAGTGGTGAGAGTTCGGAAAGGACGGCTCAGCTGAAGGTTATATTATCAGAAAATGAGGATGAAACCTGATAGGGAGGAAGGAGACGGAATAGAAATAGAATTGCAAGTCGCCATTTAAAGCTACAAACATACATCAGAGAACTTTCTTTATGTGGAAGGTGCCATATGAATGAGGAGCTCGGAGTGCTTGGAGCTTAGTGAATGAATGAATGAATGAATGAAAGAAAGAGGAATGCTAATTTTGCAAAGACTGGACGTATTGAAGACATTTCTTAATGTAAAAAAAAAAAAACTATTGAAACGAAGTGACAAAGAAACAAACAAAAGCTGTCGTTAAATTGAGTCTGCTCGAGTGATCTCTACATTGATTAAGAGATGTTGAGACGTCAGGATCCTTATTATTAGTGTGACAGAGAGAAAGTCATTTTGTTCTTTACTTCTCTGAAGCGGCGTGGTTCAGAACCTATGGCGTTTGTAAGATTTTTGTTGTTGTTGATTTCCCCATTTATGTGGCAGATACGTAAAGAAATCTCGTAAACTTTAACCACGTAACCGTGTGCCATCTGATTCCCTCTCGTGTTTCTAGAAGGAGTGAAAACAGTATTATGACGTTTACTGTATTTCTTTCTCAATATTTTCTTCAAAGCTAGGCAAAGGTTTTACTTTGTCTCTTAGAGTTGATAAGAAAAAATACTCCCAATGTTGTTCAGTCTTCGTACTTACCTCCGTCACCTCCATGACGAAAATCTAAAAGCTTGACGGCTGTCAACGTCTTGTCTACTCGTAAAAAGTGTTTCAAGGTGACCAACCTCATTACAGGAGATCGCATACCAGGCCACCCTTGCGCATTTGGAGGCATATTATGTAGACTCTCTCTCTCTCTCTGATTAGTGGAAGTTTAATTCATGAAGTAAATTAGTTTTCCGTGAAACGTAAGACTGGAAATTGAATAGCTGCATCATAATGAATTATCCCTGAAGAAAAGCGAACTGAGTTTGTGTGTGTTTGTCTTTGTGTATCTGAGAGAGAGAGAGAGAGAGAGAGAGAGAGAGAGAGAGAGAGAGAGAGAGAGAGAGAGAGAGAGAGAGTGTAAATAGATAATTTAAATAGATGACGTTGTATGCAGCGTTTTGCTTTGATGAATACATTTTCATATTGTGTTTAAGGGCCAATAAAATGGTATCAAGTAAATGCTAAAATTGAGGGAACAAAATTGACCCTTTTAATTGTTTTTGTACCCACAAGTCATGGCTAAATTTGTCCATTCTGACCTAAACGCAGACTCACATACATAGATGAGATCATCACTTCTTTGTGGTCCCCTATATCCTGGCCGTGCGCGTGGGGATCCTTGGAGTGAAAACAAACTTCACAGTTTTCCTCTTGGTGTCAAGCGATACATAGTTTACTCTTGGCCGTTCACCACGGTGCGGTGGAAGGACACCGTACCTTAACCACAAGGCCATACCGTATACCCTTATGGCATTTGGGGTTCCTTATTTTTTATTTATTTATTTATTTGTTTTCCCCTGGGGACCGTGGAGATGGAGGCCTTTTCATATTCCCACTTTTCGTGTGATGCTTGGCTTTGTTTACCGTCTGACAGGCGGTCATATTCGGCGGGTGTCTGCCAGAGTTTCGGTTGTCATTGGTTTGTATCTTGATGGCAAAGTTTATCTGAACTATGAGCGTTGATTTCATTTGCACCTTGCAGAGAACATATATATATAGGTGGCGTTACATGAAGCTATTGCGTTAAAAACGTTTCGTTTATCAGGTCTAACGATTGAAATTCTCTCTCTCTCTCTCTCTCTCTCTCTCTCTCTCTCTCTCTGTGCCATTATAATATTAATGATAGTATATTATCTTGTCAGACATATTGACTTATTGAAGATGTATTTTCCATGTGTCTGTGAGTGGAAGGAGTTTGCTTATTTATGAGAATGAAAAGGTTTATTTGAAATCAGGTGAGGTATAATTTAGAAATTAAATTTCCCTATCAAAGTTACAGGTATATGTCAGGGAATGTTTTGTGACCATAACATTGATTATTCTAGCTTTATTCTAGTAAATCATCTTTGTGACTTCTGTTATCGCTAGTGGGGTTGTCAACATTGCATTTTAAATCTATTCAGAGGACTTTTGCGTGGCAGTGAAATGATGCTCTACAGCTCTTCTTAACCAGAGCCCCGGCTCCTTTAAACCGGTGATTTGCTCTGTTTACATTGAATGCAGCCCTTGCATGATGGTGTTTAGTTGCAGACCAGAGTCCTTCATGGTCACACACACACACACACACACACACACACACAGGGGGTCTGAATAGTACTAGAGGTGTTGCCAGCCAGATGACCATAGTTGATGCAGCCTATAATTCACCCAGCTTTTTTATATGAAGTGAACAGGAGGTTCAAGAAGTCGGGTGTGTCAAGGTAAGTTTAGGGAGATAGCAAAGAGACACCCGGCTGTTTAGTCTTTGGAGACGTTAGTCCTTGGCTGGCAAGTAGCAGTTTAAAGGCATATATAAGCCAGAGAGCTTTGGCCATTTTTTGGGTACATGTTTTATACATATATATATATATATATATATATATATATATATATATATATATATATATAATGTACATTTGTGTGTGTGTAGCTTTGTAGGTAGTGAGGTAGTCTCATTTTTATTTTTTTTATTTTTATTTTATTAAATTTTTTTTACTGTCAGCGTACCATGTTTTCTTTCAAAATATGAACACAGTTGATAATGATCAGTTTGCCCCTTTGAAGACTGCAGAAAGACTTGGGAACATTGATGGCAATTGATGGCAAATTTGTTTCTTCCTCATTTACCATGACGTTGGAGTTGTTACATTAGAATAAAAAGTATTTGTGACCAGCAAGTAAAAGGTTGAATAAAACTGTTGAAAGTAAGTCAGAAAGAAATAACCCAGAATCTATTTCTTCTTTTTTTAGTAATCACATTCTTTTGCCAAAAGTGAAAGAATTCTCTTACGCGGTTAAAGTGAGGATGTGGGATTGGAGAAGGACGTGGGAGGTTTTATGTTCTTGGATGACTATCTTGCTTGATCAGATATTTATTTTTGACAGAAAATACCCGAATAAAAAAGAATGTCATAAATATCTGCCCGTTTCTGTTGTCTTATGTGAGAAAAAAGAAAACTACTGGTATTCCAATGACGACAATTGTTTTGTGTTTGATGAAGTTAACTTGTTGGTTAAGTTTATAGAAATTTCAGTGTCGATTCAAAATTGAGAAGCTTTGGCCCTAGAATAGGAATGACAGAGCTGTTTCGAGTACGCGGCTGGTTTGGTCGTCGTATTGTAGTGTCGTAGGCGTATCTCTCTCTCTCTCTCTCTCTCTCTCTCTCTCTCTCTCTCTCTCTCCCCCCACTCCCCCAGCTGCTGTTAACTGACGCCCACTGCCTCGGCTGAGAATCAGAAGCGCCTCCGCTCCCTTTGTATTCCCGGACGATGATGTTAGCGATGGTCGTGACGTAAACTTGGGTCATTATGACTTTTTTCGTCTGTGCTCCAGTTTTCATCGTCCTTCTTTTTTCCTTTCATTATTAAAGTTTTCACGGGGATACGTTTTCTTATAATAATGCCTTCGAGATCACACTGTTATGAATTTTTTTTTTTGAACGTGATACTATTATTGTTTCGACATACTTACATAATATAAAGTTAACCCTCTATAATGAATTATATGTAGAAACTGACATCATACAAAAATTAATACTCTTATTAGGGCAACCATGAATAATTTACATTTTAATTCATTGTATTCACCCATTGGGTAAATGAGATATTTTATTTTACTGAATGTCATTGTATTTTCATTGAAGTTTATAACTCCACTGGAATCAGTATTGACTTCGTATGGGCCATTTGATAATAACACAACGATAATTAATTATAGTGTGCTGAATTTTTGTTGCTTTTAAAATAACCTTTGATTCGAATGCGTCTGTTGCACTGGGAAGAACACGTCATTTGTTCTACTGGAAGTTTGACAGCTTGAATGATGTCCTCTTTTGCTAGGTTATTTATATCTCTAAAATGGAGCTGTGCGATGTTTTTCGTTCACACTCGAATATTGTGTTCGTGTGAGGCTTACTTTGATTAGTTCGGTATAATACTTGGAAAATGGCCTTAGCCGAATGGTATTGCATTTTTTTTTTTTTTTGCTTAAATAATAATAATTGTTTTAATGGCAGCTGTAGAACTTTTATCTCACTTCTTTGCATATTAAACTATAAAAAAGGGGGAAATCTGACACCCAAGCAAGGCGTAACTAAACAGTGTCGGTGTTATGGCTGGCAAAGACTTATTCTGAGGGCAGCGAATATCTGTAGGGTCTGAAGGTAGGACTGAGGATTGATTAGTGATAGATTAAGAGAGCTACCGTTCGTTGCATAGAATTTGTGGATGGGTGAATTTGATCCTTTGTGTCATTGCAGCAAAACTATTGGATGCTGTTGGGTAGATGTTACGATCATTGCCTCACCTGAACTTTCCACATCCTCAGGCAGTAGACCAGTAACGCTTGCAATACGTAGGTGGGCACTTATAATAATGAATAAATAGGGTAAGAGCTCAGAAGTGGTTTGCTTCCGTCACGTGACCATAATCACCCGGGTGAGTGATTTAGGTGATACTTCCATACCACTTTGTCACTTGTAATTAATTGATCCTATTATTCAACTTCTTCACTGTCTTTGTTACAGTCTCAAAACCTTTTCTTACAACTATTTTTAATTTATGCTAACCTCTTCCTGTGAGGGACGATCAAAGTGAAATGAGATTGAAAATTCGAACTTATTTCATCCTGCATTGTGTTTGGAAGCTATCAAATATAAACACAGATCAACTGAATAGAACCAAGTAGAATTAAAAGTCAACTTGTTTATCTGTAAAAATGTATCATGTTTGTATTTCAGGAGATACTGATTTATCTCTTTATTGATACAGTTATAACTACAAATTTCCATGGAATTGTCCCTGGTTGCTCGAGTCCTAATTTGTCGCTCTTTGTCTGCTTTTGGTGTAAACTGACCGTTGTTACCTCTTCTTTGCGTCACCGTTCCTTACGAGCCTCTGAAGGCCTCCCTGCCCTCAAGTTGACCAATATACTGTGAACCTCTTCATTTGCAAAACTCATTATTTTAGTGGAATCGTCGTGGTTGCTCGAGTTCTAGTTTGTTTACTCTTCATTCTCTCCAAATTGAGAGCCAAGTAATTTCCAACTCCAGTCATTTTTTCCGTAAAGAAGATGGTACTTCATTGAATCAGATTCTACAGGATTTGTAAAGATGAAATAGTGTGAATCTTTGCGGGCAGGTAGGCAGTGTGCAAAAAACGGAAAATTGATATAAAAAGCGTCGAAGCCAAGTCCAGCCGAATAAAAGTGAGTCATGACAGTCACAGATATAAGTAACTCCAGGGGTTAGTGTTGTTGGCGTAAAGAATGAAGGGCCACTGTATACGGGCATGGTTTACAGTATTTAGGTATTCTCTCAGTAAAATGGATGTGCAGCGTCTCTCTTATTGCCTTGAATTAGAATTGATGTATTCTCCCCAACTCTATTCTGACGCGTTTCATTTTTATCCAGTTTTTCTCTTGACGGCGCCTAAAATGATGCTCCTCCCTTCCAAATAAAACTGCTCAAGGACACGATCCCTAAACTTTTCGTGGTCGTCACATTCATTTTATCTTTCCAAAGATGTCGTCTGGGCGCCTTACCCATATGCAGACATAATGTCATTTGTATTGTTTTATGTCTTCCCTTGACCAAAATTGTTTTGGGTGGAACCGTGTCCTGTATGTCGAGGTTGAGGAGGAGGACTCATGTTTGTTGCTCTCTTGCTCTCACAAGTAACACGGAAACGTTTTGAGCACTATCATTTTCATTAGCAATAATGAATTAAAATCTGTTTTCATTCTGAATCCTTGTGTTCGTTTCTTGAGGGAATAATATAGATAGTATAGAATAACAGTGAAGGTTTACAACTGATTTCTAGCGAAGGAATTTTTGCACTTTGGTTGAGGGGGTACCCCACCCTCCCAAGGGTGCCTCACGATTGAGAAAATGAGGTTAGGGAGTCAACATCCTAAGGGACCTGCCACCAAATTTCAAGGAAGTCTGGATAAAAAGTAGAATGTAGAGCTTCTGAATAAATGGCAATCTTTAATAATATAGGTCAAACAAAGATATTTTTGCAAAATAATCTCGAATCCCAGAGCCTTCCTGCCAAGCCTTACCAGAAAGGAAAACGTCGGAAATATTACTTAGGGAGAGTAAAAATCAGCCACACTCTACCTACCTACTAAATCTCATCGAAATCAAAGAAGAATAGAAGGTTGAAAAAAAATACGCTTTGAAATTGACCAGTGGGCCCTGAAAACGTGATCGAGGTCAAATATATTTCAAGAAAATATATTATCAAAATCAAAGGGAAACAAAAAGATAACCTTGAAATTGATCAATGCTTCTGAAAGTGGGGCTAGAGAAAAAAATGCCTGTGAAAATCTTTACGGTATTCTAGTTACTTATGTACCAGATTTCATCAAAATCAATGAAACTGGAAATATCTACCTTTAAATTCACCTGTGACCATGAAATTAGTCAAGGCAAAAGAAAAAAATTACCAAGAAGAGTACCTGTCACCATTCCTCTTTGATATTAACAAAAAAAATGCTAAAATTTAGAGCACCGATTTGTTTTATTGTCTAGAATAAAAAAAAAGTGGTCAACCCCCCCAAGTTGCTACCTCCTACCGAGTGTTATGAAAAGCAGTGAAAAAATAGAAGACGACAACTTCAGCTACTACTACAGCTGTTACTGGTGGTTATCATGATAGCAGCAACTGCATTTAAAAAGCATCATCATATAGCTACTTAAAGTCAGAGATTATGATAATAGTCGTCATATCGATAATAATGATATCAATCTTTATTTTTAGCTAATTGCTATGCACAGATGTACTGGACTGATAAAATACAGCGTGCAAGTATGGATTACGCGAAGAAATATCGTACTGCTACACCCACACTATGATAATGATTATTGTTATAATGATTAAAACAGTTTTTTCAGCTAGACACAGTGTACAGATGCAGTATGCAGGTACGGTTTGCTAAAAAGGAGTGGCAGGCAAGTATCATAATGATAATAATATAATGGTAATAATTATATACCCATAGTGCCAGAAATGTGTAGGTAGCGCTAATGAGTAGAGGTAGGAGACACTAAAGATGCTGTAATGTGTCTTCATGATTTTCATCATAATATCCACGTAAAGAAGGCGAGTGAAAAACGGAGTTTGGAGCAAGTACTTTGGTAGTATATTCTATATTTTCAAGTTAACATTAAATAAAAGCATAGTGTAGAGAGCTCTATATGCAAAACTTAAGTAGTTTTACAGAGCGATATGCAAAACTTCAGTAGTTTTACAGACCGATATGCAAAACTTCAGTAGTTTTACAGAGCGATATGCAAAACTTCAGTAGTTTTACAGAGCGATATGCAAAACTTCAGTAAGTTTTTACAGAAAGCGGAATGCAAAACTTCCAGTAGTTTTACAGAGCGTATATTGCAAAACTTCAGTAGTTTACAGAGCGAATATGCAAACTTTCAGCTTAGTTTTACAGAGCTCATATGCAAAACTTAAGTAGTCTTACAGAGCTCTATATGCAACTTAAGTAGTTTTACAGAGCTCTATATGCAAAACTGAATAGTTTTACAGAGCTCTTTAATGCTCTATATGCAAAACTTAAGTAGTTTTACAGAGCTCTATATGCCAAAACTTAAGTAGTTTTACAGAGCTCTATATGCAAAAAACTAAGTAGTTTTACAGAGTCGATATGCAAAACTTAAGAGTTTTACAGAGTATATGCAAAAAACTTAAGTAGTTTTACAGAGCGCTCTATATGCAAAACTTAAGTAGTTTTACAGAGCGCTATATATGCAACTTAAGGAGTTTTACAGAGCTCTATATTGCCAAAACTAAGTAGTTTTACAGAGCTCTATATGCAAAACTTAAGTAGTTTTACAGAGCTCTATATGCAAAACTTAAGTAGTTTTACAGAGCTCTATATGCAAAACTTAAGTAGTTTTACAGAGCGATATGCAAAACTTAAGTAGTTTTACAGAGCGCTCTATATGCAAAACTTAAGTAGTTTTACAGAGCTCTATATGCCAAACTAAGTAGTTTTTACAGAGCTCTATATGCAAAAACTTAGTAGTTTTACAGAGCTCTATATGCCAAACTTAAGTAGTTTACAGAGCGATATGCAAAACTTAAGTAGTTTTACAGAGCGCTCTATATGCAAAACTTAAGTAGTTTTACAGAGCTCTATATACAAAACTTAAGGAGTGGTGGGCGGAGTTACGGTTTCTTGATTCGGGCGGCATGTTCTCCAAACAGAAGGGACGGGGTAAGAGGATCAAGAGATAATCCAGGCCGGAGGTTAAAATTCTTGATGATTAGAATGGTCATGAAATGGGTAATATGGAAATGGTTTGAGAACATAGCAAGAGCATGCGCCCTCAATCGGTGTTAATGATGAGGCAGACTGAAATCATAATACGTAGTAGATCAGCGAAATAATAAGGAGTAAAAATGGCAAAAAATTTTGAATAATATGAAAGAAATAAACAAGCATGCACAGCATTAGAAGTGATCCATAAAGTAAAATAATAAAAATAAAAAATTAATAAATTAGTCATTAGAAGAAGTCTCGTTATCGCCGCTTTCTGCCTATTAGATCTCGCCTCGCTGTTTAAAGCGTTCAAATAAAGGGATTCATACTATTTCTAAGTCGGGTGATCAGACCGCATTGTAGTCGCTCAGTTTCATCGTGTGTTTGAGGTCGTCCGGGATGCATATGTGGCCCGAATATGGGAGTAGAGTATACGTATGCAGACTCTCTTAAGGTTTCAACTGTTTCAGAGGAAAATAAAAATATTGATCTTTGTATTGATCTGTGACATTCAAAAATAAGTCGAGGAAAATAAAAGTATTGATCTGGGACATTCAAAAATAAGTCGCCAAAAAATAAGAGGAAAACTGGGACATTCAAAAATAAGTCGAGGAAACTAAAAATATTGATCTTTGTATTGATCTGTGACATTCAAAAATAAGTCGAGATAAAAATGGGAAGTTAATTACATGTCAGGGACTCTTATTATCTGGTAAGTTTCACTGATATCAATGAAAAATAAATGTTGAAAAATCTCATTTTAAACATGAGATCTACTCTTGATCTTAGAGAGTAAGTACAGAAGAAAAAATAGTCTCGGGATTGGCGTTCCTCTTTTTGATAACTGTCAATCTGAGTACTTCACGATATTTTCAGGCAGACGGTGGATGAGGGACATTTCTAAAATTTGCCTATCTTACATGTATAAGTTCTGATTGCAAAATTTCCAGGCCTACCGTCTTCCTTTTTCTGGTCTCTTCTCTGAAGTAGCTGAGAAGTGATCTTTCTAGTCTTTATATTACGCGATGTGCCTTGAATCTGTTGCATACAAGAAACAATGAGGTACTTGTGATGCCCGTTCAGATCCAGCTAGTTGCATCCAAGACAGTAGGTTCTGAAGCTTCGTTATGTATTTGTTAGAGGCTGCATACTTTTTTTTTTATAGTAATGTCTTTTTAAGCGACTTGCAATAAAGATCAAAGAGCTGGAGGTGATTTTAATAAATCTTGACCCCTTTTGTTCGGCTGGTTTTAGTCTCTATTAGTGACATGTTTGATCATTTTAAAATAAGTAGCGTAGTATGGAAATGATGTTGCTCACATTCCGTTACTAAATGTTCTAAAAGGGATAAGTAAGTGGTGTACCCAATCTGTTTATGAGGTGTTACTTTGGTAAACGAAACCTGATTTTTTAAAAATATCTTACAGTGTGTTCCTGCTCCGCAATTTGCTATGCAAAATTAATACAGTGCTTCTTTATCCTGGTCATTTTACAGCAATTCATATTGATTTCGATTCTACGCTTTGTTTTTAACAGCATATGAAAAGCACCCAATGCTGCTCGAAAACGTTTGGTCGTGAGTCTTCTGATATCAACAGAAATGATAATATTAGCGCCAAATATTTATCATATTTTTGTTCTTACCACAGTAGAATGTGCAATAGTTTTCTGTGGATGGCAGACGCTACCCCGCGGGTTCATCTTGTACTCAAGATTGTTAAAACATGCGGTCTCCTCGTACTGAGATTGACACCGTTGCCGACAGTTAACTAGTTATAGTTTCTCCTCAAAACTCTTTTCCACCAGAAAAAAGCATGGCTAACCAAAATCCCTAGAAGCAATGGGTGCCAGCCGTTTTGTAGTGTCAGAACACCCTCATTCTCGCGAAATCTACATTGTTACATTGCCACATGCCGAAAGTATTTAGTTTGTCCCTTAGTCTAAGGCTGTAAAATGGATTTCTTTTCAGAGGGTTTGACAGACAGATGTTCAGCTGTAAAGATGTGCAGTTTAACTGGAAACACCTTTCTCTGTTGTTTGTGGTTTTTATGACTTATTGTTATGCAGAAATATTTTTTGATTGGCACTTATCTTGAATGATTCAGTTGTCCTTTTCCTGTAGGTTTTATCCTGTTCCACACGCGGCCACTCTATTCTTCGAAAATGGCTTTGCAAGTCAGCGGTGTTTTAGGCATGGAAGGTTTGCTTATGTTGGATTATAGTCATTGTCATTAATCTCTGTTTAAGACTGTTTAGGAAAATTAGTTTTTAGTAAAATTCTAGGATAAAAGTACAAGTTGAATTATTCCTTCAAAAGCAGCTGCTTCATGATTGGGTCGAAGGCAGATATAGCAGCGTTTGCAAGTGTGCGTGCGGAATATATATATATATATATATATATATATATATATATATATATATATTATATATATATATATATCTATATATATATATGTATATATATATCTATATATATATATATATATATATATATATATATGTGTGTGTATCTATATCTGTATATAATATATATATATTAATATAGATAGTATATAGATCGTATTATATATAGATAAGATTATATATATATATATATATATATATCATAATCTATATATATATATATATGATATATATATATATATATATATTTTATATATATAGATTTTATATATAGATATATATATTATATAAATATAATATATATATATAGATATATATATATATTATAATATATATATATATTTATTATATATCTATATAGATATATATATATATATATATATTTAGATATATATAGATATATATATCTATATATATACATATATATATATATATATATATTATATATATAACTATATATCCTTCTAATTTAGTATCTATAGATACTATATTATATATCTATATATAATATATATATATATATATATATAATATTTCTGTATGTGTTTGTTTACGTGATGGCGAGACTTGCCAATAACTGCGTTAAGGTCATTGTCATGAACGTGGTGGGATTCCCTGGTGGCTGCTGTTCCTGACGAGAGAATGCATCCTACTCTCTGTGAGAGAAAGAAACTGTCTTCCTCACTCTCACTCGCATGATTATGCAAGCGCCAGAGGATCCTGTTGCTCGGAAAGGTCGCCCGTGCTTTGAAGCGCCCTCGCATTCCTCCCAGTGCTAATGAGCGAACGCTCAAGAAATCCTCCTCATGCAATGTTCGCCGTTGTTTTCCTTTTCATGGAAGGCGTCACGCTGCCTGCTTTTGGTGCCACCTCGCCCTTTCCTTATTTGCCCGTTATTCGTATAATCTAAGTATAGGAGTCATCGTCATGTACTAGGTTTCGGCATGAAATGAACGAAAGATGACCAGAGAGAGAGAGAAATTTCATAAGTTAATTACAATATATGTAAATGTTGCAGTACGTTTTCAATCTCCCTCATCCTGATGGCCTGCAGCGCCAAATGATGGTAAGAGTTCCTATGAAATTCCTCGACTCATGTCTTTTTGTGTTTTATCTTCCACAAATCTCCACTCTTCTCCATCTGCTCTTTCAGAAAAAATATGATAGAACAGAAAAAGAAAATAATGCTCTTCCACCAGAAGTTTATTTTTTATTTATTTATTTATTTATATTTTTTTTTTATTCCGTGAAGATAGGAGACAGTGGGGGTTCAAAGCCAAATTTTATGGGGTGTTTTCTGTTTAATTAAAGTAATTTCTTATAGAATAACACTACGTTGTTACATATCTATATTGTGCTTTTCGATAAATATGGCAATTAGTGGTTTAAGGACCAGCTTAGGAGAAACTCGCTTTAAACGAGAGAGAGAGAGAGAGAGAGAGAGAGAGAGAGAGAGAGAGAGAGAGAGAGAGAGAGAGAGAGAGAGAAAACATTACTTTCTCCAAAATAAATGTTAAAGTCAGGGACTGCTAGTGACATTTATTTGACCAGTGATTAACAGATAATTAATGGAGTTCTAGGTTATGAAAGGAAATATGTAGGAATACTACCCCAGATATTATATTAACAAATGATTAGGATACAAGTCATGTTTTATATATATATATATTATATATATAGACTTGGTAAGTTCAGGAGGAAAACTGTGGGGGTTACCTGGGAGTGGTGTGATCCATTGGAGATCAACATACAAGAAATCTGTGTCGCTTCGCCCGTTGGATTTCATATCCGGTTTCTGGGCTGTTTGCTTGTTATAGGAAAAGTGAATATATACACAACGTACAAACATTTTATATCTTTAATAACAGCAAAAGTACACATTTTTACTCAATTTATATTTTTTTTTGAATTAAGAAAATTAGATAATGTGTTCATAATTCATTATTTTTTGTTTAGAAGTAGAGGTTGGTTAATCAGAATTTTAATGGTAAATACCTTGTTCCGCGTTGTAAGAGGAGCAGTGGGGAAATTAAAGCTTTCTTGTCATTTTTGAAGCACGGGCAGACAGAGTGTGTGATTCTTTCAAAGTTTTCAGAAATGTTTTGCAGTACTTGTTTGAAGGTTCCCTTTGGAGAACGTCCAGTTGCTTCCAGCACCCTGAAGATCTGTCAAAAGTAGCTTTGTTCAATAATATTTAGATGGAAAGGGAAATGAAAAATGTCGCTGACCTTGAGACTTGAGTCCCTGGAAATATTTGGTCTTGCTTTAGTCAGTAAAGCAAAGAAAATCCTGCATCTCCTCCAGATGTTAATAAGATATTCATCTTGAGATTGTGAAGACCAAAGGTATAACATAAAGTGCCCTATAGCGGTACTTGGAAATACAGTAGTCTTTTGAGAAGCCATTTCCTGTTTGGACTTTCCGCCTATCGTCTGTTCTTTGGGGGAAGACAAGGGTTGTGGGAAGTAGAGTGACAACAAGAATAGTTCAGCGAGGATAATTCATTATTGATGTTTGTAGGTATAATTAACCATGGAAAGTATATTAAAAAAGCCAACAGTCTATTGACGGTCCTAGGCGCCGACAACATTGACCATACGGTTGCCAAAGGTTCACATCCCCTATTTCAAATGATGCATCGTAGTTAATGACATTACGACAAAAATCATCCTCGCTGTCGTGAAGTTTCATTTGTTCTTCGAATTAAGAAGGTGACACGGAAAGTCATGTCATCACAATCACAAAGCAACAGATTCATTGCCCTGCAGATTTACGGTGCGAGTCCAAAGGCCTCGCTCTGTGAAAATATCTCGTTTGATTTAATCATTTCTTCTTAACTGTATGAGAGAGAGAGAGAGACCTTACCTTACCTTACAGACCTTACTTATGTTCTTGTTCGGGTTGCCCCAGGTCCCTCAGTGTGAGGCAACTCTAATGTCTACCAGAGAGTTGCTAGTACATCTTCCGGTATTTTGCATCTTCCAATCTTGGATGGTCGGGGATGCAGTTTAGATATTTGTCGAGCTTATTCTTAAACACACTCCTAAAAGGCTTTGCTAGAGAAAGGAAACATGAGAAAATTCTATGGCTGAAGGCCAGTATCAATGGAGAGAACAAATTATATAAAACACTAGAGATTTAGTTTACTGAAATATATTTACACTAAATTACGTGAGTAAGCAATTTACACCTTAAGAGTGACGGACTCGAACGGGTCCAGGAATTAATTGGAAGGTGGTTGATTGCAGGTCAACCGTGACAAGTGGCTGGGAAATGATCCAGGCACAGAAATAAGGTTTGCGCGCAGCGAGTTGTGAATAGTTCTGGTGCCGCTTCCAAGGGGTTTCAGATTTCTCTCACAAATAGACGAGATATTTGCAGAGATTGCATTCCAGGATCAGTACTAAGCCTATCGATAGACATGTGGGGGGGCATTAAACACGATTCTCTCTTATTCATTCGCATCAAAGTCCACTCATAGGCATATAGAATGACTGGGAGCTTATACAGAAAAGAATATTGTTGTTTTATTAACTAAGGGGATGTTTAGCATGAAACAACAATACATATACTGTGTGTGTGTGTTTGGCTTTGTACGTATGACTTTGTACGTATGAAATTTAGTAGTGATTACAAGCCCGTACGTTGTAAGTTAATCACTCATTTGGTGGTAAATCCTTCCTTATTTTATATATATATTTATTGTCTCTTATTCTGATTGATTTCACTTTAGTTATTTTGCCGGGTTGTTTTTTACTAACCTACTGTATTGCAAAGTGTTTGTGTTTGTTTTATAAGATGATGTCATTAGATTTTCCGTTTTGTAAAAAAATTCACGGCCTACAGATTCCTATGTTGCCAGTTACACCTTGAATAGGAAGGGGACGTGATGTAAAACCGGCTGACGGAATAAGTCGTTGAAGGTAGTGGAGTACTCAAAATTTCACTTTCTGGAAGTTGAAAGCAGTTCACTGCAGCGGTGGCCACTTGCGCTCAGGATCTGTGGCAAGGTGCAGAGCAGCCTGCATTACAATCAAGAAGCTCTCGAGAGGAATCGACGCTGGGGAATTTCGTTTCTTCCTGCCATGATTTCAGGAAAAATTCTAACTTTACTCCTCACTGATGTCTTCATTTTGTCTCTGTTTTGACCATAACAGCGAAAGAATTTGTTGCTCAACCTTGTGATTTCGTATGATTAAACAAAATGCAGATTGCACCTGTGGTTTTTTTCATGAATTCGAGTAGAATTATCTTTGTGTAGTTATGTATACTTCATGTGATTATGTTTTGTAGGGTAAGGTGTAAGGGCGTGAGACCTCCTGCCCATTATTAGCTGGCCAGGAAAGAGAAAATATAGATTCTGGAATTTAAAACGTTGAAACTATTATTTATAAGTTGCCAGCAGCTTGAGACCAATCAGCAAGAGTTGAGTATAATGTGACTGGATTTTTGTTTTTATTCATCCAACATAAATAATCTTCCATTACCGATGTAAAGATGATTATTTAAGTTTTCCATTATGACATTTCCTGGTGCAAGCGAAGTCCAATTTTTCTCTGCTGCAATCAACTTATTGTACCCAACAGGATCCGCGTTTATTTGTAGCCTTGTTTTCATCCGTGTGTTTTTAAAGGCTCCGTCTTGGAAATGGAAGTGGGCTCTATTTTTATTTCAAGTGAGTTTTTAAGCTTACCGTGACCCCGGATGTGCATTGAGGATTCTACGTTAACTTTTAATTTGCTGTTTATATTTTAGATGTGTTTGCTCGGATTTTTGCAATTCGAGGTAAAAATTCTTTTGCCCTTTATATTGTTACTATGAAATGAATGTTTTTTTTTTTCTTCTGATAATCTTTGCAAGTAAGGTATCACGTCACTTTTGTTATTATTATTATTATTTTTTTTTTTCTTTTCTATCACAGTCTTGCAGTTCGACTGGGTGGTATCTATAGTGTGGGTTCCGAGTTGCATCCTGCCTCCTTAGGAGTGTATCACTTTTCTTACTATGTGCGCCGTTTCTAGGATCACACTCTTCTGCATGAGTCCTAGAGCTACTTCAGCCTCTAGTTTTTCCGGATTCCTTTTCAGGGATCTTGGGATTGTGCCTAGTGTTCCTATGATTATGGGGACAATTCCACTTGCATATCCCATATCCTTCTTATTTCTATTTCAGGTCTTGATACTTATCCATTTTTTCCCTCTCTTTCTCTTCAACTCTGGTGTCCCATGGTATTGCGACATCAATGAGTGATACATTCTTCTTGATTTTGTCAATAAACGTCACGTCTGGTCTATTTGCACGTATCACCCTATCTGTTCTGATACCATAGTCCCAGAGGATCTTTGCCTGATCATTTTCTATCACTGCTTCAGGTTGGTGCTCGTACCACTTATTACTGCAAGGTAGCTGGTGTTTCTTGCACAAGCTCCAGTGGAGGGCTTTTGCTACTGAATCATGCCTCTTTTTGTACTGGTTCTGTGCAAGTGCCGGACATTCGCTTACTATGTGGTTTATGGTTTCATTTTTCGTATTGCACTTCCTACATATGGGAGAGATGTTATTTCCATCTATCGTTCTTTGGACATATCTTGTTCTTAGGGCCTGATCTTGTGCCGCTGTTATCATTCCTTCAGTTTCCTTCTTGAGCTCTCCTCTCAGTAGCCATTGCCACGTGTCATCGCTGGCTAGTTCTTTAATCTGTCTCATGTATTGTCCGTGCATTGTTTTGTTGTGCCATTCCTCTGTTCTGTTTGTCTTTCTCCTGTCTCTATATATTTCTGGGTCTTCGTCTACTTTTATCAGTCCTTCTTCCCATGCACTTTTGAGCCACTCGTCTTCAGTGGTTTTCAGATATTGCCCCAGTGCTCTGTTTTCGATGTTGACGCAGTCCTCTATGCTTAGTAGGCCCCTCCCTCCTTCCTTTCGTGTTATGTATAGTCTGTCCGTATTTGCTCTTGGGTGTAGTGCTTTGTGTATTGTCATATGTTTCCTCGTTTTCTGGTCTATGTGGCGACGTGGCAGAGTGGGTTAGGTCGTCAATGGACTGGTTAAGCAACATTGGGGCTGGTCAGTCATTGGATGGGTGACCGCTCTCCTCGGCGTTGATTC
This sequence comes from Macrobrachium nipponense, assembly GCF_015104395.2. NCBI lineage: Eukaryota > Metazoa > Arthropoda > Malacostraca > Decapoda > Palaemonidae > Macrobrachium > Macrobrachium nipponense. Next base: position 64,997,811 of record NC_061110.1, on the reverse strand, counting down.
CTTGGGAAAGGATCTTTATCATAATTTCTTCAGTCTAATCAGCTGTAAATGAGTACCTATCCCTGATGGGGTAGGGTCCAGCTATGGGTTAAATAGCAAAACTCAGCAATGATGGAATCAAATGAAAGATTAAACGACAACGACGTAAATGGAACCTCTGGCAACAGAGGAGCTTCGTCCGGCAGCCAGGTATTCAGCCCAATTGAAGGGGAAGACGGTCAGGTACTTGGAGGTCGTCATCCAGCAACTGACCACCACGACAGTAACCAACAACCAGAGACTGGAGCTACAGAAGCAAACCAGAGGAAGAAATGGACAAGAGATTATTATTATTATTATTATTATTATTATTATTATTATTATTATTATTATCATTACTATATTACTTAAAATAGATGGAAAATCTGGCCATGTTTACAGTATTATATATATATATATATATATATATATATATATATATATGTGTGTGTGTGTGTGTGTGTGTGTGTGTGTGTGTGTCTGTGTCTGTGTGTGTCTGTGCAGACGCGCGCCCATGCATAAGTATCTATGAATTTATGCATAGTTGTCTGAAATCGTAAGAAATGAAATCCTTTTTATATTTAGCTATGAATAACGATAATAACATTTAATAATCATATTGAGATAGGCTAACTTTGTCAATCTAATGCTTCATTTCCATTTTTCAGGTGCGTGACGCTGCATTCATTGTAACGGGTCTTGGGTAAGAGTTTGTTACTTTTGTACACAACAAAAAAAAAAAAAAAAAAAAAACACACACACATATATATATATTATATATATATATATATATATATATATATATATATATATAGAGAGAGAGAGGAGAGAGAGAGAGAGAGAGAGAGAGAGAGAGAGAGAGAGAGAGTATGTCATTCTTTTAGAGCTGAATTTGGTGCCCTTGAGAGGAGGGGAAACAAGCAGCATCACTTTCCCATCTTAGAAGTTGCTCTTGAAGTTTGTTATCCGATTCCTGAATGTATCGACTGGATAAGCAGTGCCGAGATATTTAAACAATTTCCGTGAATGAAATCCATTTAAAGTATTTTGTGGACCTGTTTATTTTATTTGGTGATAGAAGAGTCTCATTGTGAATGGATGCGCAGAAGAGAGGGCACTTGAAAAAGGATTTATTTGTTCACGTTAAAAATACTCCCACATTCACATCCCGTCTCTCTCTCTCTCTCTCTCTCTCTCTCTCTCTCTCTCTCTCTCTCTCTCTCTCAGAGAAGTGGTTTCTTTAAAGGTCTTCCATGCTCTTTGGCATTGGGCGCTGTGCCGTCCTATTGTTACGACGCAAGTCTCTCTCTCTCTCTCTCTCTCTCTCTCTCTCTCTGCCTGTATGCATACAATGATAAGCATTTACTGGATTCCAGATAAAACTTTTAATTTGTGAAGGAAATAAGAACCGTTCATGGAATTTCTGTGGAGTGGGAGGGAGCGGTTTGTGGCCTCGTTTGTTTCACCGTTACCTTTAACAAAGTATGCACACTTTATGCTTTGTCATTTGAGAGGGCATTCATATGTATAAGGTTACAGGGATCCTTAGAAAAAAATGACCGCTCTGCATGTCCGTACGTACGGCACCTACTGTAAACTCGGTCCATTCGTGCGTTTGGTAATGGCATACTCACTCTAGTATCAAAGAAAATCTTTCCCTTTTTGGAGGAATGCCAGGCAATAGGTTAATTATTTTTTTGAATAAATTTGCGTTGATAAAAGATAGAAATGATTATATTTCATTTTAATATATAAGCATAATCAATATATGTTATTTTCCTAAATGGCGGGACTATTATTCCTTACTGTATATGATTACATCAGCAAGAGGTAAGAATTGACGCATTGTGGAAGGTGTTCGTCGAAGTGCAATAATTGCTATTTCTTGATTTAATCCCTATTTGGATCGTATTCATTTACTCTCCATAAACGTCGTATCTGCTGATGCCTCTCGGAAAAGATTTTCAGATTTAATAATGAGCTGCATTCCTGTAAAGTATCGAAACAGAATTTTCAGTCATTATCTTCGCGGTAATCAGTACCAAGCGACGTGAAAAGAAACTCATCTTCCGTATGCAGTGAAGTGTTCTGCCAATTATCATAAGTCATTCCAACTGTCAACCGCTGGAGAGTCGATGCTTGATATTTCGATTATTCATTGAAACCGGTTTTATAACGAAATATGTCACCGTAACGTCACGAAGCAGACGCTATAGCAAATTTCAAAGGCAAAATCGAAGAAGAAAGTAAAGCATTAATGAAGACATTCGCATTGTCGGGCTACTCCGTAAGTCTGCTGTGTTGTGGGAGGAGTTGGATGACGTCACCAACAGACCTAAACTTTTCCATTTCAAGCAGAATTAAGAAAATAACTACTGAAAGTATCTGTAGACGTTGAATGCACAATTACTCTATCTTACCGTTATTTTAGGGTTTTCTGGAATTTACCCTGACGCCGATATTAAAACATTGTGTGAATATGACTATAAGGTTTGGTGGAGGAGTGGCATCTGAAGGTCTGTTGTAGGTGTCAGTAATACTTTTATTGATATATTTAGCAAAACTGAACCATTATATCCTTTTTATAATATTCCCTAACATTATTAATCAACTGATAATAATCATTTACACTTAATGATTATTATCTACATTATTATTAATGCCTAATATCGTTAAATAAGGAATTTCCTAAATTTATTTTTCAAAGGCGTTGATGTTCCAACTTATCTAGAGTCCTAGAAGAAAAACTGGAGCTTTCCACCTAAGATACTGGTGACTCGAACTCAAAACGAAAATTTCATTTGTTTCGTCTGTGTTTGTATGTCTGTCATGGGGTAGGGGTTTGATTTTTAGCTGTACACCTCTCTGGGGTGACATAGAGGCCGTGTGCAAAATTTTGTCTGGCTGCGTCAAGCGGTTCAGATTAATTTTATATATATATATATATATATATATATATATATATATATATATATATTTGAGTCTGAACCACTGGACGCAGCTATTTATATATTTATATATATATAAATATATAAATAGCTGTATCTATGTATGCATGTGTATGCCCAGCATAACTCTGAAACGCAGGGGAATTTCAAGCAAACTTGGCATACATATTACTCACTATCTGGAAAAGAATACTGTGGGGGTAAGACATCACTCGCACAAAGGGGATTTGGGGTGGGTAGGGGTGACGTAAAAAAATCGAAAATGACAGATATTAGGAGTCTAATCCATAGTTTTTGAGGTTGCCGAGACAAATAGTGACACTCTCAGTGCCCTTTAAGTCCAAGTTCAGCCCCAAGAGAACATGGGGTAAGGTGGTAAGAAGGGGTGAAATATCAGATGTCAAAATCCACCAATATTAATGTCAAATACAAAGTTTTCAGGGTCGCAGAGATGAATAGTGACACTTCTGATACCCTTTAAGTCCAATTTCAGCCCCTTAAGGAACGTGGGTTGGTGAGAAAGGGTGAAATATAAAATGTCAAAAATGCTGTGCAATGTAATTGAAGCAACTACGTTAACAGGAGAGAGAGAGAGAGAGAGAGAGTGTTTATTGGTTGTTATTCAGTTTTCCTGGGCAACACGGGGTTGGTCAACAAACATATTCTTATACTGTGAGTTTCATAATGCAATTATGGTTTTGGTAATACAATTAATTCCCCTCAGAAACTGTGTATGATGATGTAAATGTATATTTTATGTTCAGATTCCCACATTTACAGATAAAGTTAGCTCCGCCCACGAGAACAGCCCAGTCTTTCAGTACTTCAAACTGCTGAGCTAAGTTATTTTTTATCATTTGGTCGAGTCTGTTTAGATGGCAACTGAGAAGGAGGCTCCTGTAGAAGGATGACCCAAGAATTACTCGAGAACTTCCCATACAACGATATTATTTCGGTTTTTAGTTTTATAATTGCAAGTCCTTTGCTGTGAAAATGGTTGATAGCACTGTTAAATTAATTCTTATCCCTTTCAATTTGCCAAAAGAGGACTTAACGACTCGTAAGTAGTTAATTGGGAATTGGAAAATTCCATTACGTCACTGAGATGACGTAATGTTTTTTCGTCTGGAACTTGTATGCGCTCAACCGCACCCATATGTCCATATGCATACGGAGGCAGAAAAGACTTTCTTTCCACTTTGAGATTTAGCTACGTGCGTTCGGAAGGCCAATGGCTCTCTCTCTCTCTCTCTCTCTCTCTCTCTCTCTCTCTCTCTCTCTCTCTCATCATTGATTTTCTACCATAACGCAACTCATATTTTGAGGTTGGTCACTCGCTAGGTTTAATTTCTTAGTAACATGTTTGTTGTTTGTTGAATCTGAACAGACAGTATTATTATTATTTTTTTGTGGCGCCAGAAAAGTGTTGAAGAAAGTAACAGGCCTTTCTTTTTGAGTGAAAAGTTGCAATTAGTTTAGGGTATGGTATTTTTACAAATATTCCGGAGTTCACTTTAAGATGTTGTTCTCAGTGTTTGGATAAAATTGTTACTTTTTATACATTTTTTTCTATATTTTGTTCTTTTGACATGTCCATTTTGTGTGTTTAATGTTTGTACTGCTTTACTTTTATTGCTTTTCATATTATTGTGTTTTTATATTCTCATTTTGTTTAATTAATTTGGATATTCTTATTGTATAATTGTAACACTTGTGAATTAATTTGTATTTAATTAATTTCTTTTCAAATTTAATTGTTGCATTATAATTTGAGTTAATTCATTTTCTTGATAAACTTTTATTTAATTTTGTTTAATAATTACTTCAAGAATTAATTAAACTTTTGTTTTCAAGTAATAACAAATTTCCCTGAGATTGTAAATTTCACTTATGATTTTTGAATTTATAAATAAATTTTTGTATTTAAAGTTTGTACGAGCGTATCATTTACCACCAGTATTAGTATGGATATTTTATTTTATTTTGTTTAGGTAAAAACGTAGATTGGTAATTGTGGTGTTTTCCTCAAGTGAATTAGAAGTAGGGAAATACTTAGATTTAAAATTGTTGAAGTAGTGATGCCCTTTAAATAAGATTACCTCACACCTGTTTTAATGAACTTAGTCTGAATTCCTAAGTGATTAATAAGTTCTATAAGGGATCAATGTTACCTTCAGAGTATTCAGTCGTTTCGTATTTGTGATGAAGGTTCAGGTGTCTGGCTGTTGTGAGATAATTATAGTAACCAGGTACTTGACCAAACCGTGCACCAGGTATAAATGGTGTCTCTGGCCCAGGATTAAAATAGTCTCTTGCTCTAACAAGTACAAATGGTACGTGTAATAACCAGATGCTCGGCACTTCTTCACAATATACACGTGTGTATATATATATATATATATATATATATATATATATATGTGTGTGTGTGTGTGTGTGTGTGTGTGTGTGTGTGTGTGTGTGTGTAATTCTGTCACAGAAATATTATTATTATAATATAAAATCTAAAGAGTTTATAGCTCCAATGAAAGTGAAACAACGAAGTGTAAGATCTTTCGCATTTACCATAATTTATTTTCAAGCAAAAGAAGACTCTGTTTTTCATATAGTAACTAAGATGAAAGGGGAGTATGACCATTTTTATGAATGCAAAGATTATTTCATGTATGTTTTTTTTTCCAGTGATACCATATGAAAATATATCTGCATTGAATATTTTCAACAATAGTATGGGCCCAAAGCTGATGAAATAGGTCCTTTCTTTACTGAAGAGAACAGAGATTTTTTACCAGTACGATGCCCTGAACAATGATGTGCATAAGTTGAATTGTTAGTTGCTTTTCTGTATGTGATCAATTTACACAGAAAATGATCATGTCTGATAACTGTCTCAGAAGGGTAAGCAACTGCCATTTTCTGTTTATACCGTAAATTTGTCCATTCAGTCTGTACATCTACGTCAATAAGTATAATAATAGCCAATAGCGTTTACTTACCGCAACCAATTTACGTGTTATTTGCATAAACAAAATATTTTACAAAAACTCCACGTATAAATTGAAAAGAACCTGAGATAGCGTTTTAACAGTTTCTATGCTGAAGGTTTATTATAGAATTTCATTAAAAAGGAACTTGCAATTCTCATTCCAACGTTTGACTGACTGTTAGCGGTACAGTCAGTGCGTTTAATGCATTTTTGAGATACTATTCTGATATGGTTATCCGACACGATTTCTCGAGCATTCTGAGAATGCGGAAACTTGCCCAAGTATGAGCGATTTTTATGTGCTCGTGTTAGACATTTACTGCATTTGGAAAGCGGTGAGTGAGCCTGGAAGGCCAATTCTGGTTGCATATGCTGGCAATTGAGAAGATGGATTGAGATGAAGCCTCTCCTCTCTCTCTCTCTCTCTCTCTCTCTCTCTCTCTCTCTTCTCTCAAGGCCAATTTGAAGGCCGTTCAACTGAGTTGTCCTGTCACACCTGCCTGTCGGTTGCTTTCGAGGTTGCACGTGGGAGTAACTGCAGCTTTGTGTAATTTTTTACCGGTAAGGCTGATTCGGTCTAGTGCAGTGGACATATTTTGCATTTTTTTTTTAGTGCAGATCTAAAATAAAGATACATACATCATTTGACAAGAGTCGTTTTAGCAGAAATGCATGGCATTTATTGGGAGCGTGTTTTCAGCTTGAGTGGCAGCAGTAGGTAAATCCTTCACTCTGGAAGTGCTCTCAACTTTTTGCCGGTCATTAGCTATGAAACGGCACTCTGGGGCCGCATACTCAAAACTTCCAAAGGCGCCTTTTGTGGCTAAGGCGCCGTTCCAGTCGGCGGTTACTCGAAAGGCTCATACTCAAAACACCGAGTGCGGCCCGCCATCTTGGAAATATGGCGCCGTGAGAGCCTTTGCGCTAGGGCTGGTTAGAGCAGCCTTTGAGGTGGGAAAGGCAACTTTGGGATTGACAAGAAGTAAGAAGAGGATGTCTCCTACCTCTTGTAAACGTCAATGAACGCCATTATACATAGTTTTATTTTGCAAGTTACTCTAATTGCTTTGTAATAGTGTGATATTCCTCTGCAGACGTTAGATTTAAAGTTATTGGATGTGTATTATTTAAAATGATTTCATATATACAATCTAAAATTCCTATATTATAATCTGATTGTTTTGACCTTTAGTTATCGTATATCTTATAAAATGTTCATGTATAATCAATGCTAGAAAAACAATATATTTTGTTGTCTTGTTAAATAAATTTCAATACAGAGAATATATCTTTATACTATGTACTATATGCAAAGGTGAAAATATGTATGCAATATCCGTGCCTTATCACTTCTCATGGTACTCATAAGGCACATTAAACTTAGGTTAAAGTGGTCAGAGATAAGTACAGTACTACATACAGTGACTCACATTATGAAATAAATGCCACCTAGATACAAATAAGTTATGAAATAAATGAATTTGATGTTCATATTACCTAGATATAAATAGGTTACTGTATCACTGAATGACCCTTAATAATAGCAATATCAGTGTATCACATAGTACATTATCTCCAGGAAAGAAATAACATACTAAAGTAAATAAAAAATAAAAACTTACAATAAGGTAGAGGTAACTGAGATCACAGAGGTATCATTTTATACTATTATAAATAAGGAAACATGCTTTATAGCCAAAATAGAGAAATAACATGAATAAGCATTGTAAATAAACAAATGCTGTACTAAACTTATCACAATAACACGAGATCACAAGAAGCACGATATAATAAGAGTAAATGGAGGAAAAATAAAAAATAAACCTCATTAAATAATGGAGTGATTAGCATAAGACAATGAGGTAGTATATCACATTACTCTTACATAAAAAAACTTACAAAAAACTAATCTCAATAATGAAGAGGTATATGACATTTATCACATTATGGGCACCCTTGGTATAGGAACATATAAGGCATGGTATGAAAAAAAAAAAAATAGATTTTACTACTGTATAGACTATATTAAAAGTACTACCACTTAAAAAAAAAAAAAATTATGCATAATGTCTCTTAGGCATATCAGTCATGGTTACCATGCTGTCAGCTATTACCCTTACATTTCCATTTAATTCTTTTACACTTTCATTTAATTCTTTTTGATTAGACAATATATCCTGAAAAATATCAGAAACATCTGCCAACACCTCAACTGCTTCTTGCTCCAGTAGGCCCAATCTTACCAAAACTTCCTCTGAAGGTTCTAGAGCTAAACTTTCATGAGGACCACCACCTCAAAAGATTATAATACAGAAATTAGCTACTGCAATAACTCTGGAAAAGAAACATCAATGTAATTGTGTAATTATTGACAGTAATTATGATCAATGACTTCCCACATCTCTACCTCATCAAAGGAAAAAAAAGTGACAGATACCATAGATATAGTACATAACAATTACTTGAGTCACAACTAGGCATGGTTATGTTAGGTTCAGGTTAGCCTAGGTTAAGAATTGGTCTTGTAGATAAGACCCTTTTAAAAATACGGACCCCAGTTTTATCAGGTCTCATGTTCGTGTGGGACTACTATTCTTCAAAAGCTCCCTAACTTTATACCCTAACCTAACCTAAGATTAAATGGTTAACATTCATTTGGGGCAGAAACGCCATACATGAAAAATCTCTTAGAATTGTGTAAAATATATAAAAATAAAATTATCTGGTTAGGCAAGGCATAGGTATTGGCAACTTATGCAATAATACCCACAGGCCTAGGCATATCATCACAGCTTAGGCTAAAACATTCATTTCCAAGCAATATCATAGGATACTTTTGCATAGCCTAACATATAGCCTCCTAGGAATATATCATAATTAACATGACGTTAACAGTAGAACATAAGCCAAGGCCTAGCCAAAACTCGCTTCAATCTAGGTATGTATGGCAATTAGTTTATGCTAAATTAGGGATGTTGCTTCCTTTTCTTAGCCACAGGGTCCATCGTGCCGCTCTTTAATCGCTCTGCCATCAACAATCAGCTGATATGCTGTTGTATCGTGATTGGTTCTCATTCTCTAGCCACGCTATGATACGGGCGATGTGATTGGCTGGACTATCCAAAGGCGCCTTTGACAAAAAGGCAGCCTTTTCGTGCAAAGGCACGTCCAAGGCGCCTTTGAAAATCTTTGTGTATACGATTTCGCCTTCGTCGAAAGGCGCCTTGGGCGAGCCGTTGGGAAAGGCGCCTTTTGTCAAAAGGCACCTTTGCGTAAGGCTTGTTTTGAGTATCCGGCCCCTGGTTTGCATGATCGACCAGTCGCATTCCATATCATCTGTTTTGCAGCAAAGTAAAGGGGCTTCACGTAAAATAAATCTGTAACAAATAACTGCGTTGTGATAGAAAGTCACCAGCCACAACGTCTGCCTCGCCTTGATAGACATCTACAGTAGTTTAGTTCTTCACGACTCTATGAGGGGCCGTAGGGCTCCCGTTTTTCATTGCCTGTATTATTATTAATATTTTTCGCTTACTCGGGGAGTAAGCCTACAAATCACTTTGTTGTTGTTGGGGGAGGGATAGGAAAGGTCTTTGGAGGAGGCTAAAAAAGATCTGAAAAAGGTGTTTCACGTTAGTTAAAAATATAGAAATTTTAGGATAAGATATTTATGATTTATTTATTAGAATTAAAATGTAAAAAATAAATAAGGTGCATGTTAAACAGGACGGAATAATTATTTATAATTGAATATAGCGTATTTATTTTAATTTTCGTTGGTAAAACAAGGCTCTGTTTGACTGTAGATTTTAGGACGTTTTAATTTACTTTAAAAGTTAGGAATACAATGTTTACAATGTGTTAGGGGAAAATCTTGCATGCGTCCCAAGTAAGCTGAAACTAGATCACACCTTGTTTTAATTAAAGTGATTAAAGGATATATATATATGCATATATATATACATATATATATATATATATATATATATATATAATTATATATATACACACATACACATATGTTATCGAGAAGGCTATTAATAAAGCAAATACAATATACCATCGAGGTCCCAGTCACAACAGACAAATAGATTTCAACAATAAAATAAAACTTCCGTACGATGAAAAAATCCAAAAATCACGGAACACCTCAGGTCTAATAATCCTTTCATTTTCCATTATCCCAAATCCATCGGGAGTTCGCTCATTAACGTATACTTGAAAAAAGAGAAGAAGCCAGAGTTTCCATGATACCGTGTAGCAATTGTAATCAGATTTACGCTGGGGAAACTGGTAGATCCCTTTCTCAAAGATGAGCAGAGAACTAAAGATCAGTGCGATATGCATCAGAGAACTCGGGGATTTTCTTACACATTAGGGACAAAGGCCCTACTATGAACTGGAGTGGGGCAGAGCTGGTTTTCAAAAGTGGCTGTCCGTACAATAGAAGATGGTGGAATCTGCTATCAGCAATCAAACCGACAATATGCACCTGTCAGGAGGACATTGGAGATCGCTTAACATCAACGAGTTAATCCTTAGGCCTCTTCTCAAGCAGGTATTCAAGAACATACGACCACCGGACGAATCGCCAGAGGGAGTCAATGAGGCCAGAAGACACCAGGGAATAGTTTAATTTCCATCCTTCCTCGGGCAACTGTCACCTGCATACCAATAGAGACTTACTGCACATCTACATATTTTTTTTGTATATACTCTATTTTACCAGTGATCGGGAGCGCAGAGGGGTGTGTTCGAAATATATGGTTGCAACGTTCAAATAATGTTTTATGGGACTTTTTATCTTTATCATTATATATATATATATATATATATATATATATATATATATATATATATATATATTTATATATATTTTTAGTGTGTGCTTTCATTCGCTTGTACGCAAGCATGCGTTTGTGTTTCTGTATTGTAGTGTGTGCTTTCATTTGCTTGTGCACAAGCATGCGTTTGTGTTTGTTTGTATGTATTTTAACTTTCCGGCTATGCTTTCTCCTATCTTTCTGTCGTGTCATTTTCCCCAAATACTCCCTTATGTTTTTAAGAACATTCTCTGAGCACTGAATCGGTTGGAATTCCCCACCTATGTCAAGGTTGACGAGGTATGTAAATAAGAATGACTGACTCTAGATTTGCTTGGGTTTAACGACTTACATAAGAGTGGCGGTCAAGAGTAAATCGATGATTAATAGGAAAATAAAAACGGAAAGTCAGAAATGATGAAACTAGCAGAGTTTAAATCAGTGTCTAGACTGGAGCCGAGTGAGAAGCATTGCTGGACAGGTGTTGCGCAACCGCTCACTCGTAGGCTGTGCAACGCAGCAACGAAAACCGCCTGAGGATCATCTTGCCTCAGAACTTGAGTTCAGTTCCGCCTTCAAACTCCCAGCAGCCATGTGGCACGAGGCATCGCGAAGAAAAAATTCTATAACTTTTTTCTTTTTCTTTTTTTTTATGCTACGCAAATGACATTGTTTTTAGCCTTCTAAGAGAGTGAAAGACATCATCAGTTGGTGAGAAGGGTGAGCCAGTGAAAGAATGCCCGAAAGATGTTCCTTTGTCGTAAATACTAGGTGAGGAAATATCAGCAGCAGTTTTCGTCTGCGGTAAGAGAACGTCACTGATTGAGAAATAGGGAAAATCAGGTCTCTTGTCAAGGGCAGGGACGCGTGTCGTATCCTGCAAGGTCTCTTGTGACAATTATTCACTGGGCATTGCCCATGCTAACGGGCATCTATCTATTATTTGACAATTCTGACTTACTTTTGCATTTCGTTGTAACTAGTTCACTTGCCTTCTACGCAGTTACCACATTAAATCTTAGAATAAAACAAACAAAATGTATAATTCTTCAAAATTGGGGCCATTTTTGCAATACTTTATGTTTAAAAGACAAATATAACTAGGCCCCTGACAGTATCCATCTATCTAATATATCTATCTATTTATCTCTATATATATATATATATATATATATATATATATATATATATATATATATATATGTGTGTGTGTGTGTGTGTGTGTGTGTGTGCGCTTGTAAAAATACGTTTGTCTCTTTAGAAATGCAAACCTTATGCAAGTTAAATTTCTTTTTAAGGAATTTTTTATTCCACGCGGCGAGACTTTGTGTGTGTGTGGAGATTTTGGCTTATCCTGCAGCCCTCTCTCAAAGCATAACAAAGTGCAGCTGTTTCCGAAAGATACGATGAAAAAAATAGTAAGTGGTGCAGAAAAACTTCTGACCAACCAAGGGCATTGGAATTTCTACCTACCTGTCCTCTGAGGGTGAATTTTAAAGTACATCCTGTATTTCTCATATAACCATCTCACTCCAGTTGGTTGGGTCGTGTTTTCGTAACAGGATTTTGCACCAATCAGAGACCAGCTTTTGTTGTCGGATATCGTCCTTTGCCTTTTATTGGGCCAGAGCCATAAGAAAGAGGACGCGTTCGATTGCAAAGTATGCAAATGGGAGTCTTGTGGTGCTACATGGAATTCCTTCGAAAGATCATGTTAATGAGCGATAAAGTCTGTAGTGGGTGAGTCTCTTTTCCCTGTTGTATTCAGGTGTTGACATTTCTCTTCCCCGTCGTGGCTTCAGTTTCCAGTTCTTCATAACTTTGGTTCAGTGACTTGCAGTTCCCTCTCAGAGGTCAGGTCACCTTTCTTCGAACTGCCATAATGGAACCGACTTTGCCAACTCCTTGAGTTGTGTCCGGGAGGAGTGTACCTTGAGGTCACTACTTCTACATTCTCTCTTTCTCTCTCTCTCTCTCTCGTTTCATTTACCATTTTCCTCTTTGCGCGCTATTTTTGTCTTGTTTCGGGTTTACAATAGAGAGAGGCAAGAAAAGAAAAGTATTTTTCATGTTGGTCACCTTTTCCCCTCGTATTTTTCTCGTTTCCGCTATTCTAAGCAGAAACCGGAATTAATTTTTAAAATTTATTTTTACACGGAAGTGGTATTCGGTATCTACCAATTTCGTAGAATTCTGCTTAATCATATAACTCTGTTGAAAGATAAAATTATGAACAGGTAAACGATATAACATATGCTGCAGGATTTGTCTGGTGATAACAAAATTCAGAGGTGAATGACTGGCTGTCTCTGTAATGTCTTTGGAAGGCATGCCGTGACTTGGCTGTAATCATGTGAAGTTGCAGATTTCAGCTCTCTCTCTCTCTCTCTCTCTCTCTCTCTCTCTCTCTCTCTCTCTCTCTCTCTCTCTCACCAATAATTAGTACGAAAAGCATCGAAGGTAGGAATCCACATAAGCTAGGACCGAAAGAGGTAATACCCCAACCTTTTGGGGAGGGTGGGAGACCAGTTTACAGGTAATTTCTCTCTCTCTCTCTCTCTCTCTCTCTCTCTCTCTCTCTCTCTCTCTCTCTCTCTCTCTGTCCTTCAAGTAATTTTCTTTCTGTTACCATTGAAATCTAAGCTGTCGTTTTGAGGCTGGTTGTATCAGCGTTGTCAGCTTTGAGTTGAGTGCTCGTGCAGATACTCAACGTTCTTTTGAGGTCAGTTTGCATAGCCTACTCAGTAGATGATTCTGATTTTCTTATCCGTTGTATTAAGGTATGAATAAATGCTAGATGATTATTGTCGCTTCACTAGCGTCTGGCTTTGTCTATTGATGAAACTGAGCCACTTGGATGTTATGGGTTAATCTAGAACTTTGTAGTTGACAGTGGTGGTAGAGCGGTAGTGAATCCTTTGATTTAGTTAATGAAATTAATGAAAGTTTTATATTTTGAAAAAACAGCTAAGCCAAGAACGTCTGCAACTTTAATGGAGTCGAATTTTGTCACGACTTCCGTAATAACCTGGACCATTGTTGAATAACTTCATTGTTACAGACAAACTGTAGATGTGTGTGTATATATATATATAATAATATATATATATATATATATATATATATATATAAATACAAATACACGCTATATATTTATGCACCCCAGTACATCCTGCACGGTATTGTTTTAGCAACATCCTATGTTTAATTAATTTAGATTTCCGTATGTTTATTCCTTACATATTGATACACTTTGTCATACGTTGTAGTGAAATATAAGATTACAAATAAAGATCATGTGAGTTATTGAAAGTTTAATTTTTTTTAATTAAAAGTTTAAGAGGTGCAGGACTTGCAAGTAAAGTGACTAGGAATAACCCATATATATCCTTTCTTCGACTTGACTTTTAGTGGGATTTTTGACTCCTCCCCTGCTGCCATACACACGAGAGCAATGTCACCTTGCAAATAAATCGCTTGTCTGCCTCCATCGTCGGCAGTTGGCGACGGTTGAAGACGAGCTCCGTCGTCGCCGTCGGCATTTGGTTTCCAGACCAATAAGCACTCATTGGCAACCGCCTTGACTGCCGCTCGAGAAAGAAAGAGAATTTTCTTTCTTTTCTTCTACGTCAGCTCCTCTGCCCTGGAGGGTGAATGTAGTAGGCTGGATGGGAGGAGAAGGAGGGAGAGGAGGAAGAGGAGGAGAGCGAGTTTGTCCAGGACGTCCTTTCCCGGATCTCGGGTACTCGTACCTTGGCTCCGGAGAGTTAGAGGACGAGGACGCCAGCTGTTCCTACTGCTACATCGACCGCCTCCCCTCAACCCTTTGAGAAGGGCCTCTTCTCCGATACCTTTTCTGACAAAGATCCTTCTTTGCCGCTTCGGTTCGGTTGCAGGGCCCCGCTCCTGCCTCCTTTGTCTTCACTTGTGTTGGACTGGAAGTTAGAGTCGGTCTCTGTAATGCCCGAGTTCTTTCCAGAGATCAAGAACCTACGCTCTTAAAATATCATTTAATTATGATCGCTGATACTTACGCTTTCTCGATTTTTCACACATATACTTGCGGATGAAGGCAAATAGAACTCACTTCTGTACAATTTTCTTTGAGAGAGAGAGAGAGAGAGAGAGAGAGAGAGAGAGAGAGAGAGAGAGAGAGAGTCTTGAGTTCATGTTTTTATTTCATGTGATGTTCAGGAGGTACGGCCAACGGTAAATTGACCGGAAATTAAACACTGAAAAGGCATGTGGTTGAGAGTCGTGCTCTGACTTTCTTTATAGAGGGTCTACACTTTTGTCGATTGCTTGGTTAAGGTTAAGCTGGCCTGTGCCAGTAAAGGTCCTTGACCTTATAGCCAGATGTAATTGTGGAAAGGTGTGAAGAGATGAGAAGGCTTGGCGTAGACTTCTGGATATTGTTCATTTAAGAGAACATTTAATTGTAAAAAAGCTCGCCGAATATTTTGCAGTTCAGCCTGATGTGTTAATGACAGTAATGTTAGTGTGCGAGTATGCTCTCACGTTGTAGGTCTACACACGCTGTAATTGCCGTTGCTCGCGTCTCAAGCAAGGTGATTCATGTGACTTGCTCTATATATCTTTGACAGCATGTGAGTGAATGTTTGTTCAGCTTTTGAAATGAATGAGTCTTGTCCTGTGAGCCTGGTAAGTACAGCTTTCTTTTCCTCCAGTAAGGTCCACGTAGTAGCCTTGACTGTTACCTTGGGTTTTCCCTGTTATTACTAACCGAGCAATCAATGCCTTTGATTTTCGAGAGGAAATCTGGGTGGGTAAATTGCCGCATTGAGTCTCGTCATCAGTTGCCGGTGACAAAATTCTAGTTATGGTTACATGAGGGCTTTCTTCACATATAATGATTTGAAACCCTGTTACTGTGACGTTGACCTGTAGTTATGTATGGTTGTGTTGGGCGGCGACATCCATTGCTGAAACAAAAGAGCTGAAACTATCTAGTACAGTAGAATAAATGCATTAGTTTTGTAAAATCCATCTCGAACAGCTGTACAGAACGGCGATTTTCACCTCTTCATTTCATTTCTGTCACCGTGCTTAACATCACTTAGAAGCTAGAACAGCTCAGAAGTTCAGTTATCGTCCGTGGCTGCCTTTTTTTTCACCTGTAGGTCAAGAAAACGTTGTTTCTATCTCAATGATAATCTCAATTTTGTCGAGAGAACCTGGCGATACAACCGGCTTTCAGAACCGAAATGATAAGGCTCTTTCAGATAATGGACTGTCGGACGACGCCACCAGCCTTGAAACGTGAGGTTAGCACTC
>NC_061110.1:64786741-64976741 GCF_015104395.2 Macrobrachium nipponense | reverse complement strand
TGTATTCTCTTCAAGTCCATTTCTTTTAACATGACAATTCTCTCTCTCTCTCTCTCTCTCTCTCTCTCTCTCTCTCTCTCTCTCTCTCTCTCTCTCTCTCTCAGGTAGTATTATTATTAAGATTTTAAATAATTCTTAAGAAATGTATTTAGTTCTGTCACTGTGTTTATACCTCACTTTGAAAAGCAACTTTTTTTATGATAAAGGTTAGAATGATAGAGATTAATATATTTTCCAAAATCTATTATGAATACTTATTGTTATGCAATAAATACAAAGAAAATGTGGATACAGGCAATGTAAAAAATGGCAGTTGCATTTGCACGACTTGGCCACAAAAAAGAAAACAATATCAAAAGTATAAGAATTACATCATATACGATATAAGGTATCAAAGGAATAAATGATGAAGAAAATGATGCAGGGAACACATTTCCAGCAAATTTCTCATTAGCACTTCATATCACATAAATATACTTCCGAACACATAAGTTTACATATAGCACAAACTGTACATAAAGGTATTAGTTATGCATGCCTCAAACGATTATAATATTTTCGAAAGTACAAAAAGTTGTTCGTCAGTCTGGCTGGATGTATCTGATGACGTTTCACAAGAGGCGGGGCTAGATTTCAGATCTCCCACGAACGCTTAATTTTTTATAATTTTTGCGTGCGTAGATAATATTTTCTGTGCGCGATTATGGGTTTGAAAATAATTGTAATTGTAATGTGCCATATACCAATTGAAAGGGCATTCTTTGTACTTTCACATGGTATATGGCAAAACGTAATAAGATGAAAAATTATGTAAGAAAAATGTGGTAAATATACATTTAAACAAAATTTTTTTTGTCCGTCTTTGACCTAAAATTCCTCGAAAATTTCTGAGAACACCTATCAATTTTATTTAGGCATTATATAGTAAATTTTATCAGCTTTCTAATCTAGTGTATGTAGGTTGACGGATGAAGTAATTGCACATTTTTGTGTGCGTAGATAATTTTTTCTGTGCGCGCTTCTGGGTTTGAAAGTAATCGTAATTGTAATGTGCTATATATCATTTGAAAGAGCATTCTTTGTACTTTAACGTAGTATACGGCAACATGCAATAAAAGTAAAATTTATATAAAAAGACGCCATCGCAAAAATAGTTATATGAAAATGTTATCGTAAATATAGTTTCATAAAAATATGGTCCTTTTGTAACTGACGACGTTTCACAAGGGGCGGGGATAGGTTTTAGTACCGCCTCGTGAGCAGACCCTGTATATTTTGACTGGATGGAACATTGTAGTTTCAAATTATTTAACCGTTCCGATATGTATATATACTGCGTTGTTTCTCTCTCTCTCTCTCTCTCTCTCTCTCTCTCTCTCTCTCTTTCCATTGATGAATAATGATGGGAGATCAAGTTCGCTTCTCTTTATCAGTCCTGTTGATCAGGATGCGGTGCGATGATGTGCTTTTTTTCTGTCTTTTTCTCTTTTCGGGAATTTCACGTTGCTTTAATTGATTTGCGTAATAGGTTGCAATTAGTCGGCTGTTGGGGCTTTGAATCGAACAGGATGTTCCCAGGACTTCGGAATTTATTTAACAGAGAGACATTTCGTAAAATGGTAAATACTTTTCTTGCTATCATTATTGCTATTCTGCATGTTTTGCAATCAGTTTGTTGAGACGTTTTTAGTAACAAATTTTTATTGGACGAAGTATTCTGTGTAGAAGGGCCACCTTACATAGATTTAATGGAGAGAGAGAGAGAGAGAGAGAGAGAGAGAGAGAGAGAGAGAGAGAGAGCGAATTTCGTGCCACACAAAGCAAGCAGTACTACAGAGGGGATGGTATTATATATGATCACTGACCTAGCTATCGATAATCAACCTTTGATACCTGCTCAAGTCTCGTAATTATTTATGTAATAATTGCCTGTTCAGTAGTCAGAACTGAACATCAACACTAGAGCATAACCTGCAAACACCAACCACAGAGATTTCACATCGACGACGTGGCGTCTGTGCCGCAGGTCCTCAGAATCAAGTCATGAAATAAAAATGAGAACGCGGGAGAAACTTAAGCATGACGAGTGAGTGGCTGCCCGAAAAAAAGTGTTGTATACTGAAGTCGTGATGATGTAAGTAATTGCGTGTGGCGGTAACATTGGAACCTCAGCCGAGCTAGCTTGAAAGAAAGAGATATAAGTAAGTAGTGAGGGGGAGAGGCGCATTTGTTGGCTGCTCAGCTGGATGTCGGTCTCAAGAGGAGAGACAAGTATTGGATTGCTGTGGATCGTGGAGGCTAAAATATGAGGGGAGTTCGAGAGAAGAAATTCGAAAGCGGACGGAGGAAGTTAGGAAAGACAGATTTAAAATTGAGAAAATAGGGAAAATGAGGGAATAGATTAGTACAAAAATGGAAATAGTGTTGTAATCCGAAAGTAGCTGACCGAAGAGAAGGGAAGAATATAACATTTTTACTTTTTTTTCTGTTTCTGCATCAATGTTGTAGAAAATAGCCTGGTTTGAAGGCCACACCGTCAAGGGAACGGAAGCGGCGTTAGTTATACGGAGTGAAGGGGTTATTTTCTGCCAAGGATTTCATGCGATATATGAGGAAACGCCATTACTTTCACCAGGATTGGAGGTAATTATGTAACCAGACCGCATAGGAGGATCTCTCTCTCTCTCTCGCTTTTCACGGTCATTGTGTTCCATTTTGGTTATAAAGTTGTTCAAGTCTGTATGTATGAGTGTGTTTAGGAGCTGCATGCTATTTTTGGGAAAAATGGTAAAGGAAAATTTGATGTTTTTCTGTGTATTAGCCTTTGAGTTGCATGACTCGTTTATCCTGATTTTCTATGGTCTTTGTTGAAAGAATATTCAAAATTTAGGAGACAGAAACATTTATACTAGTCTACTCACATAGGTGTCTGGTTTAGAATAATTTATGTATCTTATATATACGATGGTGTTTCTAGAAATGTAGAACCGAGTGGAGGACAGGACTATTAAGGTCAGTGATTCAATAGTTCAGGGACCCAGCTGGATACTTAGTAGTAGTCATTACCACGTGAGCTGTGTGGAACGAGCCACTATTCGGTAACAACAGCTCACTCACCAAAGCTGTCCTCTTTTGTATTTCTGTGTAGTTCACTCTGTCACTCATGGCTTGATCTTTTCCCAAGTTTTCTTATCATAATAACATTCTCCGAAAATATCAAAACTTAGGGGTTGTCACTCCTTAGATAAATTCCAATTTAATTAGTTTTTTATTTTAGAGGTGGAGAAGCACCGATGTTTGTGTGTTCCAGCCTTTGTTGCCAGTCTCTTCTAGAAATGGTTTGGTTCAATCTAGAGGCAGTTGAAAGTGGCCTACAAGTTGACACACTGTCAACATCTGTAGAAGGATCTAACTCAGGTTTCATCTCTCCCTTCTGGTCTCCTTTTCCTTCTTTCTCCATCACTTATGGACTGCAATCACTTTTCTCCAACCTACAATCATCCGTTCATTCTTTGGATACGGCTGAACCCTCTCCAAATATTCTGATGCATCCTCTCACTGGTGTTCAACTTGTTACCACTTCTCCCCCGTCCCCCCATTCTTTCCTTATTGCATTCTTCTTACACCAATAATGGTTTCGGGTACCTACTCATCTATTATACCTCATGGCAAATAGTTGCCTAGCTAAGGAAGGGTTAGGGACGTGGGTTGATTGATTGAATAATTGGTGCAAAAATGTACCATGGCGTTGGGGACATGGAGGAAATTCCCCTAGTAATTGGTGACATGGGCCTTCTTTCATGAGGCCAAAGGCAGTCACTCTTTTCACTTCTGTGGCTTAACAGGCAGAGACAGTAAGGCCCCGTCCTCACGAGCGAGCTCTGCTCGGTAAACTTTGCTCGGTGTGACGTCAGAAATGGAGAAACCGCAAGCAAAGCTTCGCACAGGGCTTCCTAATGTTTAGCGAAGTATCAAGGCTTTGCCTGGCAAGGGTCTTCCCTGACAGAAATTCGTCTTCTAATAAAGGGATAAAGCTGTCACACTAAAGACATGCCGTCACTTACGAATATATACATCTGCTTTTGCATATATATTATATATATATATATATATATATGTGATATATATATATATATATATATATATATATATGCACACACACACACACACACACACACACACACACATATATATATATAGATATATATATTATTTATCTATCTATTTATTATTATTATTATATTATTATTAGTTTATTTTATTATTATTATCATCATTGTTATTATTGTTATTACTATTAAAGATTATTATTATCATTATTATTGATGATGATGATGACGATGACGATACTATTACTTTACTATTACTACTACTACCACTCATACTGGTTCTACCACTTTTTCTACTAATACTAATACTGCTGCTTCTTAATACTTGCATTTGCAAAAGCAACTTCACCGGTTAATTTTTTGTAAGCTATAGTTGTTGGAATCAATGTAACAATTATAATTCATTCACATTTCTCTCTCTCTCTCTCTCTCTCTCTCTCTCTCTCTCTCTCTCTTTAGTACATATAATATATATGTGCATATGATGTACATCATGTTTGTGTGTGTGCATACATATAATTATTGTTTTATGTGTACTGTATGTGTGCACGTTACATATATAAATGATCATCATAAGTGCATCCCAACCTCTATGAGAGATTTCTAGATCCGCCACTGTTATCAGATATACGACTGGTGTGAATTTGATGTTTTAGGTATTGGTAAGTCTCAGCCTAAGGTAGTCTTTCCTCAGGACTTCACACATTTGTTTGCAGGTTTCTGGAGTGATTGCACTCAAACTCTGCTTGGAAATCCTTGTGCTGTATTGTAGTGATCTGTAGCTGCATCCTGTTGACAGAAAAAGTAATGTTGCATGCAGTCGAGCTTCAGCTGAAATACTTTGCCTCATGTTGGTATCATCTTTCATTATATATGGTTCCACTTTCGATAAGATGTTATAAAAAGTGTTAGGGTCCATTCTCATATAGTTGATGAAATCTGCCTCATAACCATGTTTCAGTTCCCGCAATATTGTCACGTGACTTCCTGTCTTCTCTTCTTCGTAACCACTCCACATCCTTTTCTGCTTTGTTGCCTTTATCCTTGCTATAACAATAGACCGCGATTTTCTTCTTGCGTGTCCTGCGATCCATGCTGCCCTACACAACTTGATCCTGTGTCAGTCACTGCCAGTCTTTCACTACCCAACCACCGTCGTTTGGACAGCAGCATAAATGCGTTCGACAGGCTTAGCTCGCAAAGAGGCAAAGTTTACCGAGCAGAGCTCGCTCGTGTGGACGAGGCCTAAGGAACTGCGACTTCTTTGCTCTGCTTGGAGTAAATGTTACTAATGGGCAGTGGCATACGGCTGCCAGTCACGCAGGCCGTAGATATTGCAACAAAATCAGAGAAGAGACAAAATACGAACGTGGTGATGACTTTCACTGGACATTGTATATGTCAGGAGGGGCACTGTGGCAGTCATCCAATAACCGATTTCTTCTGATAGCTGGTTTCGGAAAAAGATCAAGACTCACTGCCTGTGATTGTAGAGTCAGTGATGAACCCCTTTTGCAAACAACTTCCATCCATTTAGCCAGCAAACTCTGTCTTCTCCTTCTTCCTTAAAACTTTCTTGTTACGCATTTTCTAAAACCAACCTGTTGTCCGTCATTTTCGCCATGTCGAACATACACACATATATATGCGTACATAAAGATATAACATATATACATAGTCCGACCGTCAGCATCGATATATATATATTTTTATTATATATATATATATATATATATATATATATATATATATATATATATACATACATACATACATATACATATGTGTGTGTATCAGAAGTGAAAGATGTGAGAGTTAGACAGACATGTCGAAATCACATATAATTTATAAAAACCCATTGACGATTCTGGGCCATTTCCATAGCTAAACACCCGAACTAATTTGTAAATATTAAAATGACTGGGAAAGATTAAAAACGAATACACTGATTGCCCTAAAAAGTGAATAAGGGAATAAGGGTGCATTGAAATACGACGAAAGTGGACGGACTCGCCAGTATGTCAATCACAAGAAGTTGAGTGACTGACTAGACTAGCAAGGGGGACTTTGGGGTTCCAGGAAAACTCACGACAGGTACTACGGAGGCGTGGCAGACGGTTGGGTATTTAATGTTTAAAAATAACGATTCAAGATTTGGAAAGGGCTGGTCGTTCGAGGCTTATCAAATTTTCTTTTATGTTTACATTTAGTAACATTGATCTCGTATCTTACAGAATCCAGGGTACGATGGTTGAACCCCTGTTTTTGTAAGTTGTAATTAATGTCTTCTTAAAAAGAATATATTATTATTCATTTACTTCTTCGCTTCTGTTTACTTATAACCAATTTTTCTCTCGAATTTTTATTTTTGTAACTTATTTTTAGTGTACTTGTATTCACAATGCAACTTACAGTGAAGAGAATATCTTCTGTAATCTGTGCAATCTAATGCATAGAGATTTAAGTTTTGTTTGCCAGTATTTTAGATTCTTAAAAATTTTCATTGATATAGTTAGAGTCTGACCTAATGTAATGTTATTTCTTTATTTCAGGTGAGTGTTCTGCTGCTTATACATTTCATAGGACGAAAAATATGGAAGAAATACGGTTAGTTTATTAAACGCTCATATTGAAATATTTGTCAAGACATGAAATATAAATGTGATTTGCGAAGAGCGCTCAGTGAAAAGCGTAAGTGAACCGTTGAGTTGTTAGTATCCATAAGAAAATCTTCCCAATTCACGAAAGACACAACCTTCACCAGACCTCTTGGCGGTGGTCAGCACTGTGAAATTTGGCATCTGAGTCCACGGTGGATTGTGGGATATCATTTGTAGTTATTTGAACAATGAGAAAGAAGGTCGTATCCACGGTGACATTTCTTCTACTTGCCACCGAGGTCCATAGAAATGAATCATCTGGAAGTGAGTCATTTAGTGAATGCATTCACCCAGTCTCATCCACTTTTGTTGAGCGGTTCTTAGATATTGTGCTAACACACACACACACACACACACACACACACACATTTACATATTTTCAGCTGCATTGAGCATCACAACTTCAGTCAAATTACTTGGTGGAGTGGAGTGCGCTTTTGGCATTCTCATTGATGAATGAGATATCTCACATTTTTTGGAGTGTGCAATAATCGTTCCTCCTGAGGGAACAGAAGCCCTTTTTTGAGTCCTTTACCGGCCGGTGTTCATGACAACATCCATGTGGCCCCTTCAGTCTTTTGGCTTTTCATTCGCTTTCAGTTTTAACAACGGAACGTTGTCGTTCTCTCTCACTCTTGGTTTGCTTGAGTGTATTGGGTTTGCGTCTCTTGCTCATTTTGTATTCCTTGAATTTAGTGCTGTTCGCTTCTGTTAGGTGATGATATAATTGGCGAATTCCATGGTTAGGATTTTATACCTCTCCTATCATGAAAGGCCTTTTTCTGGAGACAGTGGACTGACCTCTGCAGAAATCTTGGAACATGAATGTTATTTTTACCAAGCATTTCTGCTAAACTTAGACTTCTCCTTGTGACGTTCAGGCTTATTGGCATCAGGTAAATGATCCGCAGTCGATGACAAGGCCTCACTTACGTAGTGCTGCGTGACGTTACTCTTCACATCCGGGTTCGCTGATATGATGTTCCCCTCTCCTTGCTGTTTATTTATCTGGGCAGTGTTTGTTAATTGGGCTCGTTCCGTATTATTTTGCTCATAAAACGTAGATAACTTATCTAACACCTCTCTTCACAGTGTGAAGGATGAAACCTACATTTCAGTTTGTGCGAAGATGGACGAAACTAAGTAAATGAGCTGTAATAACAGCTCATTTTGTCGAAACCATTATATATATATATATATATATATATATATATATATATATATATATATATATATATATATATATGAATTTTTATCACATCGCCGTGATTCATATACATGCATTAAGCTACAAATGTCCTTTAAAATTCCAATTCGGTGTATCTCGGAATTTATGTATTTTCATATATGTTAACCGAAGGGAATTTTTTAGTTGATAATAATTTCGTCGTCTCGTGGGTTCGAACCAGCGCCCAGCGGACTGAGGAGAAATCAGGACTTCAGTGACGTTATCGACTCAAGACGACGAAATTATTACTAATTAAAAAATTCCCCTTCGGTTATCATATGAAAATATATTAATTCCGAGTTAGTGCGAATTGGATATTAAAGGGTATTTGTAGCTTAATGCGTGTTATATATATATATATATATATATATATATATATATATATATATATATATATATATATATATATATATATACATTCCTCTTCACAAATGGGATAATGGGCATGCAGGTTTTGGTTGATGAAGTGAGTATTTGAAGGTTTCTTGAGTCAGAGACTTGTGCAACTGCCAGTTGAGGATGCCAGAAGGGTATTTAGGCTTAAGGCAATGAAGAATTTAGAGACACCAGGAGTTGATGGGATTACAAGTGAGGTTCTTTGGTTTAGTGGTGATCGTGTGCATAGCTGACAATGGTTGGTAGTCCATGTGTATATATGTCAGAAGGTTTCAAAGAACTGTGTGAAAGAAATGAAATTATTGTTTCGGTGCAAAATGGTAAAGGTGATGTAGATGACTGACTATAAGAATGACAAGGGGATAATGTTACAAGTTAATTTCAGACGTATGGCAGATGACAGAAAGATTGACAAGGAGAGAACTGTGAGGGTTTAGACAAAGAAAAGAGTATGTATACCAAGTATTTGCATGAAATAATAAAGAGAAGCTTGAAAGCAGAGTAAAAGAGCTGTTTGTTGGACCAAGAAAAAGCTTATGATAGTATGGGTAGAGGATCGGTGTACATGACGTTAGTTTTCTGTACGATTGACGATGTCATTTGTTGAGAAGGAATAAAACAATTACTGATGAATGTGAAGTTTGCTGTTGGATTTGTAGATGGGATTGTTACTGGTTTGGTGTAGTCAAGTGGCTCTAGGACAAGGTGGCGTGATATTTCCACGACTTAACATTGGAGTGCTGTTATATTATATCAGAGTAGACAATACGCACATAGGTGTCAATTTGTTGGATAAAAAATGAACCATAAATTTGAACCAAATGTTTGGTGTTTGCAGGTAATGCAATACTTATTGGAGTAAGGTAGATAAGTGCAGAAATCAGTGTAATAGTATTGAAAGTGTTTCCAGTTTTATGAAGTTTTGAGCAAGGTTGTGAGGGTCATTGGAAACCAGAAAAAGTTGCGAATGTTGATGTGGGTAGTAGAATAATGAAATAATCGGTTTGTATGGATATCGGGATAGGTATGTGAATGTAGAGTTTGAATTCAATGAAGAACATGCAAGTTGAAGGTGAAGTTATTAACTGTTTATGCAGCATATTTGGTGTTCGACTGAACTGATGGGGTGAAGAGTGTGGATGCATGGAAGAAGTGTTATCAAGTTTGATTTTTCATGTAGTAACCACTCAAAGGGTCATTAGCAACATGTCAAGCTCCCGCACATGCTGTACTGTTTTCTGTCTTGCATACTCTCATACTTATGCCATTCTGTTTCAATAGTACTGTGCATTCCGGAGTGTATTTTCTTAATCTTCGTCTCTTTATTCTTCCCATCGCTTCCGAATTGTACAGCTTTTCAACAGTCTGTCATCTTCCTCTAGCTCTTTATAACCAAATAATCTCAAGACATGAATCCTACTTTTCGTTTCTAAACCTTCCAGACTTTCTTTCCCCACATATAGCCTACTAAGCAGACAGGCTTTTCAACAGCTAAATTTTTTTTCCATCGGTATCCTTCAGCATCCATACCTCACTTCTACGTAAGACTTACTGACAACCTATTCATAGATTTGCATTGTGGGTTTCGTAGGCGTTCTTTTTAGTTTCAAATGATTTGCATATCCTCTTGTACCTTCCTTCCTTCATCTGTTTTAAGGCCTTGATATTTTTTCATCATGCCACCACCTATTTTAAACACTTCCAGAAACTTATGCAAATAAACTACTGTTCATCGGTCATCTGTATTAACTCTCATGGGTCGCGTTTATCCTCTAGACCTTGCTCTTCCTCACAGTGACTTGCAGCTTACTCCTCTTACAGTATTTCTTCACTGACCTTATACCACTCAGCACTTCCATACCTTGTCCTTTCTCTGATGCATTGTTATATTTATACCATCTGCCTTTTCCATGATGTTTTACTGTACTAACACGTGCCTTTTCTCTGGTCATTTCACCTAACTTAGAACTTCTCATTTCACCTAACTTAGAACTTCTGTCTTTTCGTAGCTGTATCATTTACTTACACCTGTCTTTGCTGCTGTGATGTTTCACTTACATGTCCTGCCGGGTGTATCACTGTACTTAGCCTCCTTACTTCAATCTGGTGTTTTACGGTATGTTCATCTGTCTTTCTTCAGATGTTTCACTCTGCTTGCACTTCCTGGCTTTTCAAAGTTATATTCTTACGTTCACTTACATGCCTGCTGTCTTTTGCTGTCTTTGAACTGACACTGTGATATTTCACCATTTTACACCTACTTTTTCCTCTTGATATATCACTATGCTTACACATCCTGTCCTTTGACTTTTCACTTAACTCCTCTTCTCTATTTTTGCTTACTCGGGGAGTAAGCCTACAAACTTTTTGTTGTTGTTGTTGGTGGTGTTTTGTTGTTGCTGTTGTTGGGGGTAGGAAAGGCCTATGTAAGAGGTTGAAAGGGCTGAAAAAGGTGTTTGCATTCAGTGAAAGCTACAGGAATTTTAGGATAAGACATTTATGATTTATTTGTTAGAATGAAAATGTAAAAAATAAATGATGTACATGTCAAGTAGTGCAGAAAAATTATTACTAATAAGATATAGCTTATTTATTTTAATTTTCGCTGGTAAAACAAGGCTCTTATTTGACTGTAGATTTCAGCACGTATTAATTTTTGTCAAAAGTTAGGAATATAATGTTTACAACTTATGCGTGAGGGTAAAATCTTACACGGGTCCCGAGTAAGCTGGAGGTCGGGTCACGTCTTGTTATCTTTCATTTACACTTACTGTCGTGTCTAAGATCATTAGATCTTTAGCTTATATCTCCTGTCTTTTCCTTGATGTTTCAGCGTACTTTCACCTTCTTTCTTTTATAGGACATTTTAAACTATTCCTGTCTTTTCTTTGACGTTTTGTTTATTTATACCTTTGTTTAATTAAAACCTCCAGTCTTTTCCCTGAGGCTCAGTTTCAATATTTTGTCTTTGCTCAGGCGTTTACTTGAACCTCCTGTTTTTTCCTGTGACATTTCGCTTACTGACACCTGTGTATTTTGATTTTTTTACATTTTCTGTCTACTCTCTGAGATTGATTTTCACTTCCTCTGTTTTTTTTTTACTGTACTTTATCTGTCTCTTCTTTGTCGTTGGAATTTCACCTGTGTTGTCTTTGACGTTATTTTTACACATCCTTGTGTTTCTGTGACACTTCTTTTTTTAACCCTTGTGTCTCCACTAACATTTAACTAATAACTTTTGTATCTATCTGACATTTCATTGTAATTACGCCTTCTGTCCTTTCTCGGACTATATTTACTCCTGTTTTTAGTTAGTATACTTGCCAGAGGTCAGTTGGCACTCGCTCTCCTTATATCGCGTGGTATTCTGTTCACTCGATTATAGTTCAGGTTTTGTATTCTGATTCATCTTCTTTCAATGAGTCTGAACTGTAGGCTTTCATTGTGCCTTGTAGTCACCTATATCCTCCTGGTTACAGGGATCTCCTGTCCCTCCGGCCTCGAGACGTAAAGATTTAACTGGTGCCCCTTTATTGGGTATTGTGGCTGGGGGAAGGCCAAGTCTTCAGTGATCTCCCCACGAGATCATGTTATTATGTGGAAGAAATGTTGTTAGCTTGGAATCCGTGATCAGTGCCCTGCTCTGATGCAAGGACCAGGTGGAAAAGCTGCGTGCGATGATATGATTGTTAATTGCGATGACGCCAGTTTTGCCCGACTCATTGTATGCTTATTTCAGAAGAGTTTATGAAAAGAGATTTTACTACACATTATCACACCCTGTTCGTACCATTATTAAGCATAAAAGAGGTTCTACATTACATTAAACAAGTCTTCATTTTTGTTTATTCTCTCTCTCTCTCTCTCTCTCTCTCTCTCTCTCTCTCTCTCTCTCTCTCTCTCTCTCTCAACTTATCATAAATGTGTTTGTGACAGTTTTGAGCTTCATTTGCCATAGCAAAAAGCCCGAACATTCCAGTTCTTGCGATGGCACTGAGTGAAACAAGTTACTGGCTGTGATATATTTTGTAATAAAGTGTTTATTTTCTTCTTTTGTATGTTAGTTAAAGACCGTTTTTGCTTTTGACATCATGGCACTATTTCTATATACAAAATGGTTATCCAAGTTCTGTGAGCTGACTGTATTTTGCTGCGGAATCTAAAAGTCATTTTCCAGAGGTTATCATGCAATTCAGCAGATTTAATATATTAATATAGTTGCGTTGTGACTTCAAAGGACTTTAAGCATATACTGATTTTGTTTACAATGCGCTATATATATATATATATATATATATATATATTATATATATATATATATATATATATATATAATATATATTATATATAATATTACGCATTAAGCTACAAATGTTCTTCAATATCCAATTAACTGTACCTCGGAATTAATATATTTTCATATGTGTTAACCGAAGGGGAACTTTTATGTGGTTAGAGAGCGTCACTGTACGTCCTGATTTCTTCGTTCCGAGGTTCGCAGCCGTGAACCGACGGCATTATTATCAACTAAAAATTCCCCTTCTTTTAACATATATGAAATTATATTAATTCCGAGGTAGAGCGAATTAGATATTAAAGGACAGTTGTAGCTTAATGCGTATATATGAATCACGGTGGTGTGGTAAGACTCATATACATACATACATATATATATTTACATATTTACAAATATTGTAGGTTTGCAAATATGATGCACAGATGTACATGTTCACGATAGCTCTTAGACAAACATTTAGATTTCGCTTTAATATTGTTTGAGTCTTGAACGTGATAGACAGAACCCTCTTAACAAGTCTGACCCAGGATGTAATTCACATTCTTTGTAGGATGTTTCTTATGCAACGACCTCTTCCCTCTCTCCCGCACGTCTTTGACTCTCTCTCTCTCTCTCTCTCTCTCTCTCTCTCTCTCTCTCTCTCTCTCTCTCTCAAGTATCTCATAAAGCTGGTGAAGCACACAATACGGGTTGTTTGGTCCTGATGCGGTGATGACGATGGTGGTTGTGCAGCTGGTAGGTAGTGCGGTACTCCGCGTTATAAATATAAAGGTCCCTGAATAGCACCACTGAGAGGATCAAATTCCATTCGGTAAGAGCATTGGGGTTAATCTTGGAGTTCAAAGAGCTGGTTAGTTGTGGATGGAAAATACCTTTCGGAATTGGTCACAGGAGAGAGAGAGAGAGAGGAGAGAGAGAGAGAGAGAGAGAAGAGAGAGAGAGAGAGAATTTGATTTTTCAAGAATTATGCGTTGCACTGAAAAATAAGATTTGTTTTTTTATTTCTAGTTTTGAATATTGTAGTGCTTGTTTGTCTGTCGAAATTATAGAACTTATAGAGTTAAAGACGCTGAAGTATACAAGAGAAGTATGCAAAATTCATGGGATTCATGGAAATGAAGCTATGCATAATGAAATAAAGCAATAAAAGGGAGAGTGTAAGTAGAATATAAAAGGTTCCTGGAGATGCTTTCAAGCCCGAATTCTCTTGAGCATTCAGTTTCATAAATCTCTCCTGAGTTGGGAGTCATTTTTCTACAGCTTTCTTATTGCAATTACTAATGCTAACACTCATGATATGATTGATTTTGTCTTTTTTCATGTTCACAATACTCGTAAGGAAAGGAGGGGGGGGGGGGGGGGGGCGCCATATTGAAGTCATGGGCCATTCTTTAATCCCTTTTCTGAAGCCTGCCAAAGACAAGCTTTTCACTTTTCACGAGTTTCGAGAATTCGCTCTGGCGACTCATTTGCTCTAATGATTTGTTGCCTGGCTAGAACGAAGCTTCAATTCGAACATTCCATGTAGTATTTCACAGCTCTATTTAGTTACCTATTAAATTTTGAACTAATGATAATTGTTTGTTTGCATGGTGTTTTGACATTGCATGGAATCAGCTGTTGGTGACTTCCGAACCACGTCGAGAGTGACCTTCTATCCCTAGAAATACACATCTCTCACACTGCAATGGAATGCCCGAGAATCGTAAACTAATGATAATGCACAGGAGATTTCAGAATTGAATTAGAATTTAATAGTAGATGAGAGTGGTACTGTATATAAACTACCAAATACTTATAAGCAACCCACCCATATATATGTGTATATACACTATATGTGTGTATTTATAAGCAATAGCGTAATCAAACGAGCAAAGCGAGAGACGCGGTAGTTTATACACGTAAAGTATGATTAAGTATGACTTATGGTCACTTGGTCTTGATTCAGGTCATTGATTGAGGAAATTGAGGAATCAACGATATTGTGTGTTCAAGTAGAGCTGAATTGGTCCTCCAAACATTTCAGGGCTGAAGTCCCATTCAGCTGGACTCCCTTGATGGCGTTGTTGGTTCAGATGTCCCCGTTTAAAAGTGAATATGACCGCGCGTCCGCTTGTTGAAGTATTGCCTTTTGGTTTTCTCTTGTTTGTTTGTTTGTTTGTTTGGTTTTACCTTTGTCGTTCTTTTTCGAAGTTTCATGTTTAACGTTTCACCTGTTATTTATCGAGTAGTATGCTTTGACATATGAGTATAGGTATGCATGAACTTACAGGCAGGTGAGCGAGAACCATGCGCACACACCCGTGCGCGAGAACATACAAACAATGGCACATACACGTGCATTTATAAACATATATGTATGCATATATGTTTGTATATATGTGTATACGACATACATACATAGTATATGTATGTATGTCGAGAAAGTTGAACGTCTGCAAATAAGCAATATGACGAGGCGCAGTGTATGTCTCGATAGATCCGCTAGTGACCCAGAAATCCTATAAGTACAAAAGGTATCGTGTGACGCTGTGGAGGATATGAGGAGTCTTTGGAAGGATGGGGCCTCCGAATTCTAGGAAATACGTGATATACTTGTACTAGCGCGAAAGAATCGTTCACGGGAGTGAAGACAAGTTTGTTTAGCAGTGCTTGGCTGTCCCATGAGTGAGTTTTGGATGAAAATATCTACAATATATAGAATAGGGTGGGTTTTATAGATTTTTATCCCAGGAAATAGAGGTAACTTGAGAATCAGTAACGAGCTCCTTCCTTCCAAAAATAAAAATGATTTTATATCGGAGTAGAAAAGGGAAAACAGGTGTTTTGCGTGTCATTTTTTTCTCAAAACAAGGAATTCCACTAAACCTTGTCCTCTTAATACTTTATCAGAAGCTAGAATCACTGTGCCGTTTGTACGCTGAAGAGAGAGGTTGATTCTAAGAGGTTCCCCGCACGAAAAGTGTAAACTTACGGTCGTATTCGCAGTAGCGGTATTTGATTGACGTCATCGTGATTTCAAGTTTCGGTTTCGCCTTCTGTTTCACGGATGAAGGACGATGCTGCTGCTGCTCCTGCTGCTGCTGCTCGCTCTTCTGGGAATTCTATCCACCCATGGTCTGGATGTTGAGCGTTCAACCTTTTCCTTTTATTGGTGTTATTTGGCTCTCTCTCTCTCTCTCTCTCTCTCTCTCTCTCTCTCTCTCCGGCTTCCCAAGACGGAGTAATAGTGATCTCGGCTCTTGACTCACTATCCCGGGTTCGATCCTCCGACTAGGCGGGGAAAATAAAACTTTGTTAATCAAAGCAGTGAATGAGGTACTCGCGAAATTGATTCTTCTAAGCAAAACACGTTGACCTTCGTTGGCATCGTTTCATCGGACCAGCATTGGAAAAGAAGTAAATCTGCCGCCATACTCGGAAACAAAAAACCGATGTTCGTTTATTCTCCGGAGTTGATTCTCAATAGGTTGTATAATAAATCAAAGAGTTGTCTAAATGATGTGATTTACCTTTTTGGTTGACTAACCAAATTGGTGCAGTTACCTAATCTTGTGGTGTTGCATCTTGTTACTAGTTTACTGCTTACCAATGATATTTGCGTTTTATGAGAGGCATAGGTGCTTCTCTTAATCCTTTTAGTATTAGTTGTTGTCACTGACGAGTTTGGAGACACTAGTTACGCATTTTAAGGAGTTAGAAGTAAGTAAATGAAGCCATTCTAAAGTGGGTCACACCTCATATTATTATATATATGTGTGTAAGTATATTTATATATATACAGAGCATACATATGTATATATTATATATATAATTTGTTTATTTAACATGCAGTATAGACAAAAAAATTGTGTTCCTAATGGCGTCTGTCAGTTTGAAAGTAGTCACTCTGAAATGCCATCTTTCGGATCTTGATTGTGAATTTCGGCTGACTGGGTTTCATACCAAAAGCCAAAGGACTTGGTACATCAGGTAAACGACACCACACATATATAAGTGTTTAGACGTAATGTAATATGTAAAGTCGGTGGGCTTGATACCCATGTGCATGTTAAGTCTTCCCAGAATCAAATGTTTCATATTTATCATCGGATGTAGATCGCGCAGAGGAGTAATGAATAATGAGTCCCATCTCGTAATTTAATCAACCTTGGTTTGCTAGCTACTAGATTGGCTGACTTAAAAGTTATGGGGTCGGCTTGAAGTGGCCTCAGCATTCATGAAAACAGTATCTGTTAGCACGTTAATCCCGAAGGGAATCGTGGACATCTCAACTCAGGATATGAAGAGATAAGTACCTTGAATTCTGTATCTTCCGGCTTCGTTCAAAGTAAGAAATGTAAAAAGTCAGTGCCTTAAACCCGTGGCTACTAGCTGCTCCAGTAACCTTCGAACGTGTGAACCATTTCAGGATAGTTATCCGATATTGACCCAGTAAAACAATATAGCAAGAACTTTTATTGACAACTATAAATACAGTCCAGGATCTATGACAGATACTCCAAATACCCTAAAATGGAAAACCGTACAACATAGACCGGCAGAAAATAGCATCATACTCCTGTACAAAGGTCTAAACGGAAAAGCACAATATTCCGATTAATGGTTTACACAAAAAATCATCTTTTTCTGTTGAGGCCTTTGAGCCTCTAAATAACCTTTTGTCTATCTAAAGCAGCGCTGGATATCAAAGGGAAAATGACTTTTGATGTGCTTTGTCATGGAACAGACAGAGGCCTACAAAAACACTCATACCAAGAACAATAGAGTTGTGGAAAAGCTACCTCCATCTGCTCTCTGTGGGGAGGTACTGCTCGCTCCCACCAACCTCTGGCAAGTCTCTACTCGAGAAATGGAGCCAGAAGTAGCAATGACCCTTTTCCTGTACTCCGCACTCACTTGTAATTTCAATGAATGCTCTCTCTCTCTCTATTATATTATATATATATATATATATATATATATATATATATATATATATATATATATATATTTATTATTAGTGTTTAATTGTTAAAAGGACATGAATCTGAAAAGCGTAGTAAAAATAAGGAACCTGTATATCCTGCAGTAAGTCGAAGTGAGATACGTGGCTGAGTGGGCTGTGCTTGGCTCAGATGTGCTGGGTCTGTGGTTCACCCACGGTCTGCCACTCCACTCCACACAGCTGTAAATGGGTATTAGCATTTGCTGTGTTGATAAAAAAAAAACCTGTTGTGCAATGACCCTTAACAAGCCAGTGAAAAAAAGGGCTGGCATATGTAAATGGTCTACAGAATCTGATAGTTGATTTTGTTCACAAGTGAATAAGGAAATGTAGCCAAATAACTTTCCTTGTTTTGCTTGGCACCGGATATAAGGAAATAACTGGACGTCATCTCTCCCAGGAATTGTCAGGTGTTACGTTCTGCTTAGGTTATGCAATAAGCTACACACTGACGACATCACAAATAATACCAGTCATCATCTTGTTTTGGTGTTTTTCCGAAGTTATTTTGCCATGAAAGTTCAAGTGATGCTGTTCAAGGGCACTGGGGAAATAGTTCAGGCTTGATTTTTGAAGGGTGTGCTACCAGTTGACCTGGTTCTTGGAAGGACAGCAATATCTTGTGGATTCAGACTTGATTTCGATGTACAGTAACGCAGGCATTCTGTTCTTGCTGTCTCCTATTATCTGTATTGCTTTAGTAGGAAGCCGTCCTTATGGCGTGTTTGATCAAAAAACTTTTTTTTCTAAGTGTTTTGAACATTGAACTGTCAACTGCGTTTAAGTATTAAAGGTATAAAGTTCTGAGTCGTGTTTCATATCGAGACAATTTGGAAGCGCTCGATTGAATGATTATTTGTTAATCTGTCTGCAAAACCATTTCCTGTGAAGTTACGGTCTTGGTTTAGAGGTGATGCTTCATTTCTGAAGCAATAAAAAGGAAAAGAACTTTCATTGTGACTTTTGATTTAAAGTCGAATACCATCGGCCGAACACGTCGTTATAAACTGTGTATGCTATATTTGTGCGTTAGTTTGGTTTATTGTGAATGAGGGATACATGCAAAGTAAAGCATTTTGTTTATTAGTCGTACTCGAAGTTGTCGGCATTTTTGTCATACGATACAATACTACATGAGTAAATGGGTTTAGAAAGACCCGTAATCAGATCTCTTGGTCTGAATAATCTTCCTGTCGGTGGTTATTAGTAATAATTGTACTACCAGTGATGAAACTACTGTGATAGGAGACCCTTCATAATTACTGTTATCCTGAGTGTCTGTATTTGACATCCCATACAGTGGTCGGATATAGTATTTGTAATGTAATTTTGTTCTAGACCTTTTGGGTGGCTCTCACATTTTAATCTGCATGACAAAACACGCAAAAATATCAAGTGTTTCTGCAATCTTTCCTTTCTTATGTGCATATGTATCATCTCTATCATCGAAATTGAAAGGGGAAATTACTAACATTGAAAGAGATAGAACGATACATGTAATAAAAATAATCGCTGTAAAATAGTATAATTATCAAAGCATACATAAAACGTAATGCTTAAGTATAATCGAATTGAAATCTTGGCCCGATTGCTTGAGAGATAACTGAGGACGTGTATGTTACCATTTAGATAATGCATTGCAATACAAATTACGTTCAGTGAAAGTTTTAAAGTTCTATGGACATACACGATTATCAACGTTTGTATTTTAGTTTGAAACACAACTTTATATTGTATTTATGTGGATGCTGCTACCTCTGCACCATGTTTTAAAACTAGACTGAATGTGAGGGACCGTGAAATTAAGTCCTTCCTTTAAGCATTTTGGCTGTTGGGCATCCTGTTTGCCCACCCGGGCACTTACTTGTAATGGTTGCTGCAGACACAAGCAGCAGAACTGGTTGTTTTCATACCATTTGTAAATCTTTTATCACTTCTGTTTCCATTTTGTGGCTGTGGTAGCGGGTTACGGTATTTGAGGATTGTTGGTATAATATGCTGCTGGTCACACTGATGTAAATAAAAGACGAGGCTCATAGGATTGTCATATTCATTTATTTTTGCCGTTCTCTCCCAGTGGTATCGGCTCGGTTCTTTTAGCGCGTGTTCTTCGTTCTGTTTATTTGTTTATAGCTGTTTAGTTTCGGGTCCATATCTAGATACCCATCTTAGTGTGTAGTTCTTGTTTACTGTCATTAAAGGTTCAAATTTTGAGCATCGAAATCATGCGAATGCAAGATCTCATGATAAGTTGTTGATACTGGTTGTTTATTTGATGCCTTGTGATTAGAGATTCTTTCAAGCCACTTAACGACATTTATCTGTCGTTTCATGTGTATGATGAGGTGTAGTTGTTTCTTTACTACATATATCATCGCATCTAACGTCTCTTCCTCTCGATTTTTTTCTAGCTTATTTTCTGATGAACACCTCAAGTAGCGATCGACATTTCGCTCGCCTCAGGAGGCAGGAGAAGTGTAAATGTCCAAAGATATATTTCCATTTTTCTCTGAGACATAAGTTGAAGTTTCAGCTTCATTATTCGATACATTAAATGACTCTAAGAAACTCTGCTGCAGATGCCTTTCCGTGCTTTCTTTTCTACAAAACTTTACGCTTGTCCTACCGACGACCGTCTCATAGTTCGTATTCAAGTTTTCCTTCTTGGAACCCAGCTGACGCTCGTCTTTTACGATTTTGTGTTTATAATACATCCATAAGAAGTTGATAGAAGTTCACCCTCGACGAGGTTCGGAGTCACGTAAAGCCGTTGGTCTCGTTGCTGAATAACTACTGGTTCCATGCAACGTAAAAGCAACGTACAAACAAACAAACCATAAGAACTTGGGATTCTACTTCTTTGAAATGAATGCGTTGGCATTTTGAGGTTTCATTTTAGCCCCAGGATCTACACCTTTGGTTCTTGTTTGGGAAGTAGAATAGGAATAAACGTTTGATGATCGGTACATGCTGACTTCTATTTAATCTGTGAAGAGGTAGACTTGATTGTTTTGCATTCCAGGGTTGTAAAACAGTACAGCGTCAAATGAATGAGTTGTGTTTATTTATGTTGGAGGTAGTTGCGATGAATGAGGGAAATGAACATACCTGTTTAGACTCTGCAGCAATGCTTTGAAATGAGCTTCGCAGTTGTTGAAGTTAATCGGGTAAATTCTTCCACTAGGCTGAAGAATCATATATATCTGTACTTGTTTCAATTGAAATATGGTTTGAAAGTCTCGGAATAATCTCAAATCATTTCTGCACTAAGGTCTTGCCTGAAACTAAGATCCAGTTAAAATATTTTGTAAAATTCTTCATTGTTGTTTAATTTGACTCGGGTAGCTTCTCACTTATCTGTTTAAGGCTGAAAGAAATCATATATCTTACACCTTGAGAAGAATCTTTGGGGCTGGCATTTTTTAAAGTGGGAGACAGAAACGGATTGAAAATACATTCTGACCTTTCAGGTGTAGAAAATGATTCGTACAATTATATCTATTAGACAGACTGCAGTGCAACGAACACCTCAAGAATACGAGTTTTCTACATCTGAAGAGGGCCTGTGATCTTTAAGTTTAATGTACGAAAGAATATTATTCATGCATTTACTCCTGAGCGAAAGGATTGTAAAAGAAGGGGGCATTGGTTGCCGAACTAAGTTTTGGTTTATCATAAATAAAGTTATAGCACAGTGTAAAGTACCTAAATGGCATATTTGATATATCCTTTTTATTATATTATGAGGTTGGTGTCGTGCACTACACTGCGCTGGAACTACAGTTGCCCATCATTTATCCCCCACCTAACCAACCGCACCTGGGGCGGACAAGCAGGTTTGCAGGCTGAGGGTGGATGTGTTATGTCTCCCCTACCCTCCCGATCCCCCACCAACCCAGCCTCATATCCAGGGTGGACCAGTAAGTTTGCAGGAGGAGGGTGGATGTGTTATATCTCCCTTACCCAGCCCCACATCTAGGGCTGATAAACATGTTTGGAGGAGGAGGGTGGATGTGTCATATCTCCCCTACCCTCCTGATCCCATACCTACCCTCGACCTACCTACTGGGGCAGACAAACAGGTTTGCAGGAGGAGGATGGATGTGTCACGTCTCCCCTACCCTCCCGATCCCATAACTTACCCTGCCCCACCCTTGGGCGGACAAACAGGTTTGCAGGAGGAGGATGGATGTATAACATCTACCCTAACCCCCCAATCCCCAACCTTCCCCGCCCCCACCTGGGCGGGCCAAGCGAGAAAGGTCGGGGTTCGAGTGAAACCGTAATAAGTAGGACGCTTTAACAAATTTTCATAATTTTGCACTTCTGCACATTTTCTTCTTCAGTAATATCTGTGAGTTGTTGTGTCGTGTTCGATTATTGTATGTGTATATATATATATATTATATATATATATCTATATATATAAAAAATGGATATATATATATATATATATATATATTATATATACAAAGGCACATTCATGCATAGAGTTACTTGTGGTGTAAGGCTAGTGAGTTCGAAATCCACTTGTGACTACTAAGTCAGGCTACCAGTGATGTCCACTAAATGTTCAAAGGCACATAGTATGTGTACATATACTGAGAAAACGCTCCGGAATTACTTAACTTTAGAACTTTTTTTATATTTTAACATACGATCGTGTCCCGAAAACCCCTGTTTGGACATTTACTCGTAAAAAATATTCAGTAGAACCTTTTTAGTAGTAATATAAGTTGACTCACTAAGTGGGCCATAAAGCCAGTCAACTTTGATTTACAGCACCCGCCATTAGAATCAACTTTATGGAGCAAAGCTCTCTTTAGTCTGAGTTTGAACAAACAACGTCCAAGTAACGACCATCCCTAACCCGTATCCGCTGAGGAAGTTTGCCTCTCTCTCTCTCTCTCTCTCTCTCTCTCTCTCTCTCTCTCTCTCTCTCTCTCTCTCTCTCTCTCTCTCTCTCTCTCTCTCTCTCTCTCCCTCTCTCTTCTGTGTGTGTGTTCCAGTGTGAAATTGTAATTAGTTTTTGAGATGAAGTTCCTGGTATCAAATCACGAATGAGTTTTCTACATCTCATTTAGGTTAGCGTCATTAATGTTGTTTTTATCTATGATTCATTTCATAGCAGATACCCTATCATGCGGATGTGTGACTTGCCCCAGTTATTATACGAGTACGACATCGGATTCTTGGGAGTCACGATGACGGACGGCATTTTTTCTTAATCTTGTGCTTTAGAAAATAAGTGATTTGTGGTGGTTTAAAAAGCCCCTAAATGGAGTGTTTAACAAGAATTCTGAAAATATCAATATGATAAGATTTCCAACTCGCTAGAGGATGATTCTTGTTGATGAGCCATTTTTTTTTAGATTTGAGTTTATATTATTTCATGAATGTACATTTTCGTGGTTCGGTAGCAAAAATGACTTTGATTAGGGCGTCATAAATAGAATACAAGTGAGAAGTCTTTTTTTTTTTTTTTTAAGAATGTTACGTTTAAAGATTATGGATAATGTTTGTAGGTGGCTCTTGCTGTGTGTTATGCAGCTTTAATACAGATAAAACGCTGTGAAGCCTTTTGGTATAGCGTGACGCAAGGTTAGCAATCTTCAGAGGGATTAGATTTAACTTGACTATTATTTGTTTTGGGAGTTTTGTTGACCCTTCTTCGTTTTCTGGTGACAGAAGAGATCAAGCAGCAGAATCCCAAAACGGCATTTTGTTCTGTTCTTAATAAATCAGTATCGTCAACATGTGGACCTCTTTTATGATGCAGGAATCCTAACTCCATTCCTTGTCAGATTGCCTGCAGGAATAATATGTGAGGGAAGGTACAGGACAAGGGGTAAAACAGTAAGGTTTCATGTATAGTATTCATGAGAGGTGCTGTGTTTCTGCGAACCTTGGCCAGTTGTTAACAAGCCCAACAAACGAAACGATGTCTATTTCGCTCGAGATGTCATGTTGTTCTTTCCCCGTTTCTTCTGACTAATATTTTCCTTCTTTCCACATTTATCTTCATTTCATTTTACTTCGCTGTTCAAAAAGGATTTTTTTTTACTTGCTGGCATTTTGCATTATTCCTGGAAATTGAGTCCATATCTGGAATGGTGATGTAATGAAAATTTGGTATTGAGCTATGAAGATTTTTTTTTTTTTTCGTCGTATGCTTGAATATGGCAGGACAGCAACACTTTTCAGTTTGATATTGAATAGTAATCTGTAAAATTTCAGTTACTAAAGAGACATTTACGGATGCACTGTGTTAGATTATCCCAAATTGGTTGGAATCTTTCATGGTGTGGGTCATCTTGCTTTCCATGGCTCCTTGCCTTCGATGCTTCTTTTCGATGTTTAGTTTTTGTATTGTTCATCTGTTGAGTCAAAAGGCAAAGGTGGGCATCGAGGAGTGCCACACAAGCCACCTCTTCCATCATTTATTGCCACGATTTATCAGTGCTTGGATTGTTGTGTTTATTGGTATTTCATTGCCTTCCTCTAAACTGGAATCATTACGTGCACTCACGCACATAATTGCGTCGCTCAAAAAGCTTTTCTGCTCGAAGAGTTTAACACTTCAGAGCCGTACTCTCTCTCTCGCACTCGCTTTTCAGTCGCATCAACTGCTCCCAGTGAGGACAGTAGATCGAATCTCCTACAGATTTTCTGTCATCTTGATGTCATTATTTATTGTAATTATTATTATTATTATCATTATTATTTTTGATATTTCTGATAGGACTTTTCAGTGAGAAATGTACACCGTCACTAGAGGTTGAACAACCAATTTTCAGTGTGAGGAAGGATATTGGGTTTCACTGATCACGCCGCGCTTTCCGTTTTCAACGGAATTGCTGAAAAATTTAGATTTTTAAGTCATTTCCAAATGTTTGGTCCATCATTTGAATTTGTTTATAGTGCGTTTTCGGACCCTGATCATGCATTACAAAAGCTGGCCTGCGATTCTGGTTCAGGAATTTGAATAGATTAAAGCTTAGATGAAGGTATTTAGCATTTGCATGTACAGTGATGCTCAAATCTCATGCGACTTGATTCTTTTTGTATCGTCCAGATTCTCAGACACAACGTGACGTTGCCAAGTAGTGTTAAACTTTTTTTTTTTTTTTTCATTTGTCACACACGTCGAAAGGTTTGCGAATTCACAGCTTACGCTATTTGCCTATGGTTATGTAAATATGATCCCTTTTATGCATTGGTATAATTCGTAATCGTGTGATTTGAACTGATTTTTTTTCACATTGCTTAGTTTATAACGTGAAAAGGTTAACGGTGCCATCAATGACAGGGCGCTTAACATGCTTCTCTGGCTGGTCGACGTAACTACCTCTGCAGCATTATAACAGTAGACCTAATAAGCTCAACAGTCATGTTAACATTTCCAAAATAGGAATAGAAATATGAATTACAACAAGTTTTCTTTGAGTATTGAGGTTTTAGACTGTGATGAAGCTGCCTGGATGTTGCAAAATGATTTACAAGCCTACAAAAAATAATCGGAGCCTTTTGAGATGTAATCTCTGTTACTAATGAATTATTTGTAGAGATTACTTGTTCTTTGAGGAATAAAGGATGATGTTGATTTTGATGATATGGAGAAGATGGTTATTAATCGAAATATCATAAGTATTAATTCAAGGCATATGGAACATTTGTTTTTCAACTGGTTTAAAATATTTTTTAGTTAAAAGTCCTGCTCGATTTTGGTGTATAATTTATTCTTTCATAAATCATAAGGTAACTTGAAGTCCAAGCATGTGTAGATAACCTCATTTGCTTTCTCGCTAGAAATTGTTAACATTGAGATGTGAATGATAAGTGTAAAGTTTTTGAAATCTAACACACCAAGGCCAAGGAACAATACCTTTGCTTCGACAAAAGAGTAATGACACTTGCGAATATTTCCTAGTATGCCCTCATTTTTTAAGTATTTAAGAAATGTAACAAATACTGTTGTATGAAAATCCAAATATTCCTCTGACATATAAAGAATAAATAGCTTCAAGATAATTTAATTGTCGGTACTCATTGTGGACCTATGTTACACAAGGTGACTGTTGCACCGACACTCGAATGGTTGCGTCACACACGCTCCCCTCACACGTTGATATCAGCGGGCGCATTCTACCATTGTGTGTGTATATAATATATATATATATATATATCTATATATATATAATATATATATATACATTATATATATATATATAATTTACATTTTT
Source organism: Macrobrachium nipponense (assembly GCF_015104395.2). Lineage (NCBI taxonomy): Eukaryota > Metazoa > Arthropoda > Malacostraca > Decapoda > Palaemonidae > Macrobrachium > Macrobrachium nipponense. Next base: position 64,950,821 of record NC_061110.1, on the reverse strand, counting down.
TTGAGCATTGAGGTGTAAAAGCAATCAAATAGGACTATTTCAAATTTTGCTTGCTTTGGAAGCAAAATTAATGTTATGACAATTTTATTTCGTTATTTTATTTAACTTATATACAAAGGTTTGATGACGACTTCGTTTTGGTCAAATGAACGAAAGTTTCCAAACTATTTATGTGTTTTTCTGAAATTTAGCCACACGTGACATTTTTTACAGTTTTGAAATATAAGAGAGATTTCACTCTCATGAAACATATGGCCTTATTGTATGCAATAATCGTGTTTTCGCATTGAAATAACAGATAAATATGGAGCATGTTATTTGCCAGTTAGTGAATTTTGAGGGAAATCCTATTCAGTCATGTAGCATGAGTTCTGGGCATAGATGTACAGACGGATTGTACGAATAGAGATTTATGAAGTTTGCATAATTAATATGTTGTAGTGTAAGTCCAGTATTATTGAGCTCCTAGTTCATTAAAGGCGTTGATAACTGAAGTTGTAATGATATCAGATTTGCTAAGGAATAGTTGATATACTTAAGTGTGTTCAAGGTTTACTAGTAATTATTCAACTACCATGGGTACAGTGAGGCTCAGACCATGTAGCTTGATCGTAAAGTTTTAGCCTTGACTCTGAAAAGTAATAGTGTGAATGTGAATAATTTTGGCTGTAACACGAGTACAGGACATGTCGATCCAGTTCTCAACATCTTGCTCAATATATATCACCAAGCAGAGAAGCGAGAATTGTCTATCTCTGGTTTTTTTTTTTCTCCAGAAGTAAAATAGTGATGTTTCAAGTGTTAAAAAATTACATACAACTGAACTGGTTTATGGAAAGGGCTCCTCCACTTTCCACAAAGTGCTCGTCTGCCTTGGTACGGGGTTTGTTAGCATCCAAAACTTTCTTTCTTGACCAGTAATTAGCCATATATCTCATATATACAGGCAAACACACTCACACTTATATATGTATATATGTAATCTGTGTGTGTTTGTCTGTATCGGTGTGAGTATTTGCATTATCACATCTATACGTCTGCAGTGTGTAATTTTAGTGGTGGATTAAAGTAGAAACGAAATGCACGATAGGAATCCGGATGTTCCCAGAAGGGAGGCAGACGCTCACATCCGGATAAAAACCAGTAGAAGGACAATCTAGCAAAGAAAGGGGCGAGGGTGGGGGAACTGGAGGTACGGGTAGGGGTGTTGCCACACCTGTTAATAGTCGTCTTTATCTGGTGACATGGGTAGAGTTGCCCCCGTGCGCATCGAACAGGGGTGTGCATGGAAAGAGTCCAATTTTATGCCGGCATGATGTTCGCTCCTGAATGGGACTTTCATAATCTGATTTCGTGAAGACCAGTCTTAGTGAAAATGTCCAAACGATGCATAATAGAAGGAATTTCCTCTGGTCCTGGAGTCAGTACCATGCCACTAGGATTTGGAAAGGATTTCCCGTGATTCTCCTTGTGATAGCAACTGAAGGATTTGATAAGAGTGCCGGGATCTCGCTCTTTCAAAAGAGAGTTATGTGTCACTTCGTGTTTCTGGATAAGCTTCGAGGCCTTTGCCGTGGTCGGCTCTTTCTTAATGTAGTCTCATTGTTGAGACGTCGCAGGAGACTGCCGAGTCTCTCGAGGGAGGCGGCGCGTTTTTCGTCTCGTGTTGCTCAGTGGTTGCGTATCCTTCAGGGCTCGCTCTGGGACTCGGTTTTAACGGATCCTCTTCATACCGAATGATACATGAACTCACATATGTTTGGAAATATATATTTATTTTTACACAGCTAACACACGTTATAACCATTAAAATGTTAGCCGTCAAATCGCAAAAATGAATGCTAACCAGTGCAAGGACAGCTTTCATGTCTCTCTACATTTCTTGAAAGGATTCTTTACAATTAATGTATAATATCTACTAAATACTTATAACACAAACACATATATTTCTCTATATATGTGGGTTTGTGTTAATATATGATGAATATATATATATATATATATATATATATATATATATATATATATATTCCAATGAAAGAGTTTTCTTATATATATATATATATATATATATTATACTATATATCTATATATATATATATATATAATATATATATATTATATATATATATATAAGAAAACTCTTCATTGGAAAATGAAGAATACCACTTAAATCCAAAGCACCAATTAGAATAAGTACCAGCAAAATAATCTTCCAAATAAATTATGACTACAAACAAGCAAAGTCGCAAACATCTCAAACCCCAACGAGCAGTTTGGCAGTTAAAAACAGATGACCAAACTAATCCTTCTAATTACGGCAATAGTATAAGCAACACACTTTAAAGCGAAAATGAGAAAACAAATGTTAAAAAATGACATACAAATAAACTGCTACTCAAAGTCAAACGCAAATAAGCAAACACAATTGCTTAACTATTTTTTTTGTTCAGTGATAAAATCATCTAACTTAGAAGGACAAGAACTAAGGTTCATCATGTCTCCATGATAAGATTTTATAAAGGCAGACTCTAGGTTGTTACGTTTGTATAATCATCACCACAATTATCTATTTGCCCTTCTGCCAGTCAGTATGATGAACACAAATCATTTTCTGTGGAAGTATAGCATTGAAAGACTGAAAAGTTCCTACACTTAACTCGTATATTGAGAGCTTTCCTAGTTTGACCAATATAGTTCAGTGAGCAATACCTACATGGAACCCCATATATACTACATCCTTCCGTGTTTTGGGGAGTTTTTAATCAGCACATTTCTCAATCGCGAAAAAGGCGTAAGGTACAAAATTTATATATATATTTTTTTTTTTTATAGTGTGGGGTTCCGGGTTGCATCCTGCCTCCTTTTCAGGTCTTGATACTTATCCATTTTTTCCCATTCTTTCTCTTCAACTCTTGTGTCCCATGGTATTGCGACATCAATGAGTGATACTTTCTTCTTGATTTTGTCAATCAACGTCACGTCTGGTCTATTTGCACGTATCACCCTATCTGTTCTGATACCATAGTCCCAGAGGATCTTTGCCTGATCGTTTTCTATCACTCCTTCAGGTTGGTGTTCGTACCACTTATTACTGCAAGGTAGCTGGTGTTTCTGCACAGGTGCCAGTAGTTTATTATTATTATTATTATTATTATTATTATTATTATTATTATTATTATATATTACAATAATGCGCAGCACATTTGTGTATAAAAGTAGCACACGGCAGAGATGTACCCGGTGATTTCTTTTAGGGTTTACTCATTCACTAAGTAACAAGGAGTGGCTATTTAAGTAATATATGATGGGGACAACTAATAGAATTTTTAGAGTCAAGCGTACGTAAGTCAAGTTTTTAAGATACCCAAGATTTTTCGTCTTCTTTTGACTCAAGTTCACTTACGTATATACGTATATTATATATATATATATATATATATATATATATATATATATATATATATATACATACATACATATATAATCACAAAAAATACACAACTTCACTGTGTATATATATTCCTACTACTCGAGTTAGGCTGCAATAAGAAGGGATGGTTAAAATTCCAGATTAATGGTAAATTGAATTTTGTATATTCAAGAATCTGGATTCTCAACCATCCCTTCTTATTAAAGCTTAAGACGCGTATTACGAATATATATATATATATATATATATATATATATATATATATATATATATAGATAGATAGATAGATAGATAGATAGATAGATAGATATATACACATGCTTACACACATGCATAGTTACGCATTGTTAGATTTGTTATGATACAAGTCGAGCATTACTGTTGAATATCGCTCAATGTTTCCCGTGACCTTCAGGTAAACAGTTCTTGTGGTGAGTTTTATGCCAAACATCTCAGTAATTCATGCAAATGCTAATTATACTTATATATAAATATATTGCATGAAAAATTATAATGATCAGGTAAACCCGGAACTTATAATCTCCCAGCTGACTCCTTTGTTCATCATATGTACAGCCCTCACCCACCAGGCTCCCCCACATGGCATGAGTAAAGGGAGTTTCGGCATCGACTTTTATTTATTTGTTTATTCCTTGTTTTTAACACCGAACACTCCCAGTCCTAGAAAGCGCTAATGCTGTTTTCCCTTTATGAAAATTACCCTATACTTTCTTATATATATATATATATATATATATATATATATATATATATATATATATTTATATATCTGTGTGTGTGTGTGGAGTATTCCTTGTTTTATTCATTTATTTTTTTATTTCAGTGGCTTTTTCTACCAAATGACATCCGGACTTTATTTATCGTTAGTTTCAGAAATGAGAACAGTTATATACTCTCATGATTTTGCTGCTTCAAACTGATTAGATTTATATTTTTGTAGTGTAGTTATTATTATTATTATTATTATTATTATTATTAGTAGTAGTAGTAGTAGTAGGTAGTAGTAGTAGTAGTAGTAGTAGTGATGAGGAAGGTGTAGTTGGTTATGAGAACCACTAATCTGTAATTAGTATGTAGTACCTCCCACAGAAAAACTTCTGTAGCTGGAAATTTGTGATTTGTTGGTTGTCAATACCATCAGAACGAGATTCATCGGGTTACTTGTTTACGATTAAACTGGCTTTGACATTTCAGTCTGAATGTGTTAGTGGTAGAGACTTTTCTGAGTCTAATGTCAAGAATCAGTTACCTTTTGAAAAATGAATAATCCCTTCAATGTGATCATGGAATAAACGCGATTGGGAAACGGCCTATTTTTTGAAAACTGCATTATGAAGAGATGTTTTGGGTCTCGAGCTTCTAACAGAAATGTTTTAGCGACTCAACTTTCTGTGTTACAGTTCTCTTCATGGCAGACTTCCATTATTAAACTAGAGTTCCCATAAGCTGGTATCTGATAGGAAGACCTTGATCAGGGTTTTAAGTGCAGCGTCATTCTGATAGATATTAATGCTGCTTTCGATTTAGTAAATCACAAGGCACTTCATTATAAACTTCAGAATCTTGGAGTTGGTGGATATATTTTAGGATGACTTCAAGACTTCCTTCCACGTAAGCAGCAGCGAGTTGCTGTTGATGGGAACTTCAGCGAACCAAGTCGTGTGATGAAATCTGTGCAACCTGTTGTAGGTCGTATGTTCTTTCTTTACCAGAATACTGTTCACCGGTGTGGATGTCTTCTGCCACAGATTCATCTCTTATAGATGGAGTGGATTGTGTTGGTAGGTTTCTGATTCTTAATATATGTAGTCATGACTTTGACCCTCTACGGATGGTTTCTTGTTTGTCAGTTTTTCATAAGTTATATTTTAGCAGAGATCTTTCACATTCCCAATTGATCCTTGATCCTCTCTTCCTGCCGAGAGAGAGCAACCCGATGCGCTGAACACCAGCACTCATATGCGTCCATGTGCCTTGTTGTCGAACTTCTCGGAGGTTCCAGAGGTCCTTTATTCCTCTCACCGTTGGACTGTGGAACGACCTCCCTGAGGATGTCGTGCAGTTGGGGCTCAGAAATTCAAGCGAAGATGCAGTACCTGATTTGAATTCGTCACTTACATATTTATTTACTTATGACTTTGTTCATTTGATATAGTGAAGTATGTCGCAGTGAACAGCAGACAGAGGAAACAGTCTGTGGGACTGAAATCCCAAAAAAGTTTCTGCTTGTAGGCATAAAAGAAGAATTTCGGAGCACTTCCAGTCAAAGAGCTAATTGGCAACTTAATCGCAAACGCTTGAAGGCACCTCCTCACACAGTGGTGTTTATTATGGCTGATGTGTTTGAGGAATTTCCCGCCTGTTCTTCCTTTAATTGTATTTTTCATTTCACTGTGTAGTGTACCTGTAGCTTATAAAATGTAAAGATGTTACTAATATACTACCAACGTCATCGGTATTTGCAATAAATACTATTATCATATAAGGGACATTTTTAGGTATTGAAATATGAAAATACGTTGTTACAGGTATTACGAGCAAAGCGAAGTCTTACTGGAAACGGGCTCATTTCTGGCGCTATTCAAGTGCCCATGTCTCCAAAAGTATTGAAGAAAGTAAAAGAAACATTTTTCGGGAGATAAAACCTTACATTGTTAAATTTCATCCCATTTAAGATTTCAATGATGTTTTAATTATTGCATTATAATTTTCTCAAAATTGATGGTTTCACGTCCAAATTCGAGAGTTTTCTCGAATACTTGGCTTATTTGGAATATGTCTTCTCAGCCCCGTTATAAAGAATCTTTTCACATTGTATCGTTTGTCATATTATTAGGTGTTTGGAGTTGGAAGACCCTTTGGTCTGGTGGTTGAACTTGAAGCTTCGCAAGTTCTCTCCTATAGGTCCTCTGCTGATATTTATGAATTACGTTCAATGTTGAGTGTATATATGAATAAACTTTTCATGAAGTGAATCTGTGAGTTGTTCATTTAGTTGTACATTTAATAAAGTCATTTAGTTTTATTTAATGCGATATTTAGATGAAACAAACTCTAGATAGACTATAAATGCACATTTTCTGTTGTGTGAAACAAAGAAAATTATGTATAAGGTAGATTGACAACCTGTTACACAAATCAAAACTATCTCTCTCTCTCTCTCTCTCTCTCTCTCTCTCTCTCTCTCTCTCTCAGTATTGTTCGCTAATCGTCTGTGCTTTAAGTAGATGCATATTTTCTCTCTTCATTGTAAAGTAGTTGGGGGGTTGAAGCGACCTGCGTCAGTGATCCGTTGGTCTTTATGATGTAGAGGTTGTCTGCTTTTATGCAAGATGCAAGATAGTCATATTTCGTTTGGTCTTTTCCGTCATACTCATATATATATATATATATATATATATATATATATATATATATATATATATATATATATATATTATATATATATATATGTATATATATATATATATATAATATATATATATATATATATATATATATATATATATATATACGGTCGCTCATGCTGAGCTACCGAGTCCTGTCTCTTATCGAAACATTCACTTTATGCAAGTTATGATCGATGTCCTTAGAGGTGTGGTGCTGCGCCCTCTCCTGTTTACCATCCTATCCCCGCGAGTCAGTGTTGACTTTTCCGGCTCGTGTGTGACGTCATAAGATCAGAAACAGTTTACACAGAGAGAGAGAGAGAGAGAGAGAGAGAGAGAGAGAGTATGTGTGTGTGTGTGTGTGTGTGTGTGTTTATTTGGTGTGTGCGTGTGTGTGTTTATTTGGAAACCATTATAATTTCTTTTTTTAAGTGATTGGATAATTGAAGAAGAGCTTGTGAGGGTAATTTTGCTTGATTTTGTATTCAAATTTTAGGTATCCCTTTGACTCTTCTTCTCACCGAGGTAAAGTGAAGTCTTCAAAATGTTTTGTACATTTTTCTTGAAAGAATTTTATTCCATACTATCGGTATCATTACTAATGATATTCTGATTTAAAAAACGCATTTCTCTTCGTGTATTGAAAGACGAGTTCATCATTTGGCGAAGGAAATCTTGGTGCTACAGAAGTGACATTCTTCGATTCTCTCGTAGGAATATTTAGGAGAAGGAGGAATGGCCAGAAGGGACAGTGGTTGGAATGAAAACATCAGCCACAGTTCCAGTTTGTCGTTCCGTCATCGTAATGAGCTTCAAATGTTGCATTGGGAGCTATTGGGAAACAATGAAGGGAAGATAACGCAGGCAGACCCATTTAAATGTACATTTCATAAGTTATGGAAAGTGGGCGTCTGATAATGACGATCTTAACCAAGTAAAAAAATCGTATTAAGAAAAGATCGTCAAAAGTCAATGAGTAAGGAATTGCCCAGATGGATTGGTTCGTTTCCTGAATAAAAACCCGTGAAGCCTGAGGTCCAGACTGACGATGCAGTATGGCTTGAGAGATGCAGTCTGGGTCTTGAGTTGAGTGGAATCGTTTATGCATCTGTTGACTAACATATTATTTCGTGGTGTGTTTCTACGAAAGCGTCGTTCGTAAAACTGGTAGGACTTGTCTGAGCCGATGCAGTGCTGCCATCTATGGTCACTGTAGCTCTTCGGTGGATATATTGATTATTAATACCTCTGTCAATTAATACGCCGCTATAGCCAGGATGACTTTCATATGTCTTTAACAATGATAGAAAATAAAAAGAAAAGAACATCGAAGGTTATGCGAACGAATGAAATTCCTCTGCCTATTTGTATTTGTTGAAAACGTTATAATGACTTGAGTGCTAAATAAATGTGACTTCACCTGAAGTTGAATTTGTTCCGTTGAAGAGCGCTGTCTCCACTCAGCGAATATCAATGGATCCGGGTCTTCTTCTGTCGTTCTTGGGACTTGAAGAACTCCGTTGTTTGAATATCTTTCTATAAGCTTTTCCAGTTCAAGACAAATGGCCTTCATAGCACTCTCTTTTGTAAGTTTCGTGAGGTTTAGTTTTCTGTATAAGAAAACTTTCTGTATAAGAAAACTATTGAGATGGCTTTGTCTGTCCGTCCGCACTTTATCTGTCCGTACTTACTCTGTCCGCCCTCAGATTTTCAAAACTACTGAGGCTACAGGGCTGCAAATTTTGCTATGTTGATCATCAACCCACCATTCATCAAACACCATGTTGCAGCCCTCTTCCCTCAGTTATTTTCATTTCATTTAAAGTTAAATTTAACCATAATTGTACGTCTGGCAACGATATAGGGCAGGACACCACCGGACCTTGGCCGAAAGTTTCATGGGCCGTGGCTCATACACCATTATACGTTGCACAGAAAGCTCTATTGCGCCAAGGAAGCTTCGGCGCCTTTCATTTTTTTTTTCTCCATTCTCCGATGATGTTATCGTGGGGCTTATTCACTTGTTTCTCACGATCGGTAGATATGATTGGACATCCTGGCCAACACTTGGGATTCACCACCTGCGTCGTGCATGAGAGGCGCATGGCCGGGACATCTTGAGCATTTTGTTATTGAGTGGAGTGAGTGATTACACCGTTTAAATGGCGAAGGCGGATTTTGCCTTGACGCGGATGTCTGTAAATCTTGACCTCCGTGACAAACTGTAATTGCAGGATGTGGATAACGTTTATCGTGTTTGTTTACGTTATCTGGCCGCAGTGAGTGATAACGCTCATGTTTTTAGTTTGTTTTTTTATGTACAAAGGGAGCTGGAAAGTCGTGTGCGTGGAGAAAAATGTAGTCACCGACTGCTGCAGTTTGATGTATTATAACAGGATTTGAGGTATTGACATCCATGGAGTAATGATATGAAGGTAAAAACGGTATATTTTTAAGACTAAAATTGAAACCTAAGAAACAGCAGGACTGTAATTGTAAAGTTTTTAAAATGAATTGTGAAGATAACCTCATCACTCGCGTTAGGTTGGTGGTGACGTGGTATGAAAGTAAAGATGTGCACCATACTTCAATTGGCGGGAAATTCAGGTAGGAAAGGGAAAGAGTGAGTGAGGCGGTAACCTACATGTAAGGGCAGGAAAGATAAAGCCAAGTAAGCAAGTTAGGAAGTAGCCTGGGAGACCATTTTATGTGCCTCTAATGAGGCCATGTCTTTGTTTAATTATGATAAAGGTAACCTATACTCTTGCGATCACCTCATTTGACTCATTGCCTTCTACCTTTGATGTTTTTTGATGACGCAATCAGTCATTTCATTAGAATTTTGAACTGGGCTCATCAAGGAAACATGGAACAGTGCTTTGTCTTTGTTTTTTCTTCTCTCCGGAAATGAAGGTATCTAAGAAATGAAATAAAAAACATTTTTTGGCGATGCCAGGGGAGGAAAAAAGGAAAAAGAAAAAAAAAACATAGTTGTAGCGCAGGAAAATCCTTTGCGGCAGTCATTCCTGTCCTGGAATTTAGTTGAGAAGGTGTGTTCTCGTGTGCTTCCGAGGTTAACGCTGAAGTCTTCTTTCTGTTTTGTTTTTTCACCAAGTTGAATTCTTTTCCATTTTACTGGTTTTCTGTTGTGATAGGACCTTTCATTTTGACTGAGAAAAGGTCGAATGAAAAGGTTTGTTATAAATTTATATTTTTCGTTTTTGCGTTAGACCTGCCATGAAATACCTTGGCCTTATGCGATGGGCATCGTTACCCCTGATGGATTCCTATGGGTGGTTTCATGAAGGACAAGGAAATTGAGCAAATCAGGAGAGCCACATGAAACATACATGTATTGAGTTTCGTGTAGAATTTCCGGTTCGGCCTGGCCGTATATTCCCGAACTGCACTGGAGTCCCGAGAGGTTCCCTGAAAATCGCGGGACGCCGTTTCTTAAAAACTGTATAACAATAGAACCTTCTTGAAAATGATCTCATTTTGTTTCTCACACCCAAATTACCTCTGTAAATTTTCTTCAAAGTAACTTTACTTAACGAAACCTAGGGGTATGGCAAAAAAAAAAAAAAAAAAAAAAAAAAGCACCGGGTCTAGTGCAATACTAATTAAACATCTCTGGAATTTGCGGCTCTGCCAACCAGTGGTCCATGGTGTGGATGAAGTACGCACAACAACCAAAAACTGCCAGTTTCAGAGGTTTTCGTTGCCATGCTCTTCTTTAATGCGGCGTTTGGCAAAAGGCATTTTTTAAAGTGCTTTTATAGCAAACGTACCCAGCGAAGTTGGCGCCAACTGGTGGGAATGCTCAGATGTCCTATAAATGCGCGGTAACAGGTGGGTGTGTATTGTCTACTGTACATTGTCGTTTTTGTCTACTCGTGCAGTAGGAAAGTAAAGGACAGTGTGCTTGAATTGACGAAAGAAGATTCTTTTCTTCTTCTTCTTCTTCTACTTTTTTAACAGAATGGTTGGAATGGCATCCCTGTGTTTGGGGGGGGGGGGGGGGGGGAGTTAAGGCCGTCTGCCATAAATACCTTGCGTTGTCAGAATTATGCATCATAAAACTGATTACCCGCAGGATCTTCAGATATGATAGGCTGAAAAGGAAGTTTCAAAATAACTCAGTATATATATGTATACAAATACATTGTATATACACGTATATGTATATTGTGTATTATATGCACAGTATAGATATACATGTAATATATATATATATATATATATTATATATATATATATATATATATATATATATATATATTCTATGGTATTTTGAAACTTCCTTTTCAGCCCATCATATCTGAAGATACTGCGGGTAATCAGTTTCATGATGCATAATTCTGACAACGCAAGGCATTTATAACAGAAGCCCTTAATTTTGTATATAAAGCTCTGTAAACTATGTTTGTATTCAGTGTGAACTTGAAAATGTAGAATAAACTACAAAAGTACTTGTTCCAAGTCCCGGCTTTCACTCGCCTTATTTTTTATTTTATATATATATATATATATATATATATATATATATACATATATATATATATATATGTGTGTGTGTGTGTCTGTGTCTGTGTGTGTATGTGTATATAGATATATATTTAATATATTTATATATATATGCTTGGCCAATCTAAATCTGATTACAATCTTTATATGGGGTACTGTATACAATATTGTTTGAACTGGACGGACTATTCTTAATTAATATATTTCTTAAAGTATTGTTATATTTAAATCCTAAATTAGTATCAATAGTTTTCAGAATCGGTATTGCTGATATGAAGCTTGGGTGAAAAGGTAGACAGAGAATGTTCTTAGGTTATGTAGTAACTCTGGTTGGATTGTGATATCTCTCCTTTGCCTTATTCCTACACAATTCCAAGAAATATGAAGAATTACATAATGAATCTCCTATTTTCTCAATAATTTTAAGCTCATCGTCCAAGAATTCAAGACGACACATTCTAAGTGCTCTGAGATACATATTGGTAAATGTTGATATCTTAATTTGTTTAGAATAGTTTGAGTAAAAATGAATATATGACAAATTATTTGTTGATTTACTGTATATTTTAAAACAAAAATTAGTATAATTTCTGATAACTAAACATCAGAAATGGAATGAAATTATTTTCTTCATATTCTATTGTTAATTTTGATTGAATATTCAAGAAATCAGGTGTATTTACATTGTCTTTTACTATACAAAAACAATCATCTAGATATCTTACCCAGAATACATTAAAGAATAGATTCCTTGGAATAAGCCTAATCTCAAAAAATTCCTTGTAGATACTAGAAAGAAGGGGTGAAGGGCGGTTTCCCATAGCCATACCAAATATGTGTTCATAAATATTGATTACTCACTTCTATATGTATCACAACATTTAGATTTGTATCATTTAGAATTATTTACCAATGTCATCATTTAATTGATAACACTTTCTATAAAGAATTGTAAATTCACCTTCAATGATAACTTTTATCTGCAATACAGATTCTAAAAACTATTGATATTGATTTAGTATTTAAATTAACAGTACTAAAGATTGTAATCAGATTTATAATGGCCAAACATCAAAAGGACTGAAAAGAGATGTTCCCAACACAAAATGTGTAATCCTAATTTTTCTAGTATTCTGCAACTGAAATGTGTTTGTGTTTGTAAGAATGGTATATTCAGTACTAATTATTGAATGATAATTGTAATTGATCTCAGTATTTGCTACTCCTGATATTTATTTTATGACACAGCAATTTTCTTAGGAATTGGGGATTCTTCTACAGAGTTACGGACGTTCCATAATCATACTATAATGGGCGTTATATCCGTCTGTCTTGTTATTCAGTCACGGCTAAAGGACTTGATGGATTTAAACCAAACAAAAACTACTGGATAGGGCTTTGATCGAGGATGTTTCATATCCTTATATGGCTACAGCCAACTCATTGGTTTCCTAGTTATAACGAAATTTTTACCCTAGACTCCCCTCCCCCAAAAAGGATTTAGTCAAAATCCGAAATTCGAGGGTCGTTTCTAAGGGGGTCATAAGCCCCCCTTTTTTTATACCTCCTCATTTTTTCATATTTGTATTTTTACAATTTTTGGAGTTGAAGCTAGGGCTGCCAATGTTTTACCATAGACTCCCCTCCCCTTCAAGAAGGGGTCTAGTTAAAATTCAAAATTCAAAGGCTGTTTCTTAGGGGGTCATAATCCCCATTTTTGATAACCACTAATTTTTTACAACTTTTGGAGTTGAAGCTAGGGCTACTAAATTTTTTGCCACAGACTTCCCTACACCTCCGAAGGTTTTAGTCAAAATCCAAAATTCAAGAGCTGTTTCTAAGGGGTCATAACCCCCCTTTTTCACCACTCATTTTTTCAATTTTCGAAGCTAATTTTTACCATAGACTCCCCACAAAGCCGGGAAGGTTTTAGTTGAAAGCCGAACATCATGGGCCGTTTCTAAGGGGGGTCATAGCCCCCTTTTTCATAACCCCTCATTTTTTTACAACTTTCGAAGTTGACAGTTAGGGCTACCAAATTTTTACCATGCGCACTCCCCTTCCGCAAGGAAGGTTTTAGTCAAAATCCGAAATTCGGGGGCCGTTTCTAAGGGGGTCATAACCCCTCTTTTTCATGCCCCATCATTTTTTCACGAGTCTGATAACCCTTCCGGAGGACGGATACAGCTGCTAGTTTGAATAATGATGAAAGGGGGACACAGGTGACCTGACTTGTCTTTCAGACAACCTTGAGAGAACAGAATTCGATGCTACAGACGGACGAGTGGAGATTTGTGGAAAATAAAACACGGGATGACAAGAGTTGCAGAATTTTACGGGGATCGTTTGCGTTATATGGCGTTGGAATCAATGATGGTGATGCTGAACAGTTGGTTTTATTGCCCATGCAGTTAGAATTTTTCCGAAACGTTTGGATCGTTAGCATATGGTGTCCTTGTTCAAGAAATCATGGTATCCGGTTCAGATACGTGTCATTTCACGGAACTCTTTCTGACACTGTTCGGTTCGGTACATGTGACATTCCCTGGAATCCGTTTGACACCGCTCGGTATGTACGGCATTCTGAGTCCGCTTTTGCACTCCTCACTTAATATGACATTCCTTGGGCTACGAATGTCACCGCCAGGTATACGACATTCCACGAATCTCTTTTCATTGTCACAGTAGAAAAAAAAAAAGGCCCATTGGAGTACCACTACCTTTCGTGAGTCAGTGTACTCATGCCTTTATAGGGCACATATTTGTATTAAGCTGAAGTAAGAGAAAATCCAGCGGTCCCTGTTTGACTTTGCCTTTTGTTAGGTATCTCGTCAGATTTTTTTATTTTTTATTTAAGGAGAAATTTCAAAGTCAACCGCATCCTAAAGACACTAACAATAGATGTGACTAGTTTCTGTCGTCGTTGAAATGGGTTTACATTTAAGATGAAATGGGCATACATTCAAGATTAAGTGGGTGTATATTGATGATGAAATGGGTATAAATTAAAGTGGGTATACATCTAAGATGAAATGGGTATACATTCAAAATGACATTGGTATACAAGTAAGATGAATGAGGTAAACATACAAGATGAAATGGGTATACATTTAAGATGAAATTAGTATACATTCAAGGTGAAATGGGTTTACATTTAAGATGAAATGGGCATACATTCAAGATTAAGTGGGTGTACATTGATGATGAAATGGGTTTAAATTCAAGATGAAATGGGTATACATCTAAGATGAAATGGGTATACATTCAAGATGACATGGGTATACAAGTAAGATGAATGAGGTAAACATTCAAGATGAAATGGGTATACATTTAAGATGAAATTATTATACATTCAAGGTGAAATGGGTATACATTTAAGATGAAATGGGTATACTTTCAAGATGAAATGGGTATACATTTAAGATGAAATGGGTATACTTTCAGATGAAATGGGTATATTTTCAAGATAAAAGGGTATACTTTCAAGGTGAAATGGGTATACTTTCAAGATGAAATGGGTATACATTTAAGATGAAGTGGATCTCAAAGGCTGGCCGGTTGACTCCATTCTTTCTTTGGGGATCCCCAACTCTCTTTGAATTGAAGCGATTCGCTTATCGAATCCCCAGTTTGGCAGATTCATTAGTATTTTTCATATGGGTGAAACATATTATATTGTTTGTGTTTCCAAAATTCTTGGTCTGGACGTCTCTCATCGCGCACAGTGATGGCAGACGATTGTTTCCCTCCCTTGTAAGATTAAAATTTTCCCCCTCTCGTCCAAGCTTAACATTTTGTCTGTTAGTTTTCTATGAAATATTTGTTCAGCATTTTGAACATGAAAGAATGTATTAATTTTATTGTGTATATTCATTAATTTACCACTTCAACAATGATTCATATTTGATGCTATGTCACCAAAACGAACTTGTTTGTGGAATAAATCTTGATTTTTTTTTCTCTCTCCCACTGAGACTGGAACTCGGCGCGAGGCAAATTTTAAAACAATCAGTTCGAGTGTTTTTGCTTCACTCGAGCTGCTTAATCTTTATTTGTTAGTTTTGTTTTTTCAAGCTTATCAGAGTCCGAAGCAGAGAAATATGATCAGAGGCAGTATAACTCGCACAAAGAACTAAAAGCTAATGAGAGCGTTAGCATCACTGTAGGAAAGTCCTTTAGCCAAACCAGTTCAACAAAATTGCTGAAATACTTCTCTCTTATCTCCCTCCCTGGTTTCTTCTTAAAATTGTATCCATTCAAAATTATTATGCTTTGTCTTCTGGTGCTCTTGTCTTGAAGTCCCTCGTGGTGAATGATTTAACCCAAGTAATGAATATTGAATGCGGCTGTCAAACGACGGGTTGTACTCTCCGCTGTGGCAAATAGCCACTAGGATCAGGACTTCGGAACCGCTATTGACGTCATAAGACCAAAGTTCTGGGTCTGTTCTGGCAATTTCAAGTTGTCCATGTATGTGTGAACAGTCAGTCATTCATGTAAATTTAATGTAGTTCTCTCTCTCTCTCTCTCTCTCTCTCTAAGAATTTAGAATATCTGGAGAGCGGTCCTGCTATGAATTTGTTTAGAACATTTGGCAATTGTGTGAGGGATTTGCCCTTGAATACCGCATCACCGGTGTAGAATGTTTTGAGAAAGAGGCCTTATATGTGGAGAAAATATGAAAACGATGTTTTATCTGTGTAGTCCTCTGTAACGATACCACTCTTCCCTGGAATGTAATCCAGTTACTGGTTATGAGAAGGAAAAATCCTCTGAATAACACGCCGCCATGCACCGCAGAACACGATGTGCGAAGATGCAGCCAGACGTAGTAGATGAATGTTGTGGACGCGGCGTAACGTCTGTCCTGTCGTCCCCCTTCGAGAATCCCCTTCCTCCTGCTGCCCTTGCCGCCTTCTCTTCCGATTGTTCTTGGTGTTCCTCATCCGGGTTGTCATTTTTAACATGCTGTGCAAGAACCATGCTAATTGAGTGTTCAGAGTTTGCACTACAGGTCACGAACCTATTGCAAATATCGCCGGCATTCTCATTAAAGCGCCCTATTTGGAAGAAGTGACACGCCGGTTCCTGCCACCTGCCACGAGATCTAATAAGGAAAAAACGCTGTTGCCTTGAACCGACTGATATTGAGGGCTTTTTCTTCCTTCGGGCCACTGCTCTTACTCATTTCGTTGCTTGCATCATTCCGAGAGGTTGTTCGTAATGTTTGTAAGTTTGACTCTTTTTTGCTTGTTTGCTTGTTGGTTAGGGTACGGCTTTTCATTGGTATATTGGGACATATATATTGACCCTTACTGCTTCATTTCCAAGGATCGATTTGATTATTAGAAGTGTCGCTCTCGAAATGACCTATGAAAAATTTCCCACATTGCTTCATTCAGACGTCATTTCTGTGTATGTGTCTAGATGAGAGATGTATCGGATCTCTGAAAATGGGATTTGCGGATGCGGATATCAATTTTTTCACATTTGCGGATGTAGATGCGGATAGCAATCTTTAAAATTTGCGGATGCAGATGAGGATATTTAATGACCATGCCCTCGCGGATACGGATGCGAATACTTTGTAAATCAAAGTAATTTAGATATACTTAATTGTTTCAGCCAAATAATTCAAAATGACGTGTTTCCACATCATATTTGATGTACTAATTGAAAGTAGAAAGACAAGTGTTACTTATGTACGTGTGTGTCTACGTTCATATGAACGTACAAACAGTAACAGCGATACACGAACGTTTGGTTGTCTTGGCACAAGGTTATTTCATGCTCATTGCATGATAAGGGTAACATAATTCAGAGCCATTCTTCCCATTAGAGAGAGAGAGAGAGAGAGAGAGAGTTTCCTAAAAAATGCAATACCCTGCCTTTATGATTTTATGATTACAACTGCTGTAAATGACATGAAATTACTAAAACGGATATGGTATAGCAGAGCTACTTATAAAGTATATACTGTATGAAATGTGTAATTATTTATCCTTTATACTAATTAATAAAACGACGAAAAAGCCAAATTTAGCACACACAAAAATATAAATAAATATATAAAAATAAAAAAGCTACAATGTGATTATGAACTATTGAACACTGAGCATAGGGGTGAAATCGTCATATCCGCATTCTCATACTACGGTTGTGGATGTTGCTCTCAATGCTAATGTGGATGTGGATGCTGACAAATTGTCAATGCAGATATAGATCCGGCCGCGAATTTATACAAATTGAGGATAATCCGTGGATGCAGATCCAGTACATCTCTAATATGTCTTGTATATATAGATATATTATAATATATAAATATATATATATCATATATATATATATATATATATATATATGATATATATATATATATAGATATATATATATTATATATAGATATGTATATTATATATATATATATAATATAATATATATATATATATATATATAGTATATATATATATATATATATATTATATATATTAGATATTATATATATATTATAATATATATTCTATATATATATATATATCGAGTAGCACGAAGAAACACGTACTTGGAAATATCCTTAAATCCACTGTAGAAAGGTGAGTGAAAAACTGGGGACTTGGTGCAAGTACTTTTGTAGTTCATTCTACATTTTCAAGTTCTCACCGATTATAATAGAAGTTGGCAGACTTTTATATACGAAAACAGAAAGGGTGGCGCGTTTTTCAGCAAAAGAGACAAAGAGAAAGGATCAAGGGACAATTCAGAATGGAGATTTAGATTCCTTGTTGACATAGCTTCAATAAGAAGAATTCCAACAGATTTCTCTTGCGGTGATCTTTGACCCAGCAGATTATCGAGGAATTATCCCTGTTAATAGCATGGTCAGTCTTAAGCCAATGATCCGCAATGCTATAATTCGTTAAGCTTCTTGTTATGGCATATTTGTGCTGAGAGCATCTCACCTTTAGGTGTTTCGATGATTGCTCTATATAAGTTTTATTACATTCTTTGCAAGGAATACTGTATATAATAATGTTTGAATTTGACAGGCTATTCTTAATTAGTTTATTACTCAAAATATTATATTTAATTACTAAGTCAATACCATTAATTTTTATAATGGGTATAGCAGGAATGAAATTAGGATGAAATTGTGGTGTTTTTTTATTGGTTTATTTTTACAAAGTTCCAAACACTAAGGAAGGTAACATAATGAATCTCCTATTTGATCAATAATTTTGAACTCATCTCCCAAAACTTCAGGACTACAAATTGTAAGAACTCTAAGATATATACTGGAAAATGTTGACATCTTAATTTGTTTAGCAAGGGTAGAATGAAAATGGATATGTGGAAAATTATTCGTTGGTTTCCTATGTACATTAAAACAAAAATTGTCGTTATTTCTAATAACTAAGACATCCATAAATAGTATACAATTATTTTCTTCATTTTCTGTGAAGTTTATGGGTGGTACAAGATTATTAATTGTATGTAAGAAATCAGGAATATTTACATTTTCTTTTACAATACAAAAGCAGTCGTCTATAAATCTAACCCAAAACACCTTAGAGAATAAATTTCTCTGAATAAGTCTAGACTCAAAGAACTCCATGTAAATTTTAGCCAAAAGTCGCGAAAGAGGGTTACTCATAGCCATACCAAATATTTGTTCATAAAAATTGCTAGTGAAAGTGAATTTACAATTTTTATGCAATGGGGTACTTAGATGATAATGACGCTGGTAGGTAATTCTAGATTATACAAGACCAATTGTTGTGATAAATAACGAAGTAAGTCGTCAATTGGAACTTTAGTAAGTAAAGATATTACATCAGAACTGGTTAATTTGGCAGTGCTGTATAATTCAGTATGGGAGAGTCTAGCACAGAAACCAACAGAGTTTCGTAAACGGGAATTTGAAATAGTACCCAAGGTAGGTGATAGTAATTTACTTAGATATTTAGAAAGTTTATAGCTAAGAGAACCAGTTGAACTGATAATTGCTTTCTCAATTATATGGTCAGGATACCTTAAAGACGAAAGCTGCATATGAATTAGTTCAAATTCCTTTTCCAGGAAGGCTGGGGAACAAATTAAACACATAAGTGCCAACATGAAATTTAAAGTTGAATGGGAAACAAACAACAAAATTCCATTTCTTGATAGTGTATTTTAATAATTAGAGCCACTGCAGAATGCAAATTTACCATATACAGAAAACCAACATTTTCACTTTCATACATTCACTGCTTTAGTTATCATGACATTTCTATCAAGATAGGAGTAGCGCATAGGCGTAGCCAGCAACCTAATGTTAAGAGCCTTTTATTTGATATATATATATATATATATATATATATATATATATATATATATATATATAGAGAGAGAGAGAGAGAGAGAGAGAGAGAGAGAGAGAGAGAGAGAGAGAGAGAGAGAGAAAGTACTGAAGCTTTAAGGGAATGATGAAATGAAACGATTCGATTAATTTAATAATGAATGCTATGCATCTATTCCGTCGGGTATGATCTCATATCTATGACTTCAGGAAGCATTTAGCCGAACGTTATATGAACGTTCGGCGAGGGAAGTAGAATATTAGCAATGACGTCAAGTATGGAAGTTTAGTAAAGCAGACGTGATAGTCTTCTTTGTAAACCAGATGATTTTCTCAGTGCATGCTTTACAGTAAAACGAGGAACCCGAACACTTTTATATTTTGTCCCCGGCATCATAGTACCCTGCTCTTCTGTTTAAGAATGAATGTCACGCACTTTACAGTACAAAGTACTGAATTTCTCTCCTCTGGCTCTCTCTCTTCTCTCTCTTCAGTACAAAAAAAACAAAAAAAACTGCAAATTTTGTCATTCTCTCTCTCTCTCTTCTCTCCCTTCTCGTCTCTTCTCCTCTCCTCTCTCTCTCTCTCTCTCTCCTCTCTCAGTACGAAAAAAAGCCTGAATTCTCTTCTCTTCTCTCTCTCTCCTCTCCTCTCTCTCTCTCTCTGTCAGTACAAAAAAAGTTAATAAATAAACTGAATTTCTCTCTCTCTCTCTCTCTCTCTCTCTCTCTCTGTCATGAGAATTGTAGATAAGCAATTAAGGTTAACTAGATCCGTCTCAGTAATGATCGGGCGAACACGGATCCCTTTCTGGTTCGCCGGCTCCTCGTCCCTCTCTCGTCCCTTCTTCCCTCACTCTCTTGTCCCTCCCTCCCTCCTCCCCCCTCCCTTGTCCCTTCTTCCCTCCCTCCCTCCTCCCTCGTCATGAATGCAGCCGCATTTTTTACTTGTTAACGTGGGGCACGCATAACCGCCCTTGCTCTCTGCTGTGCCGCCTTTCTTTTGCTTTCGCCGCAAGCTTTCTTTTTTACCAATACCGCCTTTGTAGGGCAGCTTGGTGTGTCTCCATCCACTCGCTCTCTTTTTATTTAAACACTGACGTGCCACTCTTCATTTTCGGAATTTCTTCCCTTTCATCATGTATGTATCTATCTCTTCAGTCTTGATACTCATCACTGTCATGAAGGCTCTTGAAAAGTTTTCTCCCAAACGCTTACTTGAATTTTATTGAAAATCTCTCTCTCTCTCTCTCCCTCCTCCCTCTCTCTCGTCCTCTCCTCCTCATCGCCTCTCTCTCTCTCTCTCTCTCTCTTTTCTTGTACATGGCCTTCCTATAACCTTGTCACTGGAATGACATTGTAAATGCGAGCGTAAGATGAAGCGGTTGATTACATATAGCGATGTTCAAGCATGACATCATTTCTATTAATTTTTGTATCCTCACCTTGCAGACTCTTCATCTTCGACTTGGGTTGTGGTACTGGATTCTTTTTCAGCTTCATCTTCGACTGTGGATTTTAGTACTGGATTCTCTTTCAGGTCTCTAGTCTTTTACTAATATAATCGTTAGGTCCTTCTCTCCGGCTGCACAAAATGGTCATTTTTTTTTCTAACTGCATGATTATCTTTCCTTG
Organism: Macrobrachium nipponense; assembly: GCF_015104395.2. Lineage (NCBI taxonomy): Eukaryota > Metazoa > Arthropoda > Malacostraca > Decapoda > Palaemonidae > Macrobrachium > Macrobrachium nipponense. The sequence continues at coordinate 64,929,479 of NC_061110.1, read as the reverse complement.
ATCATCATCTTAAAGTTTTATCTTTTTGCCATATATCATCGTCATTATTTTTATTATTTCCCATAAACACATAGTATTTACGTATATGTATTGGTTTCTTTTTTGCACACCATTCCTAGTAGAAAGTATGATAATGGATGTGATATTAATACGCAGACGGTTGCAGTAACGCTCCAGTGCCTTGAATTGTCTCCTACGGGTGCTTCAGCTCCCATTCTGTTTTAAACATCCAGTCTTCTCTTGCTATAGGAAGTTGCTTTTAACGTATTTATGAAGAAAGATTTGTAAATTAAACCACTTTTTAGGGGTGCAATCAGTGGCGGATTTAAGGGGGCCACCTGGTCACGTGTCTCTCTCTCACTCTCTCTCTCTCTCTCTCTCTCTCTCTCTCTCTCTCTCTCTCCTCTCTCCCCCCCCCCATATGGATATGAATAATCTATGAACAGTGATCTCTTTCAATAAGGCATTATTCGTAGCAAAAACTTGGTTAAGGCCTGTCCACACGAGCGGGTCTGATCGCCGTGCTCCGGCTTTCCCATGAATGTTGTCCACGGGTGAGGCGATGGAGAGGTGGGCGTGCCCGACGATGCCAGTAGTGTGTTCAGTGCGTACGATAAACATGGTGCCTACCGCAAAGGAGATATTGTGTAGCATGGTAATTGCTTTGTGTGTGATGAAAAAGAAGAAAAACAAGAGAATATGGTGCAAAGAATGGCTCAGTAAAAGAAATGTATATGGTTAACGTACGTCTGCCAGGGTCGAAACTCAAGCCATCGGGCACCGCCATGGCGATTTTGCTACAAGACTCATCGGGCAATTTGACGGTTTGCCCGTCAAGTGTGCCCGTTAGAGGGAAGGTCCGCCGATCAGGCCCGGTCGTGTGGACAGGCCTTTAGTTAATGATTATTTCAGCAACAACTTTTACTACAACTGTGTGTATATATGTGGATACATATATAAATATTGATATATATGTACCGTATGTGCGTACATGTTACATAATATATATATATATATATATATATATATATATACCTAATTACCCCCCCCCCCCCCCCATTCCTGAAGGTTTTGTCCAGGTCCAGTCCGCCAATGGATGGATTGCTGTCAACACGTTATCCTCGCTTATAGTTTGGTTGTTCATAGGGTCTTGCAAACTTGCTTCGTATTATTACGAAACGAATAAAGTCCCTTAAGTTTTAGCCATGCTAGTATGCCGGATTGATTTCGATGTAGGAAATTATCAATACATGTGTGGTTGCAAATGCGTTGACATACATATGCGTACTTACATACGTATATATGTGTGTGTGCATATTTGTGTAAATGTAAGCTATTTCTTGAAAATTCTAGTAACAAAAGACTTCAGATTCTGCGGGGTTCCTTATCGCCATATGATCAGAATTGGTTGAATGAGGAAGAACTTGTGCCGCAGCCTCATTTTCAAAACCGTGATCCTTTGACCTAAGTACAAAGCCGCTTGAATGTTATGAGTACCGCAAATCCATGTGTTACGGATCGGGATCCGCTCAGGTTCTTTATTACAAATAAAAGAAAAGGATTCAACAACAACAATTGAAACACGGGATACGAATGTAGAAAGAAACTCAAACAGAACACAAGTTTATTTACAAGCATATCCACAAAAATAAATGCAGAATGGGTTCTCCCATTTACATAACAGAATTAAATCTGACTATATGTGAAAAGGGGGGAACAGTGGACTAATAAAATACTTGCTGGCCAGTTTTACAGCTGTTGAGATCGGTGCTCGAAGGATGGCTTCACAAGGGGACAGTAAAGGCTTCAGATGGGCTTCTTCTTGTCTTCGTACTGCAGGAAGGGATGGCTTAGTCTTGAAACTTGAAGGGCGGGTTGCTTCTCAAAACCACTTGCAGGACGCTTCTTCACGGAAAGGGTTTACTCGTCGTCGGGACTTTCTCTCTCTCTCTCTCTCTCTCTCTCTCTCTCCCCGACTACGAACTACTGACTTTACTTTCTTGTTTCCGTTCCCACTCTCGTGCGTCCTCTTCCTCTCTCTCTCTCTCTCTCTCTCTCTCTCTCTCTCTCTCTCTCTCTCTCCCCGACTACGAACTACTGACTTTACTTTCTTGTTTCCGTTCCCACTCTCGTGCGTCCTCTTCCTCTCTTATCCATCCTCTCTCTCTCTCTCTCTCTCTCTCTGAGTTATATATAGTTTATATATATATATATATATATATATAATATATATATATAGATATATATATATATATATATTATTATATACATACATACATACATACATACATACATACATATATACATACACACGTTGATCAACTTTTCAGAAAAGTCTGTGTGAAATGTTACGTCATATCCAAAGCTTGTGTCGCTAGTGACGACCACGTGCTAAAGTTCCACAAAACAACAGAGTATTCTCGAACAATCATGGGAACAGACAGACGCCCCAAACACGTGTGGGAATACCTCCTTGCTGCAGAAGCAATTGAAAAAGATACATTTTCCTTTCCGTTAATATATGTTTCTTCGCTATAAAGTGATTATCATGACACTATGCATGTTCATTTTCCAATTACATCAGGGTTCTGGAAAACTCATACGTGACTGGATTTGTTTCTCCATTGGTAGGTATTTTCATGACTGAAGAGTCTCGGCTCAGACCTTAACGGTGGGGCGTTTCCAGACCTCTGATGGGCAGAGTAGATTAAGAAAAGGGTAAATAAAAAATGAATCGAGGAACTTTGCAATTTTGGAAACAGATTCAAGGTTCAAGCCGTCAGTAAATCTGTTACACCGGATTTCATGGAACTCTTGTTCCCTCGGGAGTGAAAAAGGCGCCTCGCATTTTGGATGCAGAGACCCAAGGGAGGTGCAGCCGGATCCCCATCACGAATGTCGTCGTGATGCAAAATAAAAAGGGAGGAGCGAAGTGAGTTAAGGTCCTGGTCATTGTCCCTAAGGGGGAGGGAGGAGGATGTGTCTACAGTAGGCGGAAAATGCTATAAACAAAGGAGAAGAGAAGGGCAGCCGGTAGGTGTAAGGAGGGTCAACACTTATTTGTAGTGGCGACAGGAAACTGGAGAATAACCTAACCCACAAGATTTGGTTTTCACCGAATAGGCCAGTTGTAGAAGTGGTGGCGTTGCGGGTGCAACAGACCCACCTGATACAGTGGACTCTTCTTCGCTTTAGCTTTAGGGTAGAAGCTGCGTTTTTAATAGATAGATAATAGCAATTGACCCAATCATGTCGATAAAGACCAGAAAACTGTACGGAAGACATTTTAAACTGCATAAATTCTTCAGGGTAAGTTTTGAAGTAACATAAACTCGTTCAATGTCTAAAGGCCTGTCCACACTAGGAAACATTGTTTGCTTTTGCAAACAGTTCGCAAATAGTTTGCACACTGTTTGTCACCGTATATTTGTTTCCCATCCAGAATGGAAAACATTTAGTGTGTGTGTGTGCATATGTATATAAGCATGTATAATGTATTATATACACATTTACAATGTGGGATGTTTGGGGGTCAGAGGTTGGAGGGAAGATGGAGCGAATGGGCCGATGTGAATAAATTACCTCCCAATCAAATGTATTATTTAGATTTTGAAGGAAAAATGGCATGTATCATTGAATCCCTATTCCTCCCTATAAGTGGCATTTATCGGACACCGATAAAGAGAAGGGAATAGAAAAGAACCCTAATGGAATCTCCCCGCCATCAAAGGTAGGCTTTTTCTTTCTCTTGTCCCTCCTCGAGTGTTTTACAACAGCCAAGTAGATTACAGAGGCTACTGCACCGACAAGCATCCTGACGACAACTGAGGTCTGGACAGGAAACGTTGTTTGCAAACATTGTTCCCAAACTTTGTTTGCAAACAATGTTTCCTAGTGTGGACAGGCCTAATGAAAGGTAGGAAGTGAATTGAGGGGAGAATCGGTGCAAGATTTGGAGTCGATAATTGTTTCCAGTCTCAGTGCCAGGAGTATTCCCGAAACCATTATTGATACAGAGGATCTCAGGTCCGTGTTATAGTGAACTGAAGTGCCATGCGACAGTGCCAGTGTTATTGGTTTTTTCTGCATATTTTACTTTAATATTGAGTTTAGTTTTTCTTATTTTTATTCTGAGCAAGTTACTGTTATGAGTTTTTTACTTATTTTTTTTATTCTGAGCAAGTTACTGTTATGAGCTGATAAATGAAGCGAGAGTAATCTGAAATGGAATCCGAGTGCAAATGAGGGATTGAAGGCGATGCAAGAAGAAACATGGAAGGATGAACCTTCAGGGGAAAAAGCTAGGTAGGAGAAGAGGTAGAATGGAGATTGTGTCGAAAAGGTGAGGGAAAACAACGAAACCGAAACAACAGCGACGAACACCCGAGAAGCAGGAAGATAGCAGATCACTGATTTTGGCAACGAGCATCGCCAATATTTACGAATGGCTTTCTCTTAACACAATTCGTCTTCATTGAGAGTCTGGTTTCTTTAGAAAGGCTGCTGAGATAATTGGGACAGCATTCCGTGCTGCAATGCAACGTCTCTCTTCTCTCTCTCTCTCTCTCTCTCTCTCTCTCTCTCTCTTTTTTCCTCAAGCATAGATCACATGAAAACTCATCGCCTGAACCGTGCAAAAAGGACTATTCCCTAGAAGTGATCTTTAATTAATCACCTCGTCAACATCCACCTTGAGATGATAACCAAGAGCGACGTCACTTGTTACCCCGTCCCTCCACCATGATCCCCCCACCCCGACCCCCACCCTCACCCACACCTCCAGTTGTGTCTTTCCGGCCTTATTACCAGATCGAGTCTCCTCTCCGCCCCTCTCCCGGCTTTGTCACATTCTCATCACCCAAAATAAGTTCGACCTCATTTTGGTTATTTCCGGTACTCTCTCTCTCTCTCTCTCTCTCTCTCTCTCTCTCTCTCTCTCTCTCTCATTTCCTCCAGATATACTGATTTTTGCGCAGTTCAATTTAACAGGAATGTCGAATAACATATTACGATAGATGGCAGCTAGTAGAATAACGCGAGAAAATTCCATTGACTGGGTTTAATGTAATAAGTATTACGTACGTTCTGAACTAAAGTAACCTCAAATTTTAAAGTGTGTGTGTATATACTATTTCCAGTGTATTGATAGTAGTACTGTAATTAAGCTTTGCAGTGTAGTGTGCCTTTAACTTGATTGTAGTATTTAACGTTAAAACGAAAATGCGAGCAGTCATTGGCAAACAGTGAACACTAAATTATTTTCTTATAACGGTGCCCATTGTTCTCATGATTATTTTGAGTCATTGTAATGGTATTCTACAGATCTTCACAATTGGTTTAGTGTTGATATCATGTTTTATTTATGTTTGTAACGATATCATTCAGAAAGTCATTCCCGGATTCTCCTGACCACTGTACTCGCTCTTACTCGGCTTTTATGTCACCGTCCCTCCCGTTGGACTCCGTCATGACCTTTCTGGAGCCGCCTCTTTCCATTTTCTCGGCTAGTTTACTATTTACCTGTTCGATCCGATCTTGTACACTATTATTTCAGTGTTCTTGGAAAATTCGAAACTCAGAGGATTTATTTCAATTGTTTCACAGAGATTTTCATTTTTTAGGTTATTTTGTCGTTACATAATTTATGGTCCTTTCCCAACTGTTCTTTAGGGTACCATTTCTGAGGGATTTCTGAAAGTGTGCGAGTGTTTCTTTCTTTCTCCGTAATTCCACATTTTCAGCTGTGAACATTTACAAGTTGTTCCTCTGGGTGTGTTTTTGAACGAGAAAGATTGGTCTCTCTACCGCAAGGTTTTGGTTTTGATGGCGTCTGACATATTAGGTATATGAAGACGGTTTTAAAATAGAACGAACCAGTCAGGCTATTACGATTTTTTAATAGTTGATGTATCATCATAAATACTCGTTTATAAAATGTCTTAAGAAGACATAGTCCTGTTCATTATGGCTATCTAGTTTTATGATATTTCATTAGAGTTGTTAAAGCCTGCCCTAGCAGTGCTGTCCCTCCATAAGTCAAGTCTTTGCTTTGAAATGACAACACTAGACACCAAAAACATTTATGTATGGAGTGCATCCTTTTATTTCATGCATTCCTCTGAGGCCAAAATGGGCTGAGACTGCACCCCTTTTGGCTCTCTTTCCCGAAGTGCATCCTTGGGGATTATCCGCGATCATATGAACATGTTGAAGTGAGGCAGTCACAGGGAGTAGGAGCTTCCCTATTCTGAGTATAGGTGCTTCTTCTTCGGGTGGGTAGGTAGGTAGACAAGTAGAGTTCCGCTGCCCAAAGCGTTCCCCGTATGACAACACAAATGATTGTGTGTTGAAATCATATGACCAGGTGTAGGGCTGGGCTTTGTGAAGAGGCATTTCTTTCTTAACAAGTTATGTTTATACGAGAAAGTGATCATAGCCGGAAATCTCTAGGATTTAGTAGTCACGCTCTATTATATGTTCGTTCGCAGCTTCTGTTTGATGTTTTGAGATCATCTTACGTAAATGCCGTTCGAGAAATGAACCAGCTGTAGCGATTTGTTGATATTGTTGCGTGATAGAGAAAACAACGTCTCTGTCGGGAGGAGGAAATCGCAGACGGGTGAGGAAACTGCACCACGGAAAACGAACCTCGCCGTTTTCTTCGTACTTTATTCAGTTTCTGCATTGATCGAAAATGTACTTTAATAGTAGGAAAAAATGTATAATACACACACACACAGTTTTAAAAGTCTTACATAATGAAGGAAGAATATTCGTTCTCAGACCGGGTGTCAGTGTCTGCATGCATATCTGAAAAGTCTCGAACGAACTTGGCTGTTTCAATGCAGGCTTTGCATATCAGGGGAAACTTCGAATGAGTAAAATGAACGTTGCATACGCTAAGGCTAAATGCACATTCATGTGTTCACAGAGAAAGCTGAACATTTTAGGATATGGCCAGTATAGCTAATGAAATATATAATTAATGTTTTGCATATATTTAATTCAGTCCTAACTCCTCCAGTATTACGGCTTATGACCGACGTGACCTATTCTTCTCTTCATTGATTGCAAGAATTCTCTCTCTCTCTCTCTCTCTCTCTCTCTCTCTCTCTCTCTCTCTCTCTCTCTCTCCTCTCTCTCTCAAAGTTCGTGGTCTGTATGAGAATATTGTTCTCTATCTTGAATGAAATCTGGGCTTTAAGCGGCGCAGTATTTGCACTTCATCTGAACTGCTTATCTTCCTTGAATTCATTCCTCCTCTTCAGTGCCCTAAAACTATGTTGGGAACCTCTCGAGCCTCCTAGTTTTTACTGGCTCATTCAGACTAATTATATTGCACAAAGATGCAATAAACCTGATTTCTGAAGAGGAATCCTCATAGGAATCCGGTGTTGTAGTTTGGTGGTGTTTGCGAAATACATAAACCTATGGTAAGTCCCGAAACTTGGTGGCGTTCGTTATTGGCCGCTGAAACCCCTCGCTACTTTAGATTTTGTGGCTTTTCATATTGACATGCAACTGAGCTCGTAGATTCTTGGAACCAGAGGTAATACTTATATTTTTTTGGGTGACGCCCACCCCGATGCTCGTTCGTGGCTGCCGTATAGAACTTTTTTGGTTATTGTAGGTCAATATATGTATGTGTGCTTGTATGTGTGTATAGTTTTTTTTTGGCAGTAGGTGTCATTTCTCGCTAAGACTTTTACGTTGCAAACACTATAGCAGTTCCAAGTTTCAATAAATGAACAGATAATAATGAGATAAATTGATGTTATTTATAACTGTGACACATTCGTGTCTCGGTTCAGCTTTGGACTTACCCATATCCGTTAGGGGAGTGCAAGGGAATAAAAAACAAGAATTTCGTCGCTCTTCCTTCATTCTTTTTGGAAGACGTGTGTGATTGTTTCCCCGGTTGTCATAAAAACAGAAAAAATTCCGTGATGTCATGTCCTCTTCTCCCTTTACTAATTTCTCTTTGTAAGTGCTCATCAGAAAGCAAACCTTTTCTTGGGATGTATGCGAGATCGGGTAGTAGCGAAATGTGTAAACGTCAGCACACTGCAATTGCGTTATCTCAAAATGCAGTTATATAGTTTTATAAATACAGTTGTGATGGTTCGTTGAAATTTCCTTAAAAAATTTTGGAGGAGCACAAATTATACGTACACACTCGCTAGTTATAATTTATCTAGATTAAACTAAGCCCGCCAAATCTGGGTCTGAAGTTTATATTGAAACGCCAGTTTACGTTTTCAGCGAAAAAAATGTCGCAGAACAATAAACAATAAAAAAAAGCCTAAATTTCCTCGAGTAACAGGTAGGAGAACAAAGCAACGGTCAAAGGGCTAACTCACATAGATGTGCAAACCCATTTTCTATGGATAAATAAATTTCATATACTAATATGTGTGTGTTACTCGGAATTTAAGACTAAAGTCATACCAGAAAGACTTATATTTCATTAATCAGAATCCAGACTGAATTAGAATGATCATGTAACTTACCAGACTTGACTTATAAAATGATTATTGCGCTTACTTTTTGCTGGACTGCCTCTTTACCCGTGCTGAATTGTTTAAGATAAATCTCCCAAGCCGAATGACGAGTGTAAGGTGCAGTTTGAAATAGTATAGCATATGTAATTTCTGTGAACTGCGGAATATCTTGAATGTTTAAGCGTGGGCCGTACTTTAGTCTTTTGTAACTTCTGTAAAGGCCAGACCATCATCAACCCATTTCATCCAACTAGATGTAGCGTCAGAGAAAACAAACAATTCAGTGTAGTAGTTAGGGACACATACAGCGAATAATTGCTAAACCAGTGATGAACACGATGTAGAAAACTTTAAAATTACTTACATCATACAACTACACGAAGACCTTATCAGGATTGTGTCGAACCTTTCTCCCCTCTTACACACTGTGATTTTGTACTTGCTGGTGTCCTGCACAGACTCTCACACTTCGTCATGACTGAAACCCTTCCTTTATTTACAGGGCCTTTACCGTGAATCCACTCAGCTCTTTCTAGATATTCTTTTCTCTTCCCTTCCTTCCCTCTTGCGAATTATACACACTTTTCATCAGTCTTTCGTTCTCCATTCTCCTCTTATGAACAAAACTTCTCTTAACAGGTATCCATCTTGGCAACATCGGCATCCCTTTTTCCACGTGTTCTACACAGCTTCATATTTTTCGTCATGCCTCTTCTCCTCCTGCCACTACAAAAGTGCTTCATGAAAACTTCACCTTTTACTTGTTCTCATTCACTCGCTTTATTTCCAATGAGAGCTGGTTCAAAAATCTCTCTATGTACGGAACATATTATAGCATTAAGATTTTTGACTGACGGGGGGAAAAAAAAGCTGTTTGTAGTATTTGTTGATTTTAGTCAAGCCTATGATCCAGTTCCCAGATAAATTTTATTCAGGGTCTTGAAGCGCCTGGGGTGTGTGGCTGTGGTGCAAGCGGCTCTTGTCGCAGTGTATAGGGTAATGAGCTGTATTATCAGAACAGCTATTCGGACAACTTAGTTGGAGTTCGTCAGGGTAATTCCATATCTTGCTTGTTTTTCATTTTTACATGACCACATTAAGCTTCTTAAAGTAAATTTTAATCCTGATGGTTTTTTCATGGCGGCATTTGCTAGTTTAAGTATTGTAAATAAACTATCTTTAATGAAAGAATATTGTAATGATTATGGTATGAAGATTATTGCAGCTAGATCTCTTATTTTTTCATTTTATTTTTTATTTTTTTGTATCAACGGGGCGAAGCAGGATCAGGAAACAATTGAGGTTAAAGATCTTGAGGTGGAGGAGTGCACTCAGTACACTTATTTGGGTTCAATTTTAACTGCTAATGGTTCCATGTCGTCCTCGGTTATGGCCCATGCCCAGTTCAGGGTGGCACATGGCAAAAATTTTGTTTCGTTTCTGAGTAGAGACAGTGACATCCGATTTGTTGTCAAGAAGAGCGTCTTCGATGCTGCATTAACGTCTTCCATTGTGTACTGGTGTGAGTCTTGGCTGGACGCCGATCTGAGGCCGATAATCAAACTGTATAATTGGCCACTGAAACTGCCACTTGTTTAGGAAAACTATTTGTAACGATACATTATGTTACGTATATCGAATGAGGGTATCCACCGTCGCAGGACTTCATTCGGAGTAGGCAAAGAAAGTTCTCTTACTAAAATGCACTACGATCGGTCTGTGATGGATGATGAGTCTTTAATGACAGTGATAAACGCCGTATTGGATGAAGGAGTAGCACCCGAACAGATCTCAAGGGATGAATGAATGTAAGAAAGCGTAGATGGTGTCAAAGTCGCTGTGGAGCGTAATATTTTTGATTCAGAATCATGCAAGAGAATGACAAAAATCATGCAAGAGAATTTCCATACCGTAACATCAACACAGCTCACTCAGTTCATGATGTTTATTTGGTTGATCTCAGTCTCCCCAAACACCAGAGGATTTCATTCACCCGCTTCTGACTTTCTTCAGCTCTGCTTTCATCTTACTCCCTGGCGGCGGAGGTCGGTGGGTCGGGTAGGAGGGGTTGCGGCCGTCTCCCGTTGGAGGAGCGTTTGTCTATTTGTGGTACCATACAGACAGACAGAGGCGTATGTGGTGTAGCATTGCCCAAGAACGCAGAGTATACGAAAAAGATAATTATAATTTTACAAGTATTGGGGACGTATTTCGGACCATCGTGATAAGTCAGAACTAAAATATTACATTGAATTTTGTCTCCGTATGTGTGAGGAGGTGTTGTCTGGCATGCTTGATGTTATGATTATATGGTTTTTCTAAAGTCTTATTTAGTTTTTTGCTTTGCAAGAAAAGTTGTATATAATAGTTAAGATTTTTGTTTATTTAGCTGCATTTACAGTTTTAATTGTAAAATTGAAAATGCTGAAGATATTATATAGTAACATGGTTTCAAGTGATCTAGTTTAGATGTGTTTTTTGAATCTAAAGATTTATATGTTCAATTTGATGGACTTTTGGTGAACCATATTCAAGTGCTTGTCATGTTAATAACTGTATGTGTTGTGGTCAGTAAACTTCTATTTATCTATCTATGATCCTACCATGACTTTCATAGTGTTTCCCAGTATATACTTTGCACACAGCCTACTTCCTTTCTTGCTTTGTAACACACTTCTCGTCTCACCTTACCATTACCCGTTGTCTTTACTACCAACTCTTCCCATCTTGGTAGCTCAGTGGTATTGCCATTGACTTTATGCTGCGTTGGTCCCAGTTTTAAGATCTGACTTGCCTGTGAGCGAGAAATGTTGGTGGGTCACATAGATCTACTTGCTAAGTCAATGGCAGCCATTTAGTTTGCTCCTCCAGGTCTCACGTGAAAGGTCAATGGTGCTGAGGACAAATGCTCTTGTGAGTTCAGTCTGAAGCATATTGTGTGACATCGTCTCGGCCTCCTCCCAGTGACCTCTCAACCATCGATTTCGGCACTCTGGTTTTCTTTGATCCTCCTAAACTTGCATTAGCTTAAATTGAAAGTCATCTTTCTCATCTTGCAAACGCTTTCGAACTTTCACTAGTCTCTTGCAGTTACTCGTCACTGTCGTCAGTCAGTACTTTACTCTCCATACTCCAGTCAAGACTCGTTTTCTTATCCCGGCAATTTCCACTCCTTTACATATATTATATAATATATATATAATATATATATATTCTATTATAATATATATATATATATATATATATATGGTATATAGTATATGTGAGGTATATCTATATATATATATGATGATATATAGAGAGAGAGAGAGAGAGAGAGAGAGAGAGAGAGAGAGATTTATATATGTGCGTGTATGTATTGTGTCTTTAAATATAGTTTTCTATAAATTAATGTATAAATCTTTGATTGCAGGTTAGTATTACGACGGAGCTGGTTTCTGGCGGAATAACAGTGAGTAATTAATTTCTAATGTAAAGTTGAGAAACTCTCACAGGCGTCAGTTTTCACGCACAACCTACTTTGTATCATAACGTTCCTGTTCCTGTATCAAGTTGAATTTCTGGCGTTTTTTTATGAAAGATTTAACTTTTCTGTGGTGTGACCTTTCCTCGTGCGGTCGGCCTTTCCTGGTCATGTTGCGATCTTCAAAAATGATTGACCTTAGGTATGGTATTATGTCTGTAGCTCTCTTATATTTGGATACCTGAAAAATTTCTTCTTTCCAAATTACTGTTCCGTCTTTCCTGTTCTTTTACAAAGCTTATTCTTTAATATTGCCTTTACCTCAGTGATGTTAGGTTTACTGCTGTAGGTATATCAACAGCCCTAACATAGCTAATTTCTCTTATGTAGTGGTTCCCATTTACGTATTTTCCCCCTTCTGTCTCAATGGAACCATTCCCAGAGTTCTGTGAATAAGAAGTTCCATTAACGAAGGATGTAGGTACTTAGATTTTGATTATGCAGGAAAACTACCGCATAGTATATTATGATCAATATTAATAATGTCCACACATCCGTACGCAAAAAGCTACCGAGGCCTCTGGAACAGAAGATAAGATTTTGAGTGAAATGTTCATCAACGAAATCAATATTGGCGAGCAATCATACTCCGCTGCGGTGATTGGGGTGATTCGTCGTACTTACTATATAGCTGTCACTTCAGAAGAGCCGATCTTTGACGGCAAGACGGGGAACTTGTTCGAATTCAGCTGATTCCAAAGTCATCACTCCAAAGGCAAGGTGGATTAAGATGCAAGAAAGTGTAACAATGTGACACCTCCGAAGTGGGTTACCCTCTTACTATCAGTTTGTGGCATTTCAAAGTCGTGATTGCTATTTCTCTGTAAGTCATACCATGAAATAACAGCTTTTCTAACGTTTTTGTTTCCCGCCCTGAAATAGCAATCGTCCAAAGGTTAACGGTGCGTCCTGAAGTTACAAATGAAGTCGGAACGAATTTCAGGTTGAGGATTGCACCATCGAGTGTTTATGTATAGGCCACGAATGTGTAAGGATGAAAAAAAATGTCCATTGCAAAGATGAAACTGAAGAAATAAATCGGGGAAAACTGTAAGTGGAGCAACGTCAGAAACGATCACATTAGAAATTAAATCATCCGAGTGAGATAAAGGTTGTTTCTATGAACAAGATATCGGTCAGGTACAAGTTCTTTGTAAAACAAAGAAAAAGCTATCCCTATACGGAGAGTGCGAGCGTCAACATTCCAAGTAGGATCCGAAAACATGATCATTTATGATTGCTAATATCAGCAGAACATATTCAGATAACAATGAGATCAGTCGTTGCGAAAAATTTTGGAAGATAAAAATGCGTCTTAGTATTGAGAGTTCAAGCGAACACAATTTATCATAGAAAACCATCCTTCTTAAAATATTGTTGCATCTAACATTCTCAGTATCTCTGAATGTCAATCTCTATTCAATATTCGGTATTGTGAAATGACATTATATTAACCATATATATGACATGTTTTTAAGAAAGTTGGCTTCCGAGCTTAACTATTGCAGTTAACTGTATTTCTACGAAAGTGTTATGTCCAGTAAAGGTGTAATGTTTAGTGAACTAATTATCATCATCATCATCATCATCCGAGAGAGAGAGAGAGAGAGAGAGAGAGAGCAGACTAAATTATTATTCAACACAAGCAGCATCCCATAAGATCAACATGGGACAGGTAAACTATACCTCGTGAATTATCCTTGTGTAATTATTGGGTTATGAGCTTGAAATTCCTTATGAACATTAAGTATTTATTGGACGGTTTGTTAAGTTGTTATCCAACGAATTTTAAGTATCAAAAGTGTTTGGAAACAATGTTTGTATTACAACATTGAAAAAGCAGTTTTTAGCTGCAATTGTAAGGTAATGATAATGATCGTGATGATTAGCTTGTTTTTCCGTAGCGTGTCCTTTTCATGCAATACGCCAATGCATTGCTCTTATTTTGCATGTGAATAGTGCCAATGTATTTTGGGCCTGATGCAACATTCCCCACATCCGTGAGGGTATGTTTGGAGAAACTGTTTAATGGATGACCTGTCAATACCTCTCTAAATCCGTAAGGTGGCCATGGTAGGGAACAGGCTCAGATGTCAGATGAAGAAATTGGCCGGAGGTCAGGCAGCTCATTGAGAAATGTCAAAATGAGTAAGCGAAACCTCTTGAGAGCAGAAGTCACGGAATTTATGGAGTTATTCAAGCATAAAAGTTTTCAGGTGGCTCTTATCCGCCCATGACAGCAACAAAATTGGGCCAGGAGTTTTATCTTCCTTTGTTATTAGCGATAGTGTAGTATTCCTCAAATAAGTAACAAAGAATACTCCAACTACTTTAGGAGAGCAACAGCATACAGTTGAACTGTATGCTGTAAGCTTCAAATAGTTCAGGTGGCATTTTGTCGTATGGACACTTCAATTTGATAAAGCTGACAGTGTTTGCCTGGCTTCGTAGACATATCTTCGATGGGAAGAAAACACAGTTGTACTTTTTTAAGACTTTGGCATTAATACGACTAAAGCAAATATAGGTATGACAACTTTATATATTTTTATCAAAAGGAAAAAAAATGATAATTTTGCACGGTTATGAGCACGGAAGGTAAGCAGGCAGTGGGCGAAATCATTTGATTCAAGTTAGAAGTGTCTGAATGACAAAGTTTGTTTGCAGACCTAAAATCAATTTTGAAGCCACTCATGCAGAAGGGGAAGTTTAAGTAGGTAGTGACTCTCGTTATTGCTTGGAGTCTAGTCAATTAATGATGATTTATTTTGATAGGTCTATTTACACCCGTTATAGTTTGTAGGCCTTAAGTGCAAAGTGGCGTTTGGCAATGAAGCTTTGCAAGCTAAGCATTGTTGTATATCTGTTATGAGTGGTCGTAATCAATATAAATAACGAGAAGAAAGAGTACCTATTAATCATAATTGAGCGGAATGCTCTCGGGTGATTTATCTAGACATTTATAGGTAGAGTGATTTGATTTGATTGATCGTGTCTACTGAAACTAGCGTCACAATATCTAGGCAATTGACGCAGTGTAAGAGTGAGCTGAAGTGTCTGTAATTGGCTCGAGGACAAACCATCTGATCGCCCTGACCAATGAATGCAAGTTCTGTTTTATTCTTACGTCAAACACCAACAACGATCAATGTTTCAGAAAGCACATCGTTATACAGAGCAAGTCTTACGTTAGGTGTCATGAATAATAATGATTTTCTCAGGCTTCTAACTCCGTTAAGTTGAGAAGAGCATTATTTTAGCGCTCTAAAATCTTTCCTAATGAACAGCTCTGGTACAGAATGAAACTCTGGAAAACAGAAAAAATGTTCCTGGAGAGTTTTCCCTCCAGTTTTGAGAGATACATCTGACACTGATTATTTGTATACTATAAATAGCACCCTTCAACCATAGACTGGATTTTCTGTTGTACAGCAAGAAAATCGGACAAAATGTCTTAGTTGCCAGGGATTGTGCTTTGAACGAAATGTGAAGGCTTCGGTCAGCGTACAATTGTTGCTCGTTGCACTTGTGAGATAAGCATCAGGACCATAAGCTTGCCAAAGAAGCTTCCGACCCAGGCTATGTATTTCTCATAATTACTTTTATCTTAAGAAATGTTAGTTGTTACAAA
The DNA here is from genome assembly GCF_015104395.2 of Macrobrachium nipponense. Lineage (NCBI taxonomy): Eukaryota > Metazoa > Arthropoda > Malacostraca > Decapoda > Palaemonidae > Macrobrachium > Macrobrachium nipponense. Next base: position 64,913,824 of record NC_061110.1, on the reverse strand, counting down.
CGTTTTTATACGTTAAAAAAAGTAATGGAATTAGGGTGTTAAGCTAAGCTGTGTGGACAAATAATAAAAAAGAATGCGAAAGTGAGGAGGCACATTAAAAAAAAAAAAAAAAAAAAAAAAAAAAAAAACCACGCTGGTGTGCCTCAGTCATATTCATAATCGCAAACAGACCAACTCCCTCACCCTCCCCGTCACTGGAATGACACAAATACATATTGACAGCCGCACTGTCTTTGGTGTGAATATCGTGAGCACTAACATATATTTGCCCTACCCGACGCCTTACGAAAACCGGATATGTGTGTGTGTGTGTGTATGTGTGTGTGCGTGTCATAGGCTGTACCACTTCCTCGGTATAATCATACCATGGACTGGATTCTCCTCACATTCTGGGTTAGATCCGTGATGGCGAAACGCGAACGTCATTGTTTTTAAAAGTAGAGAAGGAAAAAACGCTTTTTGAGATTTTTCATTCTAAATGTCACGTACAAGATTAAGCTTTATTAATAATAATCCCTTTAAATATGCATGCAACTGCGTCGTTGCTGCTGATGATGATGATGATGATGACGATGAAGGTTTTAGGCGTCTTCTTCGTCCTTCCCATTACGAGCCTATTTTGTGATTAATATATATATCTGTATATATATATATATAATATATATATATATATATATATATATATATATCTAAACATATATATATATTTGTGTGTGGTGTGGGTCGCTATTGAAGCCGTCACTTCTGTCTCATATTTGAATACCTCTCTCTCTCTCTCGCTCTCTCTCTCTCTCTCTCTCTCTCTCTCTCTCTCTCTCTCTCTCTCTCTCTCACACACGACACACACACATATATATATTTGTATAAATATATATATATATATATATATATATATATATATATATATATTATTATATAGATTATATATATATATATATTATACGATATTATATATATATATATAATATATATATATATACGTATATATTATATATATATATATATATATATATATAACCCAGAAACCATTACTCAAATTAAGAGAGATGACATGAACTTTTACGAAAAATGGGAAAGGACTCAAATGTAGAAAACTGGAGCATTAACTTTTCCATACTGTAGCATCAGAGTTGAATGAACCTTCCCCACACTGGACCATTCACCTTTTGTCCTGTGCGTATTCCCTTGCTTCTGTGATGTTGAGGACTTTCCTTTCCACTTCAACCCCTTATATTCAGTTCTTTTATCACTCTATCACTCCACATTCTTTCATTATGGATGTACCTTTTCAAAACACACTCATCAATTCTGTCATCTCCGTAATCCTGTCTAAAACCCCTACATATGTCCGTATTCCTTACCCTTTCTGTTCTGTTTATGCTTTATATAGTGTATAAGCGATATATCTCCACAGCTTTCACTTTTTCCTTTCATTTGTATTCATTATCCATACTTTATTTCCATAGAAGGTATTTGGATCATCAATTCCTTCATGCACTACAACCATAGCTTTTACAGACACTCATGTTTCCCACTCATTCCGATACCTTCCTTGCTTCCCTATACATGGTAAAACACATCTCCTGGCATCCTGATCCCAACCGACATGTGTGCTTCCAAATACAAGTCAACTGGTTTCATTCTCCCACCACCCTTGTTAGCATTCATTGCTTCATCTTGATTTCTGATTACCCTCGAAATATGACTCTTACTCATATTTGCTCTCATGGCAAATGATTGCAAATGTTCTACTAGTTTATTTAGCTTTTTTTCTCTGTCCTTCATCGGTGCTGTATCACTCGCAAATGTCAGCCGTTCCACCTTCCATTTGCACCTCTCCTCCATCCCTCAACTTTGCACCGACATCCACAGTCTTTTCTTCAGCTTCGTATATCATTCCAGCCATAAGGAAATTGAACAGCCATTGAGACCCAAGACACCCCTATTTCAGGCCCATCTTCATACGCCAAACCAGTTAGTTTCCTACTTGAAAATTCTGACAACCTCCAGGATGAAGCATTGTTCACTTTTGCCCCGCACATCCCCAATGTTAACTTTTGCCCCGCACATCCCCAGCAGCTCCCTAGTACTGTGCTTTCACAGCGCCTCTTCTCATTGCGCCTCTAGCAGGTTTATACGCGTAAGCTTTTTCTAGGTCATGCATACCACATTCAGATTTCTTGCATAACTATTTTCTAATTTATCTAAACTCACGTCCGTTATTCTGTGATATTCTTTAGTTGATTGAAAATCCTACCTTGCATCTTGCCTGGCACAAAGTTATGCTGTGTCTGAATAATTCTTAGACTCTTGATGGTATACCTTTATGCAAAGGAACAGTTATTCCTCCCACCAAATTTGGAACCTTGAACCATTCCAGACATACCTCACATGCCTTGGTCTGGCACTGTCACATTTTGTCCATCATATAACACCATGGCACTTGTTATCCCATAAGGACAGGCTTCAACCTTTTAATTGAATAGATTGTCAGAAATCCAGGGACCCAGAAGAAGGGCGTTATGCCTACCAGGTGTAATGTGATATAACGCGCAGTGCTGCTCGTGGAAGCTTTGGCTCCGAAGGAGGCCTTCGGCTCAAATTGCAGGTCTCGGATTCATCTTGCACAGGCTTAACGCATCACCTTACTTTTGACCTTAATCTATATCGGTTGTAGATATAATCATTTCACGATAATTGCTGATAGTAGGCCTGTCCTACAGTCATTGAAAATAGCAAGGACTATAAAAAAGTTAAGTGTTATATAATCATTTTGATTTGGATGCCCTCTCACCTAGTGATACCTGGCAGTGAAAGGGGAGATGATGCAACTCAAGAATCTGTTCTAAAACACATCATTGGTTACAACTAGGTACTGCTTATCAGTCAGACAAATCAGAACAAAAATCATAAGTATTCCGAAGTTGTAAATTGAACGCGGGATCTTATTTCATCCTCATCTTACAGGACAGTATTATTATTATTATTATTATTATTATTATTATTATTATTATTATTATTATTATATTATATATATATTATTATATATTATATATATATATATATATATATATATATAATATAATATATATATATTTATATATATATTTATATATATATATATATATATATATATATATATATATATATATATATATATATATATATATATTTTTTTTTTTTTTTTTTTTTTTTGGTGTGTGTGCGTCTATCACAGTCCTCCAATTCGACTGGGTGGTATTTATAGTGTGGGGTTCAGGGTTGCATCCTGCCTTCCTTGTAGGCAAGTCCCCCCCCAATCACTTTTTCTTACTATGTGTGCCGTTTCTAGAATCCGCACTTCTGCATGAGTCCTGGAGCTACTTCAGCCTCTAGTTTTTCTAGATTCCTTTTCAGGGATCTTGGGATTGTGCCTAGTGCTCCTATGATTATGGGTACGATTCCCACTGGCATATCCCATATCCTTCTTATTTCTATTTTCAGGTCTTGATACTTATCCATTTTTTCTCTCTTTCTCTTCAACTCTGGTGTCCCATGGTATTGCGACATCAATGAGTGATACTTTCTTCTTGATTATTATTATTATTATCATTATTATTATTATTATTATTTTTATTATTAACATGCTTTTACTCCTTTGTCATTATTACTGCTGTCGGTGTCAATAACCTCGATGTTGCGACGCCAGTTTTAGTAGTATGTGCGCGACTTCTAATGCTATTATTATTATTATTAAAGTTTAGACGTGTGTGTTGATTTCCACTATAATTAATTTTGAAGTAATGCTGTTACCGTTAGTACTGTCATGTATGTAACTTATTATTACTGTTAAATTAAGTTGAGACACGTATACCTTTCGATGCTTTTTTTATTATTTATTTATTTATTTATTTTTTATAACGAATGTGTGAATGAGATATATTGATTTCGGCTTGTATTCTACTTACACATGATTGAGTCAAGCCCTGGATCGTGTCCTTTAGGAACACTTTTTTTTTCCGCTCTGGATACGTATCGTCTACTGATGCTGTGCCTCACACAGGATGAATGGGGGCGTCCCATAAAGTAGTCTCTCCCGTGGCGCAATATTTGAATTCACTTTCTCCGATGCACGGGTGCTATAACTCTACATCTTTCAGCCACCTGGACTCGCTCCTTGTCCTCCTCCCTATTACTGCGCCAACATCACAGCCACACATACTACATGTGCCCATAAAGTATCAGAAGGAAGATAAGGTCTACAATATGGGGAAAAGCCTCAGTGTCTTACTGGCCAAGGTCGAAGGACTTGTCCAGCGGGAATGAAGTCAGATTCCCTTTCCGTGAAAGAAATGTCAAGGAAAATGGGCTCGGGATCCCAGTCAGGTTTTAAGACGGGCTTATTTTTTTCTTGTCAGGTTATTTTTTTTTTTTTCGTGTTTCATGTTTCGTTCCGTCTTCGACATTTACATTGTCCGTAAGAAATATCACCAGCACTCCCCCTATCCCCAATGAATATCTCGACGCCTCTCTTTCATTGGCAATAAGTTTGCGTGTGACAGCCTCTTTCCGTGAAGTGTTTCGCCTCGCATTATTTGTTCAATAGAATAAGGTGGCGTATCCTGTTGGAGTATTAGGCGTATCATTATTGTTATTGGGAAATTACGTACAGTGCCCGACCTTCAGTCAGGCTACTTATGTATTCCTTCACCAGAAAGGCAGAGAGGAGGCCGCGATGGAAAGCCCTTTCGGTTTTCTGCTTAGTTGCAAACGCCACTTTTAGAAATTTCCTCATTTATTTTTTTCATTTATTTATAATGTGTATGTTTGTTTGAAGACTCCGAGACTTACGTTCACAATTGCATTCACAAATTGTTGGCTTGAAGGTTTATGAAATAAATTTATTTTAAATTATTTTCATGTATTCATTAATATATATATATACATATATATATATAATAAATCAGGTATATATATATATATAATATATGTATATATATATATAGATCTGGACAAGGTGAGGCTGGAATGTCCACTGTAACATTTGTTATCGATTGTTGTTGTAAATCGATATAATCTCCTTAATCTGTACTTTATAAAAACCCTTTTTTTTACGGTATTTGCATGCTAAATAGTGATGAAGAGATTTTTCATATTTTTTTTATCACGTGTGTATTGTATTGCCATTGTAGACGACCAGATACTGGATTTTCATAATGTCAGTATCTTTTGCGCACTCGATTATACTAGACTTGCAAGTAAGTGGTTTGTTCATATATCCCATAGTTTTCCCCTGAAATAGGCAGCCCGTAACGAATTTCCCCAGACACAGTATAACAAATTTCAGTAGGACTTCTATCAGGATTGTCCACCTCGTTTCTAATTGCAAAGACGTACCTGACGTGAGTTCCTTCAATAACCATTGCAAATAATGACCGAATCCTCATGGGGAGTGCCCAGATCGGATAGATGGAACTAATCTTTTGTAAAAAAAAAAAAAAAAAAAAAAAAATCTCTCTCTCTCTCTCTCCTCTCTCTCTCTCTGCCGACCGATCTAAATGTTTTGGGAGGGCTGGTACTCTTGACCACAAGGAATTCGTTCCCTTATTGGATTCGTAAAGTCCTCCCTAAAGCAGACCTTTCAAGTAAGTAGTGAGGACTTATATGCTGGCCTTGTGAACAAGAAAAGGTATCACAGCTGGAATTGGAGTCCGTATTGAAGCTTAAGGAGATGGGGGGGGGGGGGGGGGGGGGGGGGGGGGGGGGACGGTTTGTTGTGTCGGGGAGATTCGTGGTGGACCGGAAAGGCATCAATATTATTTTACATTGATAACTTAAAGGGAAAACTGTCCTTTAGAGGTGGCCCCGGCCTGGGATATAGGGATAGAACTTGAGGCATTCTCATCGGTATGCCTCCCTGCCCACGTTCTGTTACGGAGAAATGAGATAAAAAGTTTTTTTTTTCTTTCTCTTTTTTTTTTTTGTAAGAAGTATAGGTAAGCACTCTCCCCGATACATTTCATTTTAACTGAATTGTTATCTTAATTATTGTACGTGGATGTCCTCTTTATATCAAGTATTGTTGATACTGAACGTTCGATCTCATGAGGATGTTTTTGGCCTCTTGGCTTTGGTTCTTGCATCCTAATGGAGACGGGATGAAGTAATCACTGTGATCATGATTTTATCACATCCCGTAGAGTACGAGCTTTACTAAACTGTGACCAGCTCTGACGAATCATTCTGTGTGTGTGTGTGTGTGTGTGTGTGTATGTGTGTGTGTGTGTGTATGAGAGTCGTCTGTAATGGGGTTTCCCATTGTGTATAGTTTCCTATTTTCGTGCGTGGATGGATCTGACAACACTGCTCATTATCACACACTAACAGTAGCTTGACGGTAACTGTTAAGTAGCAATGGTGGGGACTCTATGGTCGGAAAAGAAGCTTTCGAAATGACTCGTGTTCAGTAGCGGTGAAGTATTTGAAGTCAAGAACGAAGTGGAGAACTGAGATATCGCTAAAATTGCTGTAGAGAGAGTACAGGTTAGGAGCGAAGGACTTCTTTTTAAAGAATCGTCTTGACTTACAGTCCTTAATTAAACTAAACGTATGGAATAGTAAGGAATGGGGGAGAGCTGTGCAGTGTTGTAACAGCGTTAAGGGAATTTCCCGTGACCCTGGGCGCTTGACCTCACGAGGTCGGGGAGTTACCAGCGGCTATATTGGTAAAGGTTTCAGAAGTAGGAGTGTGAGGACACAGCGAGTCCATACGTATGACAGGCGTTTGGACAGAGATCTTGCTGAAGAGTTCCCTTGGACCTGCTGACCTTTCTTTCTTCTTCTTTTTTTTTCTCTCAGCTTGGCGCTGTGGAAATCGGGAGATACGAATGGTTCCCTTCTCTTCTTCCTCTCTCGTAAAAGACAAAATCTGCAATAGGAATATGTCAGTACATTACTTCATGTCGCTTGTATCCAGTTTTGGGGCTGCTGATGAACAATATCTGATATTGTATTTATATGGCAATTTGTTGCGTAATTTGCATCTTAGAACTATACACACATATATATATACACTACATACATACATACATAATATATATATATATATATATATATATATATATATATATATATATATATGTGTGTGTGTGTGTGTGTGTGTGTGTGTGTGTGTGTGTGTGAGAGAGTGTGAGAGATGAGAGAGACGAGAGAGAGAGAGAGAGAGAGTTTAGCCGCAAATGTCTTTTTTTAATATCGAATTCACTATACATTGGGAATAGCTTAGGCCCAGTAGTAATTATACAAGATAGATGCATCCACTGCGTCCCAGGCAAATGTACTTACTGTATATAATTCTTTCCTTTCGGGTGTAAGGTTTTCCCAAGTTGTAGCGAATGTGGCATGAAAGAGTTGTTGGTGGCTCAAGAATATCATACTTTCACTTTCGCTGACTTGCTTTACTGGTCACCTCCCTGAACATCTCGCCTGCAGCTGGATCTTTCTGGCTCGTGGGCTCCGATTCCACGTGTTGTGTGCGCCATTTCTATTCTGAAAGTGAGAGTTCGGGAACAACCTCACTTTAGCAATAAAGAGGGTCCGTTCCTCTCTCTCTCTCTCTCTCTCTCTCTCTCTCTCTCTCTGATTTACTTGTTTCCTTTAGGTAATTTGCGTCTTGGATTCTCCGCCTCTCTGGCAAATTTCAGTATCATGAAACTGCGAAAGAAATTGACGGGCGAATCTCCGCAGCGCTATATCGGAGGTAATGTGGTGCTTGGCGGTGCTTGGCTGCAGTTTGTGTCTCGTGCTTCATTCTTTTTATAACTATGTTCTCGGCTGTCTTGCCTACATGGCTGCCTCGTCCGCCCGGATGAGCTTTTGGTTTTATGTGTTATGCGAGTTGCTTTGGTGTATCGGTGCAGATCTCTGGAGTTTTGAGACGTGGGGCTAACTTGAAAGATATTATAGTTTTCCGAAAGTGTGTATTCATTGACTGATGGCATGAAGACTACAAGATAGAAGTTATTCTTTCTTATGACCAAAGGAAATGTATTTTAAGTTGTGACCTTTCAAACTTCATGATCTATTGTTTCGTGGCTGCGTGAGTATGTTTGTCTTCCTGTGTACCAGTAATCGACGCTATAAAATTTTTGATGCAGAGATAAATTCGTTTTATTTGGGTGAATTTTTCATAGACCTGACGTGTACCCTTGAACGTCCATTGCGTTCATTTCTCACATTTAAACGCATGAACTCACCTGTTCCTTTTTAGGTTGATGTTTATCTCTGAAAAAATGCTTCCGTCGCAGACTATTCCATCCCGGGAATTCGTCTCTGAAGGAAATTGGTTTTATCACTTGCCGGTATCTCCCCCTCATTTTGTCTGATGTACGACTGTCGGCATAAAGGCGTTATATCTCCCTGATAAATCTTAAATTCCTGCTTCTCGGAATCTGCAATCCGACATTTCCTACAGGATTTGAGGCTTTGTGTATACACGTATTAGTCGTTACGTCGGGTGGGATTAAACGTTAATCGGTTTCCCTTATTCTGAAATTTTGAGACTGTGCTTCTTCACGATGACCCAACATTTGTATATGCTGAAGCTGTCAAGTGAAACCGGAGACTGATTCAAAATATGTCGATGGAAAGTCTCGTTTTCTCCCATCATCGGCGTTATCCTTGAAACACACCGACCTTGGGCTAAATCCTTTGTAATAAGGTCTAATTATTATTGCATTCCAGGGGAATTTTGCTTTGTCCCAGTGGGAATCTGAACCCCGGAATATATATATATATATATATATATATATATATATATATATATATATATATATATATATATTACTTTACTTTAGGAATGGCAGGGGGTGCTAGAGTAGATAAATGCAGTGGTGTCAAATCATACTATAATGGGCGTTATGTCCGTCTGTCTGTGTGTCATTCAGATACGGCTAAACGGCTTGACGGATTTAAACCAAACTGAAGCTACTGGATAGGGCTTTGATCGAGGATGGTTTATAGCCTTATATGGTTATAACCAGATCATTGGTTTGTTAGGTATAATTTTTATATGTATAAAAGGAAATTTTTGTCTGTTTGTTTGTTATGCACGCCCAGACTATGAAAGCCAGGGCTACCAAATTTTTACCCTAGACTCCAGCCCCCCTCCACCTCCGGTACAGAGAGAAATCGGGAATTATGCAGTTAGCTCTGGCCTTTTCTTCCACGCACAATCCTTAATATTAGAAATATAATGAAGACCATTAACTTACATCATCTTAGAAATGATTAAATTCTCATTTGCAAAAATGAAACTACATGTGGCTGTAAAAATATATATTATACAAATAAGAGACAAATGTCCTTTATATCCAATTCACTCTACCTCGGAATGAATATATTTTCATATATATTAACGGAAAGGGAATTTTTTAGTTGATACTAATTTCGTCCTCTCGTGGATTTGAACCAGCACACACAGGAGAAATAAGGACTTCAGTGACGTCTTTACCGACTTGTTTGCTGAGTAGCAAAGACGTCACTAAAGTCCTGATTTCTCCTCTATGCGCTGGTACGAATCCACGAGAGGACGAAAATATTATCATTAAAGAATACCCCTTCGGTTAACGTATGTGAAAATATATTCATTCTGAGGTATAGCGAATTGGATATTAAAGGACATATGTAGCTTAATGCATGCTGTCAGTGAATCACGGTGATATGATACAATTTCATACAAATAAGAATACCTTGTTTTTTCCGGCATTCATACAATTTATATATGTTAACGTTAAATTACTAGTTTATTGGTGGTTTGGTAATAACATTAATTTATATTTATGAATTAGCACCCCTGATAGATTTCGGACACAGTTTGAAAGGAAGTCTTAAAAATAGCTTCCGTCTCAGTCCATTCAATCCTAGATCGTGGAATTCGTCTCTGAAGGAAATTGGTTTGCCGCTTTAAGGTGTCTTTCTCCCTCTTTTAGTCTAATGGGCACCTACGCAATCTCATGGTATTCAATAATATCTGAATAATGAATTCCAGTGGTTAAGACTAAATATTTTGCAGCAGCGGAATGAATGGTGTTTCTCTCTCTCTCTCTCTCTCTCTCTCTCTCTCTCTCTCTCTCTCTCTCTCTTTTGTTTAATTTTTAGTCCTTCTTCTGTAGGTTGACAGCTCGGCCTTAAAAAGCATCGTGGTTTTCTTTAGCACAATTTTGTTATCATCCTTTGATGACAATAGAAAACTTGGGTGATGGGAACTGGTGTCATTAGCTCATAGGTTCTTTTAAATGAAACGTGAAAGTGACGTGATTCTCCTAAACGTATTCGGAGTTATGAGTCAGCGTTACAGCGGAGTTTTACGCGACTATCAAATTATTGTGAGACGTGACATGTTCGTCCAAGCTCAGAGTGACCAGAATCTCTGATATGTTGATGTGTACCTGACTATGAATCAATGGAAAGGCGCCACAGGTGAGCAAAGAAACCGATAAACGCCGAGGCTGTGAAGCTCTGTGAGAACACGAACACGAACGCGAATCGAGCGCTGGGTTTCCCTTATCAATTATCTTGGACAGATTCTGTATATACTTTTATCGTTCAAGCTTTTGTTCCTCCATTTTGAGAGTTGGTGTTGCAAAGCATCGAGTATTTGTTTTGAGTGTTAGACATCTGGTCATGAGCACTGTGGGGATGATCACGTAAAAAATGATTCAATAACAGGGTCAGTCTATCAACCAAATGATGGTAACTTGATCGTTCAAAACCCGGGTGACGTGAATTTTATGCAGCATTGCGATGTAAGATTTCATTATTATTGTAGAATTCACTGATTTTATTTTTAAAAATCAGTGTTGCTATTTGAAAATAAACTGCAGTGATAATTTAGAACGCTTATCCATGTGAACTTTATTTAGATTTTGCATTTTTGTGTTAAGACTCCCCATGATGATACTTGAGAGAGTGTGTGTGTGTATGTTTTTCTTTTTTTTTTTTTCACCGAGACTGAATGTATAATGAACATAACCTTTTACAATTCTGCTGCTTCTCTCTATTTACGAACAGTTTGGATGATAGTGTTGTTCTGATGATAATTATTCTCTTGTACGGAATTATTTCTAATATGACATCCATAAAGAAGGTTCTTCACACTTTGGATTCCAGATATTTTGAATGTTATACCATCTCATTTCATTGGATGCATATATCCTTTAGTTTGTAGCTTCTTGGTATTTTCTCAATGGCGTATTGCGAAATGTTTTTCGAAATCCTCTGCTGGTCGTTTCCAAGAATTTCGTTCTCTTTTTGTTTTCTCTTGCCAACTGAATATGAAGTAGGAATTGCCACTGGCTGTTTAGCAAAAGCATATCTCGTGTAATGACAATGCAGGAAGAAATACATGATGGCTTCGGCAAACGAGGTTCAGAGAAAGAAAGAGAGACACAGCAGACCTTGTTCCTGCAGTCCAAACTTGATTTGTAGAATCTCCGAATTCAATTATCTCAGCACTGTGGTTGTATTCGATGTCAAGTTGATGGCATAACGCGATAAAACTTTTAAGATTCATGAGCTTACGTCTCTCTCTCTCTCTCTCTCTCTCTCTCTCTCTCTCTCTCTCTCTCTCTCTCTCTCTCTCCTTCATGAGAAAGAAGTTTAATCGTACAGTATCAATATATAACTGAACTTTTGGAGGCAGTCTTTTGCAATTTTTTCTCTTGATTCTAGATACATTTACTTACTCGCATATCTTTGTATGCAGGATTTTACTCTTTAGTTTTCAAGTGTGGCTTTATCTTTTTAAGTTTCGGTCTCTTTTCTGCGCAACGTGATTTTTATGCCTCAACTTATTACTCATATCGGCTTGGAGTTAACTAACATGAAATTATATATTCATTACAAAGACAGTGCACAGTCACAGAGACACTGCTTGTCAGAATGTTGGAAAAAAAAAAATAGTAGAATTCGCTTAGGGACAGGCCCCCATGCATCTTCCTTGAGCATCCCTCCTGCTACAAGCCGTGTGCCCCCTCCTCCCCCCTCCCCCTCCCCCTCCCCCTTCCCCCTCCCCCTCCCGGTCCCTGATCATTTCTTCCCATTGTCCTTTCCGAAGCATGATTATGGAAATCCAGGACTCATCTTCTGAGCTCGTGGTTCGTGTTGGAATGCCCCTGTCGATAAGACGACTCTTGGTCAGGTTTTATTTGTTGGAGTGTTTTTTCTTCAGTCTAATTATTATTATTATTATTATTATTATTATTATGTTATTATTAATTATTATTATTATTATTATTATTAAATTCGGTACGTAGGTACGATGGAATTTTGCTCCAAGTGTTTATGTTTCTCTCCTTTGTTTAGGTTAATTGTGTCGTGAACATATTTTTTCCCTAAATTATGCAAGAGTGCATTGTTCTTGCGCACATCCTGTTTGCGTTGGCTGCATATTCAATAATGTTATGAAGTATTTCTTAGCTGATGAATAATAATAATAGTGATGGTGAAGATGGTGATGATGTACTATTAATGAATCCTGGTCATAATCGCAGTCGGAAGATAGTGTAGGCTTGCTTTGGACTCCGACTTCTCTTCTCAAAATGTTTTTCCTTCCCTCTCTCTCTCTCTCTCTCTCTCTCTCTCGTCTCTCCGATCTCTCGTCTCTCTCTCTCTTCTCTCTCTCTCTCTCTCTCTCTCTCTCTGTCAGCAGTGCTTATTTTTATACGTAAGTAGACGTGACCTTGAGAACCCGGGCTAAGTCCCGAATTTACTTTTGTTACTATACGTGAGGTTGGTACCTTTGGAATGGCCGGGTTGAAGACATGTGCGTCGTGATGCTGTGGCGATAACTGGACATCTTCAAGAATTCTTTATTCACAACTTCCTCCGCAGGGCGGGAAACGTGTAGCCTGTGCATGCGTGGACAGGTAAATAAACAGCTTTATGTATATACTTTCTACATACGTACGCATACACACGTACACATATATACATACTTATAGACACACACACACACACACACAACACACATATATATATATATATATATATATATATATATATATATATATATTATATTTATGTGTGTGTGTGTGTGTGTGTGTTTCATAGACGGTAATCTTTTAACAGTTGTTACTTTTAAGAACTTGTGGAACTAGCGGTGTAATATATATATATATATATATATATATATATATATATATATATATAGAGAGAAGAGAGGAGAGAGACGAGCAAGAGAGGATGAGACGACTGGGAGCAGAGAGAGAGAGAGAGAGAGAGAGAGAGAGAGAGAGAGCACGTTGAGTGGGCACATTTTCCTCTCATCCAAAGAAAGTGAAGGCAAGTCTGGCTTTGCGAGATTGCATTCAACCCCCTTGACCTAGTTCTGGCGTTTTCCTATTCTATTCGTTCTCGGGCGGAAAAAGGAGAGAGAGAGAGAGAGAGAGAGAGCATGCGATATTCTGCGCCTTGACCATTCGTTACCTCCTGAACCATGAAGCGAGTAGTTGGTCACTTGCAACATCAGTAGCTGTAGACTTGAGATGCCGTGTTGCCTTCGTCTTAAAATCTGAGTGACTGGAGAGAGGCCATCTGAGGTCCTTTTCCTGAAATACGTTTGATGCGGAGGAGCGGGAGATTCCGTAGTAATTCCCGGGAATTTCTTGCAAGATTTGGTTCCTATCTAGTACTAGGAATGAAATTAATTCTTACGCAGGAGATTCAAGTTGATATTCGTATACGAGATTTGTTTCGCGTATTTTGTTTGCCTATACAGATACTGCGAAGGCAGTGACAGTTGTCTTGTTATGTGTTAAGTTTCTGTTGTCTTGTTTTGTGTTAGAGTAATAGTATGATTATCATATGCAATTGTAATAACTCGTTATTTGGCTCACGAGACGTTAAACATTTTTTTTTTTATTTATCAGATGACTTAACATTTTCCCAGATATTACAGGTTGAGCTAGATGTTGGAAATATGTGAAAAATGAGACTGCGTTTTGTATATTTGCTTTATTGCCGTTGTTGAAAATTTCATGGTTAAAGATTTTTTTTTAGCTGTCCTTGTCTTGAATTCATTGTATTGATTGGGTTCTTTTTTGCTGGTGTTACACATTTCACATTATGTATTATATAACTTTTTTTTCTATTTTAAGTATATTCGAATGCTTACCCGTTTCCATTGAGTATTAATATGCTTAAGAAAACAATAACCTATGTTTGTATTCCATTGAAAATCCCGTAGAAAATAAATCCTGTGTCTTAGAATAATGGATATTAAAAGTGAAAAACAGTAGTTTCATGTGGATGGAGTTTCTCGTGGTTACTTTGAGAGCGAGAGTGTTTGTTTTGTCAGGATATGAAGTAAATATGACACTGAGCTTTCTTTTTATTTTAGGTTGAGATATGATTTTGAGTATTTGCTTCGCCTTTCTCCTTTTCCTTTCTTTGGAGTCTGCTTTAGACATCACTGGTCGCCTTCTGCGCAGATGCAGGGGACTTCTGTTCAGTCTTATTTGGGGTCCACGAGTCAGGTGTTGTATTTATGAAATACTAATTTTATAAAGCGTAACAAATTACACTAAAAACTGCTAAAATGACTGTAGAAAACTGACTATATATCCCATCAATGAAATTTTATAGCTAACAATTATATATACTTATTGAAAACGATAAGGGTAGTACCTTGTGGATCCTCTTAAATAAAGGAAAGGTGTTTAGGTAAATCCAAACACACGCATACGTATAATATCTTGTGAGTAGAGAATTCTTGAATGTTCCAATAGTTTTGTTGGAGTGGTGACAGTGGAACCTTATAAATCGTTCATTTTCAAAAATCATCTTTAGAACTCAAATTAGATTTTCCTACGTAATATCCTTCCCCTTGGAGCATTAGTGGAAAATTCTCTCTCTCTCTCTCTCTCTCTCTCTCTCTCGTCTCCCATCTCTCCTTCTCCTCTCCTCTCTCTATCTCTCTCTCTCTCTCTCTATATATATATATATATTGATATATATATATATATATATAATATATATATATATATATATTATTTTTTTTTTTTTTATTTTTTTTTTTTTTTTAAATACTGTCGGGGAACTTACGAGTATAAACTCGTCTTGACAGATGATCTTCCCACATATTTTGATCTTACAAAAGCGTTTTGTTGCCTTTTTAATTGTGAAACAAATTGGCTTGAGATATGAATTTCAACAAAGGGACTTGGAAGTGAGTATGTGTTTTAATATGTAATTAGCAATTATTCCTTCCTTTTCAGCAGTATATTTTACGTAGTGAGGTGAGAAGTGTATCCGCCACACTTGCTGAATTGAGACGGTGTGGCTTCCTCCAGGAGAGGAAGGTGGTGGAGGGTGGATGGAGACGGAGAGGAGTAGTACTATTAGAGAGGAGGCGAAAATGACGGTGATTTTTCGTTTGCTTCTCAGGGCTGGGGATTTTTGGGCTGCGCTCTCACATGGGGATTCGTCTAGTTACAGCATTCAACGTTTTCCTGTTTACGGAAAATGAAAGGATTTATCTATTCATTTTTTTCTATTTATTTATTTATTTGTTTTTATTTATTTAGTTCTCCTGTGTTGAACGAATGCTGGAGTGTCGTTATGTTCCTTTATTTTCGCGTTTAGAGATCTATATGCATCGCCGCGTGACAAATGGAATTCGTGCAGTGGGCATGGCGAGCTTTTGAAGTCTTCTCATGTACTTCTAATCCTTTTGGTCATTTCGCTTCCTAAGATTTTTGTGCCATGGCCTTTATAAATTGTATGAACGGAAACGCTACTTCTACCCTTCCCTTCACAACTCCCGGTCTTCCTATTAAAAGACGTTTTTCGTCGTCTATGATCGCACATATATATTTCTATAATCGCGGGCGTATGCACGCACTTCAGCGCAATCATACACATATATATATATACTATATATATATATATATTATATATGTATGGTATGTATGTATGTATGTAGTATGTATGTATGTATGTTATAATATATATATATATATATATATATATATATATATATACCAAAACCTAGTGCTATATTTAGAAGCTAATAATAACTCCAATTTCGTGTATCTCAAGAAGATATAGAAAATCCTTTACATGGAACCAGATTAACAAAAGTAGTTAGGAAATCAGTATAAGAAATATACAACAGAGCATTCTGTGTTAGCGTCTCCTCTTCCCTCGTGACGTTATCGAATGATAAGGTTTTCTCTTTCCAAATTTTTGCACGTGGCCAAACTGTCTCAGAGTACTCACTGATCATCCTTATATTTATGCTGACCTTTTTACCACTTTTATATATGTCCCCATATACCCCACCCTTTCATCTCTTACTACGGCACGTATTTAAAGTAGCCAGCAACCACACTTCACTTCTGGAAAGAACAGTTGATTCAAAGATACCTTCATACATTCCAATCTTTGATTAAGTAGACACTCAAAGTCCCTTTCCAATCTTATGGATATACACTACGACCTTCCATGCTTCATGCATTGCGTGACTCACCAATTACCTCATCGTAGCGTCACCTGTTTCATGCACTCCCAAACATGTGCAGTTCATCTGCTTCCAATCTTCTACCGTCCAATTTAACATTCATTGTTCCTGTTTCCTTGTTTTCCATTTTACTCTCGTAACCAAGCTCTTGCGAAAATTTAGATGGGTTACAGTACAGTGGCACTCTCTAGGTGCCACGGCCAGCAGAATCAGCAGATTGGAATACCATTCTGCTTGTAGCCAACGAGTGCCAACCCAACCTCTTTCGCTAGCTTCTGCTGTTTCTCTTCCTCATCCCTAATCAGTACTACATTATCATACAAAAATGAACCGTTCCACACTCTAGTAATGACTTATTTTATTTTCCCACAAATTTGACCTGCATAAACTGTTGTTTGTCTGGCTTCTCACATGATTCCACCCATAAATAATTAAACAGCGTAGAGACAGCGAACCATTGTCCTAGACACACTTCCACGTAACCATTCTCTCTCAGCTCGACATATTTTAACTCGCAATACTTTCTGTCATAAAAAATTTGTCATCACTGTTAGCGACGCATTTTCTGTGATACAAATTGCCTCTCCCCTGATTCCCTTGATACCGGAACTCTCTTCCGTGTCCAAATGCACGCTGTTCTTTCCCTAGCAGGTTCACTGTGTTCTGTCTTGATATTAAAAAAAATAATAAGATACACATTCCCTTATTTGTTACGTAATGTTGTACCTCTATAATTCTTGCAGTTGCTTCTATCTTCTTGACTGGTAAATAATGTGAGGATTATTTCTCTTGGCCATGTCTTCAGAACCTTTCCCTCGTCCAGATACACCTTACTGACAGGCTATGGTCAGGGCCACAGATCACACATTTGCCATCGTACCCTTGCCTATCAGTTGCAGCTCCATCACCTCCAGTTGTCGTACTATTCATTTGCTTCTAATTACCCTCCTTGATTCTTCAACGGTAATTCCACACAAGTATTTGAAACTTCAGTTACCCTTTTCCCCTCTCGTATCATTGAACTTTGCTTCTCTTCGATCTTCCCCCATACAACAAACAAGTCAAAATGCTCACTGCATCGACTCATACCATGCCTGCATTCAGTATAGTCAGCATCTCTCTATTTGTGTCTTTTAATCCGGGAATTATTCCCTCACAACCTCCCCACGATGATATCTTTCGCACACACGTACGCACATGTATACAAACATTATATGCAAGAAATAAGGAATAGACCACTATATTTATATATACATATATATGTGTGTGTGTGGTGGATACGGCGCTTGAAGCTTTTTACACAGGATTTCGTCCTTGATGGAGAGGTTTGAGGAGGAACGGACTCGTAGGCTTTCATAGGAGGCACCATCTTTTATGGAGTGCTTAAATCAGAAGTTTAGTAGTCTAAATGTTTTCTCATAAATCTCAAGCAATTTGTACCGTTAGTTCATTCATGATATTTCCCAGATGTCAAGTTTCACTCGTGACAGGTGCGTAGACAGTTTTTCGTTTGCATAGAACGTATGAATCGCGTTGATTTTGGACAAGTTAGCAGCAGTGAGTGACACACCCAGAATTCCCTTTCGATTAGCATTCCGTTGATATCACTGATAAGTGTCTGTGTCTTCACGAAGAATGATATAATTATTGCAGTGCTGCTTGCATGAACTATTGGTGGCTGTGGAAGGTGGTTATTTCCTCGTAACTCATGTTGCTTTGTCGAATAAATGTTATATTGCAGATTGCAGTGACGTCAAACGTTGTTAGTGATATCACATGTGGATGTCAATGTTTGGTCGCTGGCTGCGTGCGCTTCTTTGACGGCAGGCCTATGTACATAAGGAAAGAAGGCGATTTTGTATTCAGGTCGCCTTCGTGGCACTGCGCGTTGTCCCCTGAGCTTGGTGTCACCATTCTCATCCTGGTTGCACTGCCCTGATGAGTCGCTCAAGTTCGCCTCCATATACGTATAAGAGTCCCTTGGGTCGAAGAGGCTCGCTCGGTTCCGTGTCTGTTTCCCTTGGGAAGGAGGGAAGGAGAGGGAGAGCGTACGCTGCACGACTATAATAGAAACACGAAGGAAATGCTCTTCACATTTAATAGAGCCATGAGTCATTTGTCTTATTGCCCTTTGAGGTGAGTTTACATTGTGCAGAGATTGTGCTTTTACCTTTTGTTTCTTTCGATGTCAGTTGTAGCTATGCAGTTAGCGACTGATCTATGGAGAGGTGTCATAATATTGTGACCACGTACCAGCTCTCGCATTTTTGCACCAAGTGTTTTTTGCAGATTGTTAGAGGCGTCCAGTGTTTTCATCATTGTTTCTCTAACTCCCAACCTCTTACAGACTTGATTGTGATTTTTCTTTAGGATGTGAAATTAAGATTCCATGTGTCCTTCGTCCTTCACTTTCACAGATAATTGAAGTCGCTCACCTCTCCTCTCATTTCAACATTATAATATCTCTCTCTCTCTCTCTCTTCTCTCTCTCTCTCTCTCATATATATATATATTATATATATATATATATATATATATATATATATATATATATATATATATATATATATATATATCCTTAGAAGACGGTGCTGCAACTCGAGAAACATCTGATGAGGGTAACCAACCAAAGGGAAAGGCATCGTAATTCTGTCCATTTATTGTGTCAACGTTTCACGACTCATGGTTATCTCGAGGCTATGATAAGAAATACTAACGCGAACATTAAAACCAGGCACTGCCTGATCCATAAAAATGACACAACATTAATAAGATTCAGTGAACATCAGCTTGTACATTAAAATTTTTATAATAAAATGTAAACGCCTTAAAAAGCGAAATAACACTAAACACTGAAAGGACACACAAAAATATGATCTGTAAAATTACTTAAAACAATAAAACAATAAAGCCATTCAGTCAGTCAGTACCTTATCCTCCCAAAGGAAGGACAGCAACTAAAAGAATCTTTTAAAGCAATGAACTCCAAGATAGGTTGTTTTGATTCTGCTCTTGACCTGTAATTGCAAATGCCTTATTATCAATATACATTTTGCAATACTTGGAGTGATTCTTAATATTTGGCTGTTCAGGGCTTGATGCTCTACTCCGTGATCTGAAACTTACGCACCTGTGAGTAATCACGTGTTGGGCACCTACATTTATATACAACGTGGATTTAAAACGACTAAGGCGGTCTTTCGTTTTGAATAAAGATCCGATTGTTAATGGATTTTGGGAATGATTTTGAGGTGTAGCGCTGGGAATTCTTTTTCAAAAATGGTCTACAACTTTTGTTTTGACAAGACCATCTTAAGAAAGTGAAGCTACCAAACATTTCCCTTTTGGAGCAGTCAGAACAGTTAGTACCACGATGAACCGGTCATCTAGCATTTTCTTCAGATTTTTTCAAGATATTGTTTTAAAAGCTATATTTCTTCATTCAGTGTAAACCATCTAGCTGCATGAGTGAAGGTCCTGTGAAGGAGGGTTGGAATAGTAGTAACTTTGAAATTATAAAAGCAAGAACTGTGAAAGTTGATACCTAGAGCGGTAAGTCTCTTCCCTAAAAACACCGTGTAGAGGAGAATTCTCCTTCGTTTCTGGAAACGACTACATCTATTTTCTTCTTTATGTAGGGTAAACAGAATGCAGAACAAGAATATTCTGCATTAACTCATTTCAGAATAAAGCGAAAGTGTCATTGACGTAACTACGATGTAACAGAGGCGGGAGACTGAGGGGACAACCATGAAACATACGTAGTAGGCTCCTCCTCCATGGAACACATGAAGATATTAGCACACGTCGGGCACAACGGGGATCCCAGTGCCAATTCTCTGTATAAAAGAAAAAAATTAAAAATTAAAGCCGTGCCCTAAACGGCTAATTCTAAAAAAAAAAAAACTGTTTAATTAAGTCACTATTAAAATTATGAATAACTTAAAGTATTTTCAACTCTCTCCCCCACGACGATGAATAACTTTTGGGGTATTTTACACCGTCTCCCCACAAGGACATTACATAGTCAAAAGTGATTCTACATATCCTGACTAACTATAATAATTTTGACTCTTGTATAAGCATGTCCTCTGAAATTATAAGAGTTCCTTAAAGAAAAAGTCGTTATAAATGGGAGACCCAAGTAGAGGAACCAGAAATTTGGCTATCTTATAAGGACGAGTGTTCATTGAGGAAAGAATGGGTCGTAATGGAACACCTTTTTTATGTGTTTTTGGCAAACCATGTAGAACCCCATAAGATAGGATAGGGATGATAACAGGGACTTTGCTAATTAGCATTGAATGGAAGGGATTTAAGACAGGGAAAGGGAGATTCTATCGGTAGAAAAAACCTGCTGCAGTTCGGTCTATAATTATGTACACAAAATTGCAAACCTAGAGAAAGTAAGAACTCCTCTCTCTTTGACAACAATAACCTTTTGGGAAATTTTAAAACGGTACTCTTATTATTATTTCTACATGTTTTGGGAGTGATTATTCCCAAGGTCCCTAGTTTTCTACTGCCTCTCATTTGCATTGTTAATAAAATTAATTGTTTAATCATTCGATATATTTCTGTTTAAGACCAAACTCCATCCAATGGTCGTTATTTAGCCTCGGTATAAAATTCTGAATCATAGCTTGAGGCTTAGTCAGTTTGTCAGACCAATTTGGCTTTCTCGTCTGACCTTTTGGTGGATCTCCAGCATTCTGCATCTTGATCGTAGTTGCACGTCATACCTCCTCCTAATAAGGTCTAGAAATTGATTCATACCTCTTGATCTGATGCGGAGAAGGAAGAGAAAAATGAAGAAAAAACTGCTGATGTTCATCGTGGTTTGTGTAACCTTCGTAGCGAGCTATCCCATAAAGTTCCTTAGAGGACGGACGGGCTGCAGCAGCTCAAGAACCACCTCATCAGAGCAACCGCAGGGAAAGGAAGGCATCGCACTCGGCTACTTTTATTTCGCCGAGGCTTCACGACTCAT
This sequence comes from Macrobrachium nipponense, assembly GCF_015104395.2. Lineage (NCBI taxonomy): Eukaryota > Metazoa > Arthropoda > Malacostraca > Decapoda > Palaemonidae > Macrobrachium > Macrobrachium nipponense. The sequence continues at coordinate 64,892,336 of NC_061110.1, read as the reverse complement.
AGTCGCATTCTCAAGTCTAAGTAAAAAAAAAAAATGCGAGTGCGAACATGAATACCAAGCATTGCATGACCATGAAAATGACACAATAATGAGTAAAATCCAGTAAAATTATGATGTCATTTTTTATGGGTTATGCATTGCTTGCTTGGTTTTAATGCTCGCTTCTGCAATTTTGACTAGCCTTCTGAGTGCGACAGAGTCGTGAAACGTAGGCATTTATATCCTTTGATATCCAATTCACTCTACCTCGGAATTAATATATTTTCATAATATGTTAACCGAATGGGAATTTTGTAGTTGATAATAATTTCATCCTCTCGTGGGTTCGAACCTGTGCCCAGCGGACAGAGGATAAATCAGGACTTCAGTGACGCTATCGGATCGGCCAACGCTGGGAGCAGGTTCGAACCCACGAGAGGACGGAATTATTATCAACTAAAAAATTCCCTTTCGGTTAACGTATATGAAAATATATTAATTCCGAGGTAGAGCGAATTGGATATTAAAGGACATTTGTAGCTTAATGTATGTATATGAATCACGTTTGTGATGAAGATTCATATATGTGTGTGTGTGTGTGTGTATGTATGTATGTATGTATGTATGTATGTATATATTTCCGCATGGAATCCAATGTCATACCTTGGATGTTTTACCCTTACACGAATGTGAGAGATCTTTTGAAGATGTACGTACATGCGCATCAAAAGTCGGCTTTGAAATCATTCGGTTACTAATCACAAGGTCTTTTGCATCTTTATTTAGATTTGCACGTCTCGAACTGATGAATGTTTAGTGCCTGTGTATTCTTGTAATTCATAAAGGTTGTTGCGAGTGAGAGGGTTGTATATTTGTTAGGGAACGTCAAGTGTGGTTGATCATTTGCTTAGCACTTCCTTGTAAATGGATGTAGCTTCTGGTATTATTTAGCCGAGGCTCACAGTGATTTAATTTGCATGAGAACTACAGTAAAATTCGCACCCCATTCAATTTCATTTTATCATTATATTTTCCTGGTAAAGGAAGCGTTGTGACAGCGTCAGTATCCTGAGAAATCCGACCGGCATTGTTGTATACTGCAGATTGTTTTAGATTTTTTATTTTATGTTGGTATTTCGGCAACTGAAGTAAGTCAAGCTATGTTTCGGTGAATTTGAATCTTCCAAATTTGCCTGTATTGTTCTTCACCCCTCCAGACCTTGTAGTCTCTCCCGTTTTTTTATTAATTAGTATGCATTCCTGAAAAAGTACATGGAGATAGGGAATAAACCTTGGAAAGGACCAATAAAAGGTGCTCCCCGTCAGAAAGAACCAAGATATGTAGATTGTGCTCGTTCATTGTTCTTTGTAGGGCGTTCGGGTGCTCTGTCTCCTCTCAACGAGACCTGTGATCTGACTGTGTGTATGTGTGTGGGTACGGAGACGGCCTTGGTCGGTGTGTTTTTTGGCATCATAGGCTTCTTTGTTACTTATGTAGAATACCATCCGATATTCTCTTCTCTGCAGGATTTCCTTGGCTGTTGTGCTTTTTGTCTGTTCATTTTTTTTCTTGAATTTCGCCTTCTTGCTAATTGTCACTTCATTTCTCCCTCTGATGTTTTCCTGTACGGTTTTGATACCTTCTGTATTCTTTTTTCAGAGAATTTGTTGACCCTTCTGCATCCGTTTGTGCTTTATTTCTTTCCTTTCTATTTGTTACTAAAAAAAAATCTGCTTACTGGTCCATATTTTATAAACGCTTACGATGGGAATCCTTATTTCTCAGCCGTTTGTTCCTGTTATGTTGTTCTCTTTTTTGCGTGGGCTTTGAGACTTCACCCTTTTTATGCTCATCTAATTGAACTTCCTTTTTTTCATCTTTCTTTTATGTGCATGTTTCCTCGGCAAGACATATTTATCTCTAATGTATTCATGATTTTCTTTTATAGGAGGCCATTGGTCGGTGTTTCTCATTAATGTGATCACCTACATGGGTTTCAGGAATGTGTCTTTTTTATAGTCTGGAATTCGTTGTAAATGAAAAATGAGTGTGGTGGTCCTATATTAGTTTTATCTGTTATAATGAGGAATTAGTAGTCGCCTGTATGTGGTGATCATGTATCAGTTTTATATGTTATAATGGATATAATGATCTTGTAACCGTTTTATATATTAAAATGGATATAATGATCCGGTGTCAATTGTAGTATATTATATTACAATAAAGATGTGGTGCTTGTACCTGTTATATTTTGTAATCTTATAATATATCAGACCTCCCCCATATATCTTTTGGATAACAAAGCAAGTTTTCCAGTGTATTATTCAAAAATTATTTTTCATTGAAAATTGTGCTGTTGATGATGTTTCTCTTGTAACCTCCTGATGTACAAGAGAGCTTCTTGATATACAAGAGAATGCTTGCCTTCTTAACAAAGTAGGGTGAAATGATTTTCATAAACACAGATTAAATGGCAGCGAAAATTTTCTTGCAGAAAAAAGTGATTTGTTGGTAAGTTTATTTCTCAAAAGTTTGTGTTGATTTGGAAGTTTTTTTTTATCTTGTATCAGGTTTACTTAGATCAAAATATATATAATTGCAGTTTGTCTTGACACTTAATAATCTGTATGTATGCATGTAGGATCGTGTAGCCCAAAAGATCTTGGCAATTCTCGTCTTTTCATTTTCCTACGTGGCATCACCTTTATTTATACATAGCATCACGTCTTATACGTATATTTCATGATCAAGTTCATTCATATATATATATATATATATATATATATATATATATATATATATATATGAAGGTATACATACATAGTGCAAATCCTGTGCCTAATACTGAACACTTCACAACATAACCCAGAAATTACTGCTTGCCCAGTTTGCATTCCATGAATAAAAACAATAGACAAGGACTGTCTTCCAGAACCAGGTAGAGGAAAAATTGAGAAAAAATAGAGATTCCCAGCCAATCTCGAGAAAGTTCAACCGAGTGTATGTCTGTCAAAGAAAAGCCTTTGGTCGGGGCTTGATTTCTTCCTTCCATGACCTCTTTCATTGCCGGGATGGGATGTCCCTGTTGTGGAATTCCAGTTTTTGGAAAGTGGAAATGAGAGAATTGTTGGAATAAGGTGTCAGGTTCATGAGACGGCACTTCAACACGAAAAATAAGCACGAGTTTCAATCGTAGGACAAACTCAAAATTTTCCAAATACCAGCCAGGCTACAAAGCCATATGTAAGTATATATACTGTACGTCATGAATTCTTGGTTCCGTGGTTCGAGCCCAGGAGCCGACGAATTTCTTATCAGTTAACATATATGAAAATATATTAATTCCGAGGTAGAATGAATTAGATAATAAAGGACGTTTGTATTTTAATGCGTGTAAATGAATCACGGTGATGTGATAAAGATTCATGTATTATAAATACATCTATATATGTACACATTATTAATATTATATATATTAATATATATATATATATATATATATATATTGCACTATATATGTATTTATACATCCATTATTTGTATATAGATACATATACAAATATGTGTATATGTATTTGTATAACTGATCCACGAAAATATGGAACGAGATGAATATATAAAAATCCACTTGGTATTTTCTATGTAATATATATTAACTTATCTAAAATGATTTCATTCAAACTGGACGGTGTCTAGCGGAGTTATTTATTCAAATAGTTACAAGCTTTCGAGGACAAGTCCTCATTCTCAATGACGGTTTGTCCTTGAAAACTTGTAACTTTTTTAATAAATAACTCCGCTAGATACTATCTAGTTTGAATGAGGTCCTTTCAGTATATAATATATATATATATATATATATATATATAATGTGTGTGTGTGTGTGTGTGTGTGTGTGTGTGTGTGTATGTATACACACACACACACACACACACACACACACACATATAGTGAGCCATCTGACTCATTCCAATTTTGTCTCCCCATCGATAACAGTGCTACCCGGAATTTGCTCCCGTCTTTGGTTACGCGATTTAAAAATGCACATGCTCTTGAAACTTTAAAATTCTCTCTCTCTCTCTCTCTCTCTCTCTCTCTCTGCTACATCCGCATGTGAATGCTGTATAGTGTCACCTGTGGACAGTACCTTCATCTTTAGTGTAGAAGTCGTAGCCGTGTTTTGCTTTGGTTTGGATGGGGAGTGTTGGAGAGAGAGCTGTTGGAAAGATATGACGCTCTTCCTCTTGCTGTTTCGGTGCACTCATTGTTTTATATATTTAATGTTTGTGTCGTTTGCAGTTGCTGTATTATCAAATCATCACTATCGTCGTCTTCCATTAGTGTTAGTTTTTAATGCCCATGATTGGAACGCATTTAAATGTCGCTTTAACCTGAGGAAATTGCAGTATACACTGCTTTTTTTATGCTTTCGTCACTTCCGGTCCCTTTCGTTAAAGTGTCATCGTTTTCAGAAATGAGAGAGGAGAAAAGAAAGGAACCACAGTTTATGCAAAATATTTTCAATATTTTTTTCTTTGCGACACGCAGTTATGTAGATTACATGATTTTATTTTTCCTTATTTTTTTACTGTTAAATTTTTTCCGTTGAATTCGTAACTGCTATATTCACGTTGCTTGCCTCAGCCACTTCATTTTCTCATTTGTATTGCTTCTTTTTTTACATACAAATGAAACAATCGGAAGTTTGTAAGAGTATTGAAATGAGATGTGTTTCTACTTTGATTTCCTCGGTCATCTGTCCCAGGAAACTTTGACCATATAAGCCCTGAAGAGGAGCGTCTCTTCTCCCTCAGAAACATTTTCTCGTTCCTTTTTATCCTCACTGACACCTCCTTCCCACATGTCATTTTCTGAATGATCTTAGACCGGATATGAGCGAGCTTACGCTATACACGTTCTCTCCCGTCTGTATTACTGTAAATATACTGGCATGAGTGACTAGTCTTTTTATTGATATAAATTATAGAATATTTTGGACCCTATAAGAAATAAAGTACAGCTTAACGGGAATAATGATGACCTTGCATTATTTGAAGTATTTGAGACCGAAATTTAAATAGCTTAGCTCCCCAGAGGGAATGTATGATATTTAGTGTTAAAGTTAACACACCCATTGGCATTTTGTGGCAGTTTCAGACCACCCTTTTGTGTCATCGTTACTCTCGGTGTGCCATGACGATCTGTGAAGGGAGTTGTAACATAACCAAATGTATGCCTTCTATCGGTTTAATATTTCGTGTGTATTTTAACTACTCTTTCTAATTTCTGTCTGCCATAGGTGATTCATATGTTATGAACCTAGCGTTTCAGTTTTATTGACTTCTGTCATTTTTGTAAGCTCCTTGCGTGCTGTTATGAGAGCATTTTTTTGAATTATGATTGGTCTTGATCTTTCCTCGCTGTTTAACTGGTTTTCAAGTTCTATTACAGTTGACCGTGAATTTGTTGATACTACGCAACTTAGTTATTTCTTGAAAAGTAGCTGTTTAGCGTATCATTTTCAGTCTTAGAACCTTCACCCGTGCTAAAGAAGTTGGGACCAGTCACTCCCAGGCAGGGAGTAAAGAGTACTACGTTAACCGAGTGATCTCATATCTCGTTTGTGAGAGAGAGAGAGAGAGAGAGAGAGAGAGAGAGAGAGAGAGAGAGAGAGAGCGTTAAATTGTTAAAATCTCACAGGGGTATTTTGAGCGATCAGTTAGTGCCCACCAAATGACTCGACAACTTAGTTTTAAACAGTTCATTTTTATCCAAAGAAAATTAGGGTTATATTAGTGTAAAATACATTGTGCAGTGCCTGTTAAATTGTTATCGTGAGTATAGCTTTTCTTTAGAAGGGGGTAAAAATCTCATGCAATTATGCATGTTTTCATTCAGCTGAAGAAGGAGTCTCTTTGATTTTAAAATAGTCGATTTCGTGTTGCTCTGATCATTATAACTGTGGTTACAGATGGACAACGAAGGCGAAAGTAAATTTTTTTACTGAGGTGAATTTTTACGCGAGAACAATCTAAGAGTTGTTTTTTCCTGACCTCATAATCTTCATCCTTACGGGACAACATTCCACCCAGGAAAGACAGTTTCAAAGAACCTACAAAACGAAAGACAATTGTTTTTTAGTTCAACCAGAGTCACTGATAAAGAAGTTGCGTAATCTCGTTTTGTCCAAAGAATAAGTGCTTTGTTGTTTACAGTCGTAAAGGTTAACCGTAAGGTGGTTTCTGTAGCTTACTGACTTGGATCATAGGTATATATATATATATTATATATATATATATATATATATATATATATATATATATATATATATATATATATGCGTGTGTGTGTGTGTGTGTAATAAAGGTTGTCCATAAAAACGTGAAAAGGGTGTAGGTTTTACAGCGTTGCATTACGAAAATTACCTAAACAGACAGGGGATAGTAGTTTCCAAAATGTAACTCTGTGAAGTCTACCCACTTTCGTGTTTTTATGTGTAACCTTTATTAGATAAACTTCGGTCATAACAGCACATTTTATATGTATATATATATATATATATATTACTGGTAAAAATGTTCTCTTACAACAGAATTCCATCTAATAAAAGGAGCCCATAAAAACACCAAAATATAGAGAGAAAAGTACTATAATTCAGAGACTGCTGTCTCCCTCTTCAGGTATATGAATGAGAAAAGTTTACAGAAAAGGTGGTATTTATACCAAGAAATTCATCCACAGGTAAGCCAACTTAGGTCACCCCCGCTGATAATCTTCCTTTAATTTTCTTAAGCGTTGGTTGAATGAAAATCTTGTTGATCATATCTGAATCCCATGCTCCTTTTGAGATGTTCATTACCTGCCTCTCTTTTATTAAGGCCGATTCCATCATTTAACTCTTGCACCGGCAGTTGCTGCTATAAATTATACGTGACAAATTCCAGTTTATTCTATGGTTATGTTCATTTATATGGTTGAAAATAGCTGAGTTCTGTTGTCCATACCTAACTGACCGTTTGTGTTGTATTAATCTCTGGGGAAGTGATTTTCCTGTAAATCCGATGTAAGATTGGTCACAGTCCTGGCATGGGATTTTGTAAACCCGTTTCCTTGGGGAATGTCTTTTGTTGGACGTTAATGAGGGATTTGGCTAAGGTGTTTGGGTAAGTAAATGCAAAATGGTTAGATTTTCCGAGGGTCTGAGTTACCGTCTTAATCCTGTCCAGGAGAGGAATTGTTATTTTATTGTTGGTTGTCTCTCTGGTCTTGTCTTGAGGGGGTCGGTAGAAAATTATGTTTGCTTTGTGACTTGCTTTCTTAATTATATGGTCAGGATACTTTAAAGAAGAAAGTTGCTTATGAATTAGTTCAAATTCTTTTTCCAGGAAATCTGGGGAACAAATTCGTAAGGCTCTTAAGAACAGGTTGCTGGCTACACCTATCTTGATAGCAATGTCGTGATAGCTAAAGTAGTGAATGTATGAAAGTGAGAACATTGGTTTTCTGTATATGGTAAATTTGTATTCTGTCATGTCTCTGATTATTAAAACATCAAGAAAAGGAATTTTGTTGTCTGTTTCCCATTCAACTTTAAATTTGATGCTGTGCACTAATGCGTTTAATTTTGAAAGGAATTCATTAAAATTGCCCCACCTATTATCCCAAAATGTTAGAATATCATCTACATATCTCATCCAGAGCATATTTTTGGGTTTTATTGCATTTATCAATGTAGTTTCAAAGTATTCCATGTACAGATTGGCTAAAACAGGAGATTAAAGGACTACCCATACTACACCCGAATTTTTGCTTATAGAATTATTCCCCGAATGAAAATACGTTATTAAAAGCACGTAATTCAACTAACTTTATTATTTTGTCAAGCGTCAATAGGAAATTATCTGAATAGGGGATCATTTTTCCCTCAAAAACAGAAGAACGTCCTCTACTGGTTCTTTTGTAAATAGGGAATCTACGTCAAGGCTTAAAAGTTTTATGTTGTGAAGTGGTATCTGTGCTTCTTGAATTTGTGACAAAAATCTTCCGAATGTTTAATGTGACTGGGAGAAAAAGTGCCTAAAAAAGGGGAGAGGAGGCCAGCTAACCATTTAGAAATTTTGTAATTGAAAGCTCCGTCACATGAAACGATGGGTCTGAATGGAAGATTGTCTTTGTGAGTTTTGGGAAGGCCATAAAAGTAGGGTAATTTAGGATTAATTACTTTAAATTTCTCTAATAGTTCAATACTCTTTTTGTCTTGGCCAATTAATCTTACTTTCCGAAGAAATTCTGTGGGGACGTTTTGGAGGGGATTTTTCGTCAGTTTGTCATAAGTCGTAAGAGACAGGTAATGAACACCTCAAAAGGAGCATGGGATTCAGATGTGATCGACAAGATTTTCATTCAACCAACGCTTAAGAAGATTAAAGGAAGATTATCAGCGGGGGTGACCTAAATTGGCTTACCTGTGGATGGATCTCTTGGTATAAATACCACCTTTTCTGTAAACTTTTCTCATTCATATTCCTGAAGAGGGAGACAGCAGTCTCTGAAATATAGTACTTTTCTCTCTATATTTTGGTGTTTTTATGGGCTTCTTTTATTAGATATATTTGTTATATATATATATATTATATTATTATATTTATTATATTATTATATTATATATATATTATATATAAATTATACATATATATATAATATATTATAATATAATATATATTATATATTAATAGATATAATATATATTATCTATATTATATATATATATATATATATATATATATATATATATATATATATATATATATCTATATTATATAATATATATATAATCATGAAATCAGGTGTTTTTCCACTGTAGATTTATCTGGCCTTATACCAGGTTAGGCTGTTGTTCTTGGGCAGCTCATACCCGAAGGTAGATAATAACAATGACCTCCTTTTGCATTTTGAACTGTCAAGCATTGAAACAAACCAATGTGTTATGAGGAGGACCACACCAGCCATAAAATGACGGAACCAAATATGCAACTGCTTACTTTTGTGATCACAGCGAGTGCCAACTGTGTCCCTAACTGTGCTGAAAACCCTTTCTTTGCCACATCAGCAGTTTAATTTCCCTCCCTAGTGATTTGGAGGTGAAGTAAGAAATGTTGCTTGAAAGTAGATGTTAAGTTTCCTCTGCCTGGCCAGCAGTGAGTAGATGCAAATATTATTCCTCCCTTATGGGTGTGACGTGAAGTTTTCGTCTTTGTGAATACGATGCCAGATAACTTACTCATTCATTCCTCCATGTCAGTTTTAGCTGCCAACCAGTGAAACACCCAGCCAGTGCTTTATCCTCCCAACGACAGAGGACGGCGGAACTTGCAAGACGACCACAGAAATGACTAGGAAAGCGAGATAAAGCTTCTCGGAAGCAGCATCAAAGGAAGGTAGTATCGACAAAGGGGTTATTTGACTAAGTAGCGAAAGAAGCCGGCTAACATACTAGGAACTTGTGTCAAAAGCCGTGCATGTGGACTTCTCTTTTCGGTGCGAACATCTTCGTAAAAACTGCAATATCCGTCAAACAATTTGTCTCTAAGTGCCTATCAACATTTCACCTGTTTTTATAGATCCAATGTACGCCTCAGTCCCATAGAGGAGTTGACACCACAAGGTATTAAACTTCATCTTCTTAGCAGATTCTTTTGACTTAGATTGCTAGCCCCCACGTCCTTCTTTGCCCTTGCTGCGACCCAACACATTACACTAACCTCCAGGTACAGATTCACTTCCTATAAAATAGTAATATATACCAAAAAACGAACTCTGAAGAAATGAAAAAGGAATTTTAAATAGAGCTGCGGAATGTTGTTGATGAAATGTCAGAAAAGATATGAGAATTGCTCTTGGTAATGGAATGCAGAAGTTGGCAGGAGCAATGAAGGTGAGGGTTCGGGGGTAGTGTGAGAGACTGCAGACAAAATGAGAAACAGTTTATCATTTTTTTTTGCTGCAGATAATTTGGTTATTAGGGGGTAATTGTTAAAGTAAAAGCATACCAATAAATACACGTGGATATCTCCAGATGGTTGTCATAGAAACTAAACAAATCACATAGAAACTCACCAGGAAGGGAAAAGAGCACCAAGGAATGTCAGAAGCGATGAGAAGGAGACGTTGGCGCCAAGTCAGTGATCGCCAACTTTCCAATGCCACGTAAGGTTGACATTAAGAACAAAAAGTACCCAGCAAAATAAAAAGTCAACCGAGCATCTTGGGTTGATACAGTAGATCCTTGAAGATGAACATCAAGAGGTGTTTCTTGTTGGAAGCGGAAATGGATTTGCACTCCCAGTATCCATATCTTGGGCAGAAAATAGTTAGTCAGTGAGGACTAATTTAACCTCACGAATATTAGTCAGAATTGTGGAATAGAAGTAGCGGAATATGATTGGGATGAGACCTGCAATGCAATAAAAGACTGACGAAACTAAAAGTTACATTTAAACCAAATTTAGAAAGGATATGAATTCAAAGGACCCAGTCTAGCTTATGAAGGTCCCTGACAAAACAGGGAATGGCGAGAGCCTTCAAGTACCCAGCCCTATAGGTGAAAAGAAAAGGCGAAAATACCCGTCAAAAGGGTCAGTAATAAAATCAGAAGGAAAAAAACAACGCTGGGCGTCAATTTTTTGTGAGGTCATGAATGATGGGTATGAGGGGTCAATTTGATTAAAATACCGGATGCTGACGAACACCTCGAGGTGCTTCTAAATGAAATGAAATCACAGTTTTTGAAGTGGAAACCAAAAGAACTCTTAGAGTTGGGAAAACACCAGTTTGTGTGACGTCATAGCTTATGAGATTATTTCAGATGAAGATTAAATTTAAATGACACCTTGAATATGAAGTAGACTGTTTTGCAAAATACTGAGTGAGCAAACAAAGTCTTATGATAGGGAATTGGAAGTCAGCTAGATTCTCAAAGAAAAGTTACCTGATTGAATGTGGTAACTATAAAGGAAATTCTCTTACGTGAGTTGTGATGAAAATGTTCAGTAAGATTAGCCTCAATAAGCAGGAAAACGAAATCAACCAAAAGATTAGAAATAAAGAAGCTCGTTTTAGAAAAGGCGGGAGTTGCTCATGTCAAATATATATAATATGCGGAATTGAATACCCTTTTGGTGGATTCTGTTGATTGCAAGCAGGCATTTGATAGCGTCTGTAGAACAGTATTGTGGAATGTCTTGCGTAATTAAGCATCCCGTTAGATATGCAGAGCTAATTAAAATGATCCATGAACAAAGTAGGTGCAACATTGAAGTTGTTAAAGGAATATTTTTGTTTTTCTTCTCGTAGACTTCATAAAAAAAAAAGTGGTCGGAGACGGAAGAGGTTCAGATTAGAACAACAATATAAACTTGACAGTCTTACAATATGCAGATGATGCAGTTTTGTACTGCAAAACACCACTTTTGCTTTACATAATACATCCGGAGAGATGGAGCTCAAAATAAGTCTAAGGAAGACATATAAGCACTGCGGACGAAAATAAGTGGGATGGAGAAAGATTCAACCAAGGGTTGAGGAACAATGAGATGGAATTAAGAGGAATTAACCAGCACTAGGTGGCCGAATAATGTTTTGGAATCGAGTCATTTAAAATTTCATACGAAAGTAACATTGTATGTAAGTCCAGTCTGTGTATTGCAATACGGGTGAGAGTCATAGTATGTATAACAGTGAACTCATATTATCTAAAAGAATTTGTGGTTTTCTGAACAAATCGTTAAGAAGAATAGTAGAAGTTCAGGATGAAGTTAGCAATGATACCTGACGGGAAATGACGGAAGTGCCATTGGTAGATGGTTGGGATGGGGGAAGGGAGAGGGAGGGAGAAGGCTGGGACGTGTCCTTCACGCAACCTCTGGGAGAGTAGTACGAGACTGTCACAGATGTGCTCCTGTGGCCTCCAGAAGAGTCAGAAGACATATCTACACAGAGTCCTTCTCGCATAAGAACACTGAGAAGATTTGTTGAAGATAAGCATTTCACAGAGGCCCTTTGCTATCGACGTGGTTCGGAAGTCACGTAAAGCCGTTGGTCCCGTTGCTGAATAACCACTGGTTCCATGCAACGTAAAAACACCATACAAACAAACCTAACGCCCAGTTATCGACCATGATAATCGATGTATTAACCTTTGAGATACAAAGTCATATCCAATGGATTGTTCTCATTGTCAGCGCAAAATTGTCGTAAGATAGATTGATTACCTTTCTTTATTTATTTATTTTATTGATTTTACCTCGCTCTCTCTTGCTTCTTAGTATTTCAAAAATGTCGATTTTTTGGTTTGCAGTTAAGTGGTTTTTGCCAGTTATGTTGTCTGCATGTGTAATGTCTCATTTTGTAGAAGGAGAGGCCCCTATTGTCCCGGATACGTAGGCGGAACTGTAGCAGGCGAGGTGTTGTAGTGCGTGTTTGCCAGGCCTACCGCAATCTCTCATGGCATGACTGGACAGTTTTGGGTTTTCCGTTGCTCCCTTCCTTTATCCGTTCAACAGAACTCTCTCTGTCTCTCTCTCTCTCTCTCTCTAATATATTATATATATATATATATATATATATATATATATATATATATATATATATATATATATATATATTACGTGTGTTTTTACCGCCCCTTCTTTCATCTTTTTCATAACATTAATGTTTACAATAAATGAAATATGAGCCAATCTGTATTATAATCTGTGTCTGATTTATTTTATTCCTCTTGATATGATCGGTCGTAATGGAGTTGAGGTTCGAAAATGCAGATCGCCATGCAAAAGTTGAAAGAAGGGAATAGGATATAACAAAATAAAGGTTTATATATACGTATATCTATATATATAATATTGTATGTATGTATGTATGTATGTAGTAGGTATGTTGGTATGTTGTATGTATGTAATTGTCATGTATGTATGTATGTATAAGTATATATAGTATATATGATTATCGTATTATTTGAAAATCCTTTACAGAACCTTTTTTCATAGGTCTTGATGGATGAGGTTGCTATCCTCATGCCCACAATCTTGACACCAGTAGACGTTGCACCATTTGCCATCCCTCTGAGTAGCAAAGTTGAATTGTGCATTGTACTGCTCGGCCACACCTCATCTGGATGAACGACTCCTTTGTTCACTACATCCATATATATATAATATATATAATATAATATACTATATATATATATATATATATATAATGTTTGTATATCTATATATATATATATTATATATATATAATATCATATATATATATAGATATATCTATATATGGTGGAAGAGAACAAAGTCGTTTCCAGATGAGGTGTGTGGCCGAGCAGTACAATGCACAATTCAACTTGCTACTCAGAGGGATGGCAAATGGGTGCAACGTCTACGGTGTCAAGATTGTGGGCATGAGGATAGCAACCTCATCCATCAAGACCTATGAAAAAAGGTTCTGTAAAGGATTTTCAAAGGATACGATAATCATATATACTATATAAACTTATACATACATATATATATATATATATATATATATATATATATATAATCCTTTATTTTTGTTATATCTTATTCCCTTCTTTCAACTTTTGCATGGCGATCTGCATTTTCGAGCCTCAACTCCATATATATATATATATATATATATATATATATATATATATATATATATATATATATATATATATATATATATATATATATATAAACGAATACCATAGGATAATGATAGGAAGAAATCCAAGCGCTTTCGTCTTTACTAAGACATTGTCAAGGAACGAATGCAATACAGTTTCAAAGAAAGGTACCAGTTGCATTTCATTCGTTCCTTGACAGTGTCTAAGTAAAGACGAAAGCGCTTGGATTTCTGCCTATCATTTTCCTGTGGTATTCGCTTATTTAACGAAATCACGAGCATCCACTGTAATTTTTCAAGCATATACATATATGCATGAATGAAAATATGTATATATATATACATACATACATATACACACACACGTGTACGTAGTGAGAGGGAAAAAGGACTTCATTGCTCCTTAGTTTGTGGCACGTTTCAGTCACGTTGGAGGTCCAAAGTGAAGATGGCCGGGTACTACCAAGGAAATACTCCTTGACCCGGAATCGAATTTTTGTGTTGACCTTCCTGTGTGTCTTGCCTCTCCTTTGTTCAGCTAATGATACCTTTCTGTAGCTCAGCTGCGAAACACGTTTTGGGCCTTTTTGGATTTGGATGCTGTATGATAAGTGAGATTGATAGGTGTGCATCACGAGGACGAGGGCTGGCTCTCGTTGCGGCCATTGAGCGGCATGATGAAGAAGGCCTCTTCTGAGTTTTCCATCTTTTGCTTTTGTCAGTTCGTCCGTAACGGAAATGATTGTTTGGTCTTAAGAAGTGACGAAGCATATTGCGAAGAGAAGTTGCAGGATGGATTTTACCCCGGCCTAAATGACACTTACTCAAATAGGTTTTGTGAAAAAGATGAAATATCGTTAACACGGAAACAGTTAGAAGTCATTTTGAAAAGCGGCTGCTTTTCAGCTGTGATCGTCGAATTTGATTGGCCGTGATCATTATCGAAAAGGGGAAATGACTCTCGGGTGTGTTATCCAAGTGCAATTTAGTGCAGAGCGCCCTTTTACATCGGGCAAGCCTCTCTACAATTTTTTCTACGTAGCGGGAATGACAGCACTTGAGTACGATACCTCTGGGAAGCGCACTATCATCATTCGTGACATTGTGCTACGCGAGGGACAAAATAGCCTATATCATATCTGACAGCCGGCGGCAGCAGCAGCAGCCAGTATGGAATTCATTCTGAATTCGAGGACTGACAACATCGGGACGACCACTGAGCTATCTAGACAGGCTGCTACTTTTATATTCTAGCAAAAAGTTTGGTGTTGCACGCTTCCCATAAAGCAAGTCAATAAAATACTACCACATGACAAGAACATTTTAGGTTTAAACATATTTATACTTAATTTCTACAGCATATTTTTGGTTCTTATTTTCGCGTAAAATGACTAAGTTCGGGTATGTTGCGCCTTTCCAGCTTTGCATAGTTTTCCTTACTGTTTTTTCTTTGTCCATCGTGCCACAAAAACTACGAGTACATGGTTTTCTTTTTTAGGAAAGTTTGGCAACTTATTAAATGTTGAATGTTGCTATATTCTGATCAGGTGTCATCACAGATCTCATCTTTATTCCCATTGTCTCCAGTCTCCTAGTTTGAATTGACAGCCATTGGAATAGTGTCAGAACTTTCACAGCGTAGGTACTTTTTTATGTATGTCCTGCACATTGGCTAAGCATTTTATGCTAGAGTCCACAACCGACCAGCCATGCTTGAAATCTTACCGAGTTTAACTTGTAGTATACATATCCACATTGCTACTAGATAACTGACTATTACCTTGGTCACTTCTCACACACAACAGAATGTTTTTGGTATCATTGATACTATTTAGTTTGTCAGCTCCATGTAGATGAGTAATACTATTCACAGTCAGATTCAAAGGTCTCTTTTAGTCCTTACCACAAAAGCGCTGGTAGTGCCATTATCTGTGAAAAAAAGGTAATAACCACTTTATACTTAGTGGCCAGGCTGTTGTCTGCATTTTTTTTGGCTTCTGCTAAGCTCCTTAGAATGTATATATTTAGCCTTGCATTTTTTTCTGGATATTTTAGGGCTAACACTTAAGCATTAGTAAAAGGAATGAAGACAACTGTTCGCCGATAGCCACTATATGCTATTTCATAAAGAAGTTGGCCTTCATCCTCTTGTCTTGGCCACTAGGTAGACACTAAATTATTCTGGTATACTCCAGTAACTGTCACGTAATGCTTTCCTCTTCACGTGTGATGGAATATGCATTTATGCTTCTGACCTGCAGAACTAGCTGCACTCCAGGATGACACTGATCATGATACTGTCTAGCTTGGAAATTTAACCAAAACCATCTACTTCTCAAATATGGAACATCAAGTCAGTATGTTTGTGGGTGTCTACTTTAAGACTTTGTGGGGAAGTTTTTTCCACCTGCTGTTGTGACCTCCCTGGCTTCTAAAATTGACTGTTGCAGTTTCATAGTTTCTTATCTGATGATGTAAGGATAATAAAATGTGTTCTATTTCGTAAGAGATACCTTTTCTGTTTTACGGGACTACAGTTAGCATTGATGCTAGCTTTGTGCTCAATTTTAGAATATTTAAATAACTGTCAATCTATTGCTGTACAGCCTGAATTTCACAAATTATCTATGGTCCTTATCCCCTTTATGTCAGTCAGAATGAGATCTTCAGTTATGTCATCTGAGGCCAAAATTCCAGATGTATAGCTGGATGCGTCAAAAGGGTGAAAGAGTTTTGCCTGGTCTACCAATTAGTCAACAATCTCCACAACACTCTCTTCTACTTTTTAACAGTGTCATAACACACTCCTCCACTCCCTTTCTTTGTATATTTTATGATGTGATTTTCTGGTTATAAATTGCCTTTGCCATTCATGGAATTACTGCGCAAGGTATTTAAATGTTTTGATAAATGCCTTTGTTTATGAGGACATAACAGCTTGCCGCAATACTATATTATTGTAAAGATGATTTATATTATATATATATATATATATATATATATATATATATATATATATATATATATATATATATATCACGCAAGAGCAGCCTTGGTGCACGAAGTTTGGTTGTAGGACTGAAAGGTGGCAGAAATGATGATGAAGAACATTAGGAAATTTACATTTTTGTAACTGCTTTTTATCACATTGATGAATCATTGTCTTATTTTTTAAGGTACTCAGCACCCATCTTTGATATTTTATTTTGATTGCATTATTAGCTTTGTATCATTACATTTACCCGGATGTTTGCACGGCCCCATTTTTCGTTTTATGGAAAATAAAAGTACCTTTATTGCATCAAATGAGTTAGTATACAAATGGTCCCGAGTTACCTCCATGCTTGATTCGATAGAGCCTCTGCTTGAGCAGTCATGTACACGCTATCTAGTCTAGAAATACCCAAGAAAGGTAGCTGGTGATAGGCCTCCAACTATGTATTTTACGAATATAAATAGATAAGCTTTGCCAAATTTGCCTTCCGTCTCCTTAACTGTCAAGCGAATGTTTAGCTCATCCTTTGTGTAGTTCACACTATATATAATTTTGCTTTAAGTTCAAAAGGTGCTGCAGGATACCTGGGCCTTGAGTCGTCTGAAGTTGGCATATGGCTCAACTTTTCTATTTTCCAGCCCACAGTTTTATAAACATTTTGAAAGGAATGATCAAATTCTTTAGACAAGTTCCTGGCCTTTTCCTTGATTTAATAACAGCAGGTTTTCATTGCACACTTCATGTAAAACAAAATGTAAATCATAGACATTGAAACCAACCGGATGCTCATAAAAATTTCATTAGACTTCCCGCCATTGCCATGATTAGTGTCAAGTAAAAATAATTAAAGCGAATTTCTTCCGAAGGTAATTTAATGTTTTTACCTGTGACATCCAGGAGGAACATTAATAGGGCTTAAATTTATGCTCAATCTTTAGGGTTGTAGGGCACGTGTGTTGGACATAGGAATATTTTATAGTCAATGAAATGAAAGTACATATTTATGAATATTTTTATTGCTATAGTTATCATAAACGTGCAATTTGGGCATATTGTATCTGCATTCATTGAGGGCGTATCATAAAAACTACAGCATTGCTTAGTTCTCTGGCATGCTAATGAGATCTCACATGTTTCGATACAGCTTAATTACACTTTAATTGTTATGTTTTGTGTTGGAGCACGGTCATTTTGTAACAAACTTTCCTCGTTCAGCAATATATGGTTCATAATCCGTGCTTCAATCACACTCTCCTTAATTATCTGTTGCATTAATCTATTGTTGTATGTTTGTGTTCTTGTTATTGCCCCCCCCCCCCCCCCCCCTCGCCCACCCTGGTTGCCCCTTGAAATTCTACCCCAAGTGAGAGGCTGGAGATGGTGGTCAGATAAGACAAAATAAATAGAAAAGGATTGGGTGACCGACTTGACATTTAGCCTTGGTGGAGAGGAATCCTTCTTCTGCGTTGCTAACCTATGTTATGGTATCTCCTCAGCCCTTCCCTCTTGAGTCGTCTTGGTGCGATGTCCTCCTGCTCCTGCTCCTGCTCCTCCTCATCCTCATCTTCATCCTCCTACTTCACCTCTCCTTGTTCTAACACCAGTCCACTGTCCTGCTGGTGGTCGTCGGCATTGCGTCACTAGCCCGTAATAGCAATCTTTAGCCACCCTCACCCTCCCCCTCCCCCTCCCCCCAAGCACCTCCCAGCCTTCACGACTCGCCCCTGATCTCCTCCTTGCCTTTATTCGGGTGGTGTCGCTTAGGACTTGTTGATTGGCGTTTTCTTATTTAACCCGATACAGATTTCCTTATTTTTCCTTGGGAGACCGACGAGCTTGGTACCCACCGAAGAGAAAAAAAAGGTGGGTTGGGGGGAGGTGGGCAGATGCGACGAGTAATTAATCGAATCTATTTGAAGTCATTTTTAGAGGTCCCTGGGCAACTAATTTCCTAAGGATACAGAATCATTGGCCATGCATCCCAGGCTTTGGAAAAGGTCAAGGCGAGGAAGCCTGAGTGGTGAAGATGAAAAGTGCTGCAGCGCTTCAGACGAGGAAGTGGACAGACCCATATGCTTTTCTCGCTGTCTTTGCAAGGCCATCATTTGCCAATTCCGTAATGGAAGGAACGCTCTCTGGTAATATCTTCCAAAAGACACATTCCAGTATTTTGACGAGTCTTTCAGATTGAATAAACTTGACTATTCGTATTTTATTCTAAAGATAAAAGTCTCGCATGCAAAACTGATTTCATAGTTGATTGCTGTATAGTTAACTTTAGTTTTACACAAGGGGCGCCGTTCTTATGATGTTACTCGAGAGGAGTTGAAATGACGGCGTGTTTGTGCAGTGCAGCGGTAATTTCCATATCCAAACACACTGACGCTCGTAGCGTGTCTTTTGCATATTTAATCCGCCGTTGATACTTTTAAGAGGGCGTTCGAGTTTTTCTGTGCTGCAGAAAAGTACAGGGATTTTATGAACTTTTTTTTTTCTTGTTTGTATGGATGCTATTCACTTCAGATAAATATTTACTCTTACCATTAGTATGTTGTGTGGGATCCTGTGTGCACATGTCAGAGTTGACTACCATTTTATTTCGTTTTGTTTCTGCAGAGGTCGCTGTTCCTTAAGCGCGTTACTCTGAATGAGGAGAGCGCAGATACCGTATTGTTTTGTAGAAAAGTAAGCATTACTGATAGCCAAACCCGAACAGCAAATATGGGAACTGTAAAAAACGCACAGTTCATATTTTTTGTTGGAAGAAACAAGAAATGGTCCAAGTGGTTGACTTGCAAGTTTTCATATCACACAGGTGCGCGCTCACACGCTCTTTTGTAAATATATTTACAAACTGGATATGTATGCAAAAAGTTGGCTTGTTTTGAATTGAATGATGAGGTTATGTTAATGACACCGCATGACGTAGTTCAGAGACAACTTTTTTTTAACGTACCTATCCTATTTCTGTATACTCGGTTCTTTTAAGTGTCAAATACGTATAGAAAACGTGTAGTATATATCGGTATTTACGTATCCTCGCCGTCAATTGTTATTATTTATGATAATCTTTCCAATTAGCACATTAGTCCTTAGGTGTTATGAAGTCATGTTTGGTGCCTGAAAAGATGTGGAGTTTCTTAAGTGTTGACGACTATATGCAACGTGTGTCCCCCCCACTTGTGATACGATGTCCCAAGATGGCAGCCCCCATTCCTTGGCTACGGTTGTTGTACCTAGACCGTGGTTTTAGTCAAGATCTACAGAATTCTCTCTTTAGACTTTGGTTGTAATGAGGAATTCCCCTGTTGGCTGTCACTTGTCACGTTGCTCTCGCCTCCGGAAGGAAATGGCTGGGCTGACATCCATACATACATACATATATATATATATATATATATATATATATATATAATATATATATATATATATATATATATATATCACATCACCGTTATTCATATAAATCATTCGAGCTACAAATGGCGGGGCTGACATACATACATACATACATACATACATATATATATATATTTATATATATATAATATAATATATATATATATATATATATATATATATCATCACCGTTATTCATATTAAATTAATTCGAGCTACAAATGGCGGGGCTGACATACATACATACATACATAGGTATATATAAATATATATATATATATATATATATATATATATACTATTATATATATATGGTGTTATATATAATATATATATATATATATATATATATATATATCACATCACCGTTATTCATATAAATCATTCGAGCTACAAATGTCCTTTAATATCTAATTCGCTTTACCTCGGAATTGATATATTTTCATATATGTACCGAAGGGGACTTTTAGTTCATAATAATTTCGGGGACGAAATTATTATCAACATAAAATTCCCCTTCGGTACATATATGAAAATATATCATTCCGAGGTAGAGCGAATTAGATATTAAAGGACATTTTAGCTCGAATTATATATATATATATATATATATATATATATATATATATATATATATATAATATTATATATATATATATATATATATATATATATGCGCCTTTGTGTTAAAAAATTTTGAAATCAGAACATTCATCTATCAGTTTAGTTGACATTTTTCTCTTTTTTTCTATGATTTAATTTTCAAGGAAAGATGGAAAGTCAATATTGTCGAATGGGCCAACCCCTGTAAAGAAAATTGGTAAAATGAGTGAACTCCGTTTTCCTCTTGGGCGAGAGTCACGCAATCATTTCCGTCAGACCGGATGTGCTGATAGGCAATGTTTAGTGAGTCGCTTGCTGAAAATGATTCCTTTTAGCATTTCCTCTTAATGTCACATTTTACCTACGTCAAATGTACGCGGATATCCTGTCAGCTATTGATATCCCGGTATTTTTCTGGGATTTTAGGTTTTGTAATCTTTTGTGTATGTCCTGGGGCCTCCTAATGAACTCCTTTTTTTATATATAATAATCCAGGTTGTCGACATTTCTTTGCTTTTATTTTTACATGAGGGAAACAAACCGTGTCTAACCCATTTCTTTTTTAATCCGATTCCTGGGTAAAAGAGCCCATTTGGAGTGCTGGATTGCCGGTATTTCAACGGTTGTTCATGGAACCAAAGGTTTCAACTCAACTTTGTAATTGACACTTTAATGAAACACATCAGTTTAATCTCCCAAACCAAGGTTCATTACCCCCTCTCTCTCTCTCTCTCTCTCTCTCTCTCTCTCTCTCTCTCTCTCTCTCTCTCTCTTCCATTTTATTTTCTTCTCCTTTTTTCGAATGTTTGATTTCCAAAACTGAAAAAAATTGGCTTAACCTTATATTGCAATTCATTTAATTGTGTATCTCTCTTTCCAGGTGAGTTGAGAACGACGCATGCGCTAAACTACACTGTAAGTTGACCTCTGTCTATATAATTAAGGGTTAATCGATATTTGCTGTTTCTGAGTTGGATATAATACGAGGGAAATTGGTGTGACGCAGGTCTTTGATACCATTAAAGAAACTGTGCAGTGGAGCGTAATCCAGACTTAGAGGCGAATTCGTCGACTTTCATATCTTCACGTTGGATTTGGATTAGCTTCCGTGTATGTTTCCTACCATTGCCCTAGCGTGGTGTCTCGTAAGCACCATATCTCATGATTGGATGAATAGCATTTATTTGGTGAACAGAAATTGGAACCTTTCATTGATGACACCCTCATTTATAATTGTTCGATCCGTACAGAAAGTAAGTAAAGACCTCACAAGGCAGAACGCAGAGCCAGGAAATCATTATTTATTTATGATAATAGTTGCCACAGCCTAGAAAATATTGGGTTAGTTGCCTCATTTCAACGGCAGATTTGTTACGGCTTCCGAACAAGAGCCGATTCAGGTGGAAAAAGTATGTTCTCACTAGGCTTGGCGTGGGTAGAGCTTGACTCTCATTTATAGAGTTCTATCCATGCTAATGCAAAACTTTGCTCTCCATTTCTGGGTAGAATGCGAAAATTAAAATTAAATTCAGTAAATTATAGGTCGAAAGATCCTCTTTAGGATGTGGATTAATTAAGCGTCTTACCGACTTAACAACACAGCTGTTGACTTTGTATTTTGATACTGAATCATATTCAAAATGCATGGGGTCACTAATGATACTTTCATGGTCAGTTACCTCACCATTTGTAGTGTGACATTGGCAACTAAGTAAGTCAGCGGTTTTTTTTTTTTTTTTAAACAGTCGTTGACTAAGGAAAACAGGTGAATGTTTATATATATATTTCATATGTATATGTAATTTAATTTTATATATATATATATATATATATATATATATATATATATTTATATGTGTGTGTGTTTGTGTGTGTGTGTGTGTGTGTGTGTGTAGCCGAACTGGCTACAGTCTGTTGGGTAGGTGGCCATATAATTAGTTTGCTTCGTGCTAAAGATGTATCTATTTTATTGTCTTAAAGATTTTATCATCTTGGAAAATAAATTGAACGTGTCCTTATATGTCTTTATTCTTGGTAAAAGGAAAACTTATAATATCTTCCACCTTTTGAATTGGGGGCTTGGACCGAGACAAACTGTTTTGAAGGCCCTTTGTTTCTTTGCAAGTCTATTTGGCACCAGGGGAATTTTACGAGAGTTTAATGTCGTCATTGGGGCCCAATCAACACTTCACACACCCAAACTTCACACTTCCTCCAACTTCTTTTCTTCCCCCTTCCTCTACTTCTTCTCCCCCACTCTACTTTCTTCTCTGCTCTCTTCCCTATGTCGAGCCTTCTTATTTCGGATGACATCTTGGCACCGCCCTTGGGTTCTTGATTTTGACTCTGGGTGTGGCATCTTCTGAAAGAACCCTTATATATGAGTGGCTACTGCCCTTTCTTCAAAACGCCTTCCTGTCATCTTTCCTGTAGTAATTGGTAAGCTCATTTGGAAACGCCGCCTTCTCTGTGCCCAGGCTCTTGAGGATGTGTCTTGATAGCCATTGGTTAAATAGGCTTCACAAGACATCCTTATAAGCTGGCGCAGTTGAATTGATTGGTTCAAACCATAGGCCTATCCTTGGAAAGGGTGGAGTTGAGATTTTTACACGTTCCCCCCTTTTGAACGAAGAAGCATAGAGTTTTCCTTAGTATTATTAAGCAGAAGGCCCTCGAGATGGTCTAACCCAAATTAATTATCGGTGCTCGAACGTGTCAGAAGATGTCAGGAAAGCCGTAGCGTTGATTCATTTTCTGTAGTGTAGGTGACTTAGGTCTTAGGGAGATATAAACCATGTTCAGAGGTTTCAAATTTCCTGGGCACCTGGGTGTCAAGCTTGAATAAGAAAGGTTTCTTCTTGCACTTAGGGTACGTTGTTATCCTTCCATAAGGTCATTATTTCGTTCTTCGTTTCCTATTTCTCCTTTTTTTTATTATTCGTGCCTTTTCTAAGTCTTTATATGCTAACGCATTCTCATAATAATTCCCTTGACCCTATAATATATATATATATATATATATATATATATATATATATATATATATATATATATATATATATATATATATATATATATATAATAGAGAGAGAGAGAGAGAGGAGAGAAGAGTTATAAATACATATATTACAAGTTACATATTTAAGTATTTACATAAATATAAAACATTTTATATGTATTATGTATATACTATATATATATAATATATATATATATATATATATATATAATATATATATATATATGATATATGTAATAACCTTTATGTATACATACATGTAAAGTGGAATGTTTATACTTGCATTCCCCAGGTGGCGACGTTTTGTTTTCTGTTCGTTGAGTGCCCTTGTGCCCTTACCAGAGAAACACCCCTATTTTAGAAGGAAGGGAGTCTGGATAGTGAGTGACGATATAAAGTTGAAGAATAGAATTAAGGTTGATGGTATGCGCACCATCGTGTGATATAGTGTCATCATTCCGTATTGGTCCTGTCTGTTTTCATTGGTCGTCCTTTTTTTATTTATTTATTAAGTTATCATTTTTGTGATGCAAGGCGTTAGACATTCCTTCTTTTGTCATCGAATTGTTCCCTTAATTCCATTGCTGATCCGTCTTCATAAACTTTTCCAACCCCCTTTCTTTGGCGTCGCTTTGTAGGATACTTCTTGTGCAGTGATGATGGATGTCCTTTGTCGCTAAATATAAACACCCGTTGCTCTCCGATGCTTCTTTCAGTGCTCCTGTTCTGAGAAGCGAGCGGCAGCCTGTGTCGATTTTTGTCCTTTGTAGGAACAAGTACTACCATCATGTGTTGGCATAATTGAGTGACGTTTCCTTGGTGTGTCACCACGCAAGAATTTCTCGGTTTTTTCTACAAGATTTTTCTCACTGGCCAAATAATCCTCGAAAAAATTATCAATGTACTTCATTCTGAGAATGAGGCTTTTTTTTAATATATTAAAATTACCATGATTTTATGTAGTAAGTGACAGGTAATTGTAACAAAGGCTTATGTATTCAATTTCACGATCCTTTTTTTCATACCCATTGTTAAATCTTATTGCTGGAAGAGTCAGAACTAAAGTTACTCTGTGCATATCTGTGTGGTCAAGTTTTGAAAATTTGAATATTTTGATTGATATTTACATAAGCTTCTCTGTGGAACATGAGTGCATCATTTTGCTTCATTATAGTGTCCCCTATTTCCAGAACCTTCACAGAGAATAATGTTTATAACTAGACGGTGTAGGGTATGATGCGTACAAGACTACCAAGCATTTCCTGCCAGGATGAACAAGACTTGGAGAATTCCCCTGCTTTGTTTGACTTGAATGGAGCGCGACGGAGTTAGTTAAGACGCCTGGAGTCAAGGTGGAGAATCTGGTCGCCCCTCAGCTCAGCTCAGCTCAGCTCAGCTCAGCTCAGCAGTCACGGAGCCTAGTCGGCGAGCTTGAAAAGTCTGAAATCCCTCTCGCTGTTAACTGCAGAGTCCATAGAGGGTACCGACACTTCGATTCAATTGATTTGCTTTTGCTGTGGGCCTGCTGCTGCAAATTCTACTTTGTTCACTAAAGGAACCGTAACTGAAGTTAACTAAAAGGCGCTCGTGGAAGGAAGCATGCGTGACCTCACTCTACAGTTAAAGTAACGCCATTCTCTGCAGTTAAAAATCGTGGTTGTAGTTTTTGTGGGATGTTGCGTGATGGGAACGAGCGTGTCGAACGCTGAATTAGTTCAACAGTCATCGTTCGGGTGAATACGGGGAACGGTTCCGCGTTCTTCGAACCACTGTGTACCCTTGGGAATGGATAACAGTTGTTACAGTTAATATATGAAATTGACTTTTAAGGCTGAAATTGAAGCTAATGGGTTATTTTAGTGATAAGTGAAAATGAAATGCATATATTCCGAGGATCAATGATGTTCATATTTCTCGTTTGCTCTTGTCCATTTCCATTTTCCATGTAAACGAAAGCTCCGAGATATTTCTCCGGTACGGGAGCAACAGTTGTTGGATTCCCAAGACTTGTCGTTGTTTCTGTCAAGTTTTAGAAGGTTTATTTCTAGCCACGTGAAGACTTTTAGCAACGAATACAATTTTAGTTGCTGTGGCCGTTTTGATACCAAATCTGCCCGTCAGTCAATCATGTATTAAGTTAACCTGATGGAATGAATACATGTTCAGTTATATATCATATTTGTACATTTTTTTCCAAAGAGAATATGTACATAGAAGATGCGATATCATGTGACAATAAAAAGAATATAATTCCTCTTGCACCAGTTCTATGTGTATTCTTTTAATAGCCAGAACGACCTATTCAAATTTTCGGTTTTTTAAAACTTTTTTTTATGCTTCTCAATACAAGCACAGGAAATAAACAAAGAATCTTTCGTCTTAGCAGGATTCGAACCGACGAACGGAGGGAGAGGTCTAGCGAGGAAGCTCCTCCTCCCTCATGCACTCTGCTACAAAGGCGACAGAAATTCACACATTTTGATGCACAATCTATCGGTCACTTTTCACCAGATACAGATGTAATTGTAATAAGCACAGCGCCCTTTTAACCTCTCGAATTCTTCACACATTGGATACTCTTTTCATTACAAAGCCTGAAATCCAAATACCGTGACCTCATTCTGAACCCCTGGATGCGGGTTCGAATCCTGCTACGGACGTCAGAATTGCTTCATATTCTGGCATTTGAATTTCAGGCTTTGCAGTGATGAGCGTATCCAAAAAGTATTATAACAATTCAATATGATGGTGTGTTTGAAATCAGTCTGAATCTGTTCCTCACTCACAGATACGGTTAGGTTCCAAAAACCGGGCAGTTAGCCCAAGCGAAATTCGATATGAGTTGAAAATCAGTCATCTGAGATTGTGTTTCCAATTGACTTTGGATGAGTGAAATGGTTCCCCTTTCCTTTCATGAAGTGAACTGTAATAATGTTGTGTACAACACTCTTCCGTGTTTTAATATTTTTATGACTCCGCTAGTGCAGCAGATCTACATCAAATCTGTATTCATGTTTTGCTGCCTTTTTAGGGAAATTTTATTCCACTACTTGGATTCGTTTCTTGCATTTGTACACCACATAAATTCAATCTGATTTTGTTTCCGCAAAATATTTACTATAACGCTCTAAATGTGACGTTTTCTTCTCGCTTTATTTTTCATTTGTAGCCGGAAACCAAAGAATGAAGTGGACACACACACTGGCCGATGTACACAAAAATAAGAAAGAATCACACAAATAGTTTCACGAATTAATTTCGAGAGAGAGAGAGAGAGAGAGAGAGAGAGAGAGAGAGAGAGAGAGATTTACCCGAAATATGGAAAAGTTTAAGCCACCTACATGTTTGTTTTAGTTGTTGTAACTTCAGTTGCACAGTATACTCTACGGGCATGTACGCTAATGGTAGTACTAAGTAGGGATGCTCAGTTCTCCTACCGTGAAAATCACTGAGCGTTGCTGCTCAGCGCATTTGTCAAGAGCACCGTGGCATTTCAGCTCTCCACCGCCTTTTGTATGGCGTAGTGACCTCATCAATTCTCAGGTGTTTAGCAGGGTTTTTTCCTAGTAGGCATTGTTAGGCTATATAACTTATATGCAATTCTAATTCCGCTTTAAAGTAAGAAGATCTATCGGAATCATGCATTTTTTTGTCTCTCTCTCTCACTGTGTGCCGTTTCTTCAGTGTATGCATGATTGGACTCAGAACAGTGATGTAGTTCCCTAAAATTGAAAGACATTTACAAGACTGAAAGTTGTACATGGTCATCATTCCAGAGTCCATATTGTAGACTCGAGAAATTGTCAGTTGGAAATCTCTGTGAAAGTAGGAAGCTGCCTGCAATGAACACTTTCATATAACTCGCTTCAGCAGACGATGGAACAACCAGAATGAAGTAGAATTGTGTCGTAACCCAGTGGTTGGTTCGTTGATCTTGAAATCTGGAGGCTCTGACGTATCAAGTCACCTTGAACGAGTGAAGAGACCAGTGAGAGCTTCTTGCTTTCAGTTTATTATTGTCTTTTTTTATTTCTGGACGGCGCGATTTGGCCGCCTCTGAATTAGAACAGAGTAAGGAACCTTTGAAATATTGCTACTTTCACTTTCATTGCCTTCAGGAATCATGTTTTGTGTAAATGTAAAGTATTAAATATCTATGTAAATTCTCTTGCTTGTTTCTTCTTATTATTTTTTTACGTGGTATTCTTTCCGTTTTATTTGACAGCAGTTTATCATCATCTCGTGAAAAACTTGACGTTTGTTTTTCATTGTAGGGAGTTTCTCCTGACTTTTTTTTTAATGACCTCGTAATAATAGTAGATTTTCAAAATTGGAACAAATTCATAACTTTTTCCTTTTTTATTTATTTTCTCCTGTTTTGTCTTGTTTGTGGACGCCCATCCATTGAAATGGCATGCGGTGTGACGCATAAGGGAAGATCTTCCCTTAGGTCTTCTCTCTACATAGAAAATGAACTGACTGGTTGGGTAGTTGGAAACGAGGAAGAATAACAGTCAGGTTGAAAGGGAAGAAGAAGCCACTGGCCCCTCCCCTCCCTCCCTCCCTCCGGCTCCTCTCCTCAACTCCTCGGGATTCCTGGGTCGATGTGTCCTGAAGAGGGACGGACGGGTAAGGAAGGGCCCTACTTGTAAGTTTTGACGTCACCAGACCATTGTCTTTAATGCGAATTAGCGACGCGCGTTTTTTCTCCGGTTCCTTTTGTTACTGTGACGTATGAATGTGGGTGCGATTCTGTGAAGGACTTTCTTCACGCAGTTGCGTGTTGCGCGGCATCCCCTTCCTCCAACTTCCACGATGATGACGATCAATTTGTTTATTTCGCCATATTGAACTCACTAGTCGTGATCATCTCTCTCTCTCTCTCTCTCTCTCTCTCTCTCTCTCTCTGAGTGCTACACGTACTTTGTAGGAGGTCAAACGGCAAAAACGTTTAGTTACTGAATTTGTGTGCGAGAGATAACAGGTCATGTTTGACTTGCGTACCTCACAAATGTATGCGACTGGTTGTGTGCGTCATTGAATGATCGTATTCGTATTGAGTCGATCTATATGTTTCAGAATCTTTTCGATAATATAGTGTATGCTGATTGATTGTTTCAGTCTTGAATTGTTCAAAAAGAGTGACTGACATCTCGTAAGTAGGCAAAACCGCAAAAACTCCTTTGTTGCCCACTTTAGCATTCTACTCTTAGTTTGTGGCATTTAATTTTGTTTTCTTGTGTCAGTTGCTGTTTTGTTTTTCTTTTATATTATCTGTATGAAGTGATAGATATAACTACAGGTATTTATATTTAGGTTATAATTAAGTCATTTCCCAACAGAATAGTACGTTCGATTAAGCAAACTTGAAACTAGACGAGATTTTTTTTATCTGAAAACTGTTGCTTCAACATTTTGTCTCCCTCGTGTCCACCGAGGCAAGTCGCTCAGCTAGATGACTACGAAAGGAGATTCATGAATTGCACCAGTAGATTGACCATTGCATTATTTGGTCGCAGCTGCGAAAAACATCTGGTATTGAGCCTCGCAAGAATGTCAAGAGTTCACTGCATAACTGGATAACGAACAACTTGGTTGATGTTCTAGTCTGGGTAGATCTGAATTCAAAGGGATAACAAGAATTGTTAAATAAACAATGGGCTATTGGCAGACCAATATCTGAGATTACTAGTAACATCTGGATTGAGCAATTTAATACAACTGGAGTTTTCGTCCAGCAATTTCAGATGAGAGTCAGCTGCTGAATACTAGACATGGAACTATTATTCAAAACATGGAAGGTTAAATTTAGAATAACAGCCCTCCATCAAGAGAGCCTTGTTTTTAGAATTATTTGTGAAACAGAAGAAGAGATAAGTAGGAGTGAGTATGCTGTCAAGAAAGATTCCTAGAATTCTAAACGAGTTGCAGATAGTTGAGGAAACAGTGTCTAAGAAGAGATTTTGGTTATCAGAAGTCCTGCTCCTATTAACAGTTATATTCCTGGTTTTTTTTTTTCAGGGTCCAGCTTCATCTCCGTAATTTCCACCTGCATTCAGTATATTGACAGAGATCAAAGCTGCATGACCATACTGAGTTGTGATCGGTACAAATAGAGTAGCATCATCTGCATACGTAAATAGCAAATTTTCAAAGCCAGTCCAAGTATCATGCGGATCAAATATGAATTATAAATGGCAGAAAACACCACCAAGAGGAGGACTGTGACGCTTTCTTCATTGTAATTTAAATGAATAGTGACAATGGTTGATGGTGACCAGCGATGGACTAGGGTGAAGGGGCGGGGTGGCGATGCCGTTATCGGTTTTCATTCATTTCTGTCACGTGGTTTGTTGTTGAGAGAGGACCTCCCTTCTACATAGGTGACGTACGATTTTGAATGTGACGCGAGCATCGTTTATCTGTTCACCTTGCATCCCCACCTATTTTTGTATTGGACGATAACCTCCAGAAGTATCCATACTTGTTTTTTTAATTGACTGTAACCTTCCAGGTATAAGAAAACCAACCGTTTTGCCACATCCGTCAGCCTGTTATGCGCTGCTACAGAATGAAGTTTCTTTCAGGAGCTGTCATTGACATCAGAACATTATACTGTGTCATAATATCAAAGTATCATAAGTTGTATTCAATGGACGAAGCGATATTTCACGCTGTTATATTATGCTATTAAGGATACACCGCGCACGCGGCTCTATGGAAGTGATGGCGGTATGATTTTATTTTGCCTTGTGATGGCTCTGGCGTGCAAGGTATATAGAATAAGGGCTTTGCTGGCGTGTAGGGATGGAAGAGCAAGAATGACGAACAAACGCTGGGAAAGCTCATCACGAGTTCCAGGATGAGGACACCACTTCGTCATTTAGATAATGAGTTGCTGTCTTATCCGAGCGGTATTCCACAATCATAAGATGTCGTACTGTGCATGTGATTCTTTGGGTAAATATTTCTTTTCACTTTTGATCCCAGATACAATGTTGGTCGAGTCTGGATGTAGTCATAATTGTTGTTCCTAGTTGTATTTTTTCTGTGTGTGTGTGTGTTTGTTTGTGTGTGTATGTGTGTGTGTACATGCGCGCGCGCGCGCCTTCCTCATCGTATAATTGATAACAGCTTTGGCCAAGGACAGGCAGAGGGACACAGTCCATTGAAAACCAGTTTCGGCGCTTTGACGTAAGCAGTAAGTCAGGCACCTGGCAGTTAACTGGCTATGGAGGTCGTAGCCAAGGTTAAGTTCATTGAGTGTAGACCCTCATGCCAAAAGTCTTCTGGTCCCTGCACCATCTTGGGTGGAAGGCGCCTGCTGGACAAATATATTTTAATATATAAAACGAAATGTATGAATATAGTTTTCCCTTTGAAACGTCGGTAGGTAGTCTACTGATTAGAAATGACACATTTGTATCTTACATAAACCGTCGCCCGGTCCTGCTGTCTCATTTATTTTGCCGATTGTAGGCACCCCAGATCGAACTTTGGAAAGGTTTAATATATACATACATACATATATATATATATAATATATATATATATATATATATATATATATATATATATATATATATACACACACACACATATATCACACTTTTGCTATCTGTCATGGATTTGATTCTGTTTGTTAGGCGAATATCTTGAGAATTCTTTCTTTGTACGTAATGTGGCGCATAAGTTTTCTGAAGAGGACCGGGAACCACCGTAAGATTGCTGTTGAGCTGTTTACTTGACAGAGTATACATGGAGTGAGCGGGGCCATTGAATTTCAGTGACAGCACATAATGCATCTTCACCGCGCGGGTGTTCCTTACTAATGAGGATTTGTTGTGCTAACGGCCGCTTCTTGTCGGGTGTTCCTTGGTTTGACAAGGGTTGATGACTTGTGAATTGCAATGAGGCTCTTTTGCGAGGTAATTAACCATACATGGATACCTTACGTGAGTTCAGTGAGCAAAGGAGAATGTGAATAGACATCGAAACTGTGCTTTATGATTTTGACATGAAATATCATGTGAATGAAATGGATTACTTGTTGCATTCCAAATGATAGTCATTTTTATATATTGTATGTGTTTGTGTGTGTGCGTATAAATATTATATATATATATATGGCTTTATGATAGTATGGGAGATGAAGCAGTTTAATGGTAGTCATTCACAGTCATGATTCATATAACTTCGACAGCGTAACTTTTGAATTTCCTTCCGTAGTGACTGTAGAGAATACATTTCTGTTAATAAAATCAATAATACGATAAAATTCGACCCCAGAAGTAATCAAGTATCTGTTCGTGTTTATAGAAGATAAAAGTAGCAGTAGTTGTCCATTCTATTAATAGAATTGACATCGTCATTGTGCATTTACAGTCATTTCTCTTGATATGATGGAGCGCCTTCCGTTGTATCCATCCTAGATGTTGTGGTCTGTCTGTCCTGAAGAAGTGTCACTTCTCAGACCTGGAAAATTTGTCCCCATAGGTTGTAGCAAATACCGTGACGGACATTTAACTGACTGGTTCTTTATATGACGCGTTGGGCGGCTAATGTCGGTGTTGAAATAGTTTGCCATTAGGATTCAGCCTAGTTATAATTCCACAGGAGAACAAGCGGTATTGAGCGTTGGTGGTGCCAGTCGGCAGCAGCGAGCGTTTTGAGTCTTTCCTGGGACCGATGATACCCAAGAAATGGTTGCAACTGGCGGTGATCCCCGTCGTTATCTTGTGACTAACAAGTGTGACCGAAAATATCTCTTTCATGACGTTGCTCTCTGGCTGCTCATAACGAATTGCCAAGCTTCTGTGGATTGGGTGAAAGCAGTGCTTGTCTTCCAAACGAACTGACATCATGACAGTCATCTGTGCTGCTTATGACCATTGAAAATAGAGCCGAAAGTCAAATTACGTGTTCCCCTGTCTCCGTAAAATGCAGTATTAGAAAGCTGATTAATATTCATCAGTCTGACGAAATAGCGCTCGCGCATTTGTGTATTTGTTTATATTCCTATAGTATATGAATTTTCATCGTGTAATAATGCGTGTTAGTTGCATAGGCAATGTCAATGATGGAATGGGCAGCGTAAATAAAGTAGCATTTTAACTTTTTAACTTCGTTTTCTTGGGTTACAAGAAATGTCTACCTGTAAATGTAGACGAGTAATCCGCAGTGCTTTAAACGCACATGATATGCTAAGTTTGTTTTTTAGGGAAATATCATATTATTCTCACATTTACAGAGTAAATATCTTCGGCCCCCTTCCACATTCTCTATCTCTCTCTCTCTCTCTCTCTCTCTCTCTCTATCTCTCTCTCTCTCTCTCTCTCTCTCTCTCTCTCTCTCTCTCTACCTGCTACATCCGTTTGTTGTGTGGATTCCTTTGTCTGCAACTGCGACGTGATTCTGCTCATCTCCAAAGGATTTGCACGACCACTCTTCGCCTGTTGCTGTGTTTAAAGAAAAGAAAGAAACGAGAGAAAACGCAAAAAGGAAGACGTTTCGAGTTTACGGTTAAATTCATCGCGCTGACAAAGCGAAGACCATTTTCGGAATATTTTGACGCCGAAGGTCATTTTCTTCCCACGACGAAGCTGTTTTCCTCATAGGTTGATTATCTGTCTGTCAATTCAATTGGAGTCTTTAAAACTTACGAAAGGATTCACATGAACCTTCTGGGAAGATTGTTCTTTGGTCCATAGATTTTGGTGTCTAATAGGCTGAGGTTGGACTCCACCTTGGATCATAGGTTGGCGTCGTCAGAGTTTAGATTATATTTTTTGTATTTACACAGACTTGTGTGTGTATGTGCGCGTTTATGTGGATATGTATGTATGTATGTTTATGTATGTATTCATCCATCGATACATATGTTTGTATATATGCGTGTAGATAATCGGAGAAAGAACAACAGGTAAGATCACCGTCTCTTAAATATATTTGGATATTTCTCTTTGAAGTGTGTCTCTGACTGACATAGTATATTGACAGTTATAATTGTTTTTATTCTGCCATATTTAGCTACATATAAGGAATTTTTCAGCGCCGGATGTTGGTTATGTATTTTTCCACAGTAATTATTGTGTTTCCTGTTTAATTATCTAGGCAAAATCTTTGATCTGTTTTGTTCGAAGTGAATTTGATCAAGTTTGGGCTTGTCAATAACAATTTTGAAGTAACCCATAAGGCCACAGCGGGAAAGAAGGTATTTGCATTTTTTTTTTTTTTTTTTTTTTTTGCGCGTTGTATGTATATAGTTCATTAAAAATCAGCGCTCAAAACTTCGTCATGAATAACATATGGTGCCCATGATCATTTTAGGGGGTCAAGGTTGAATTAATGCAGTAACAGGTATAACATAAAAGTTTTGTTAGTGAGGTGGCTGGGAGAACCTGAAAAAAAGCATGGGAAAAGCAAAATGATGACGATAATCTGGTTGATTTTATTAGTGATGATGATTATTTACTGTTGTAAACAAGTCAAAAGATGTCTCAGTAAGATAAGAGCAGTCATTAATTAATAAGCAAAGAGTCCAAACCATTCTCCCTTTACAACCAGGTTTTGACACAATCACGCACGCGCACACACACACACACACACACACACACAACACACATATATATATATATATATATATATATATATATATATGTGTGTGTGTGTGTGTGTGTGTGTGTGTGTGTGTGTGTGTATGCATGTATTTGTGTATTTGTATTTATGATATATGTATGTATTTTTGTGTGTGTGTGACCATACTTGTAGTACGTTATTCATTCTTTCCGTGATGCTTATTAATGGAAAGTAACTACTTTCCTTGAATAAACATAGCACGAGGTGCCTTGAGCGAGGATAATAGACTCTTCTTAGTTTTTGCGCCGAATGCTTTTCAAGTGGTGGCACGTGAGATGCCCGCGCCCGCGACCAAAACGTGTGGCTTAGTGTGAATATGTAATTTTATGGAATTGAAGTTTTTATGTAGTTACGGGCGTGTTAGCACGTGAGCCCATGTTATTAAAGATAGTGCGTCATTTCGTTATATTTCTAGTGCAATATGAGAACTTGATATTTGGTGTTTTATGTGTTCTGGTAGTTTCCAGTCTCTATCTTTTATCCCCCCCCCCAGAGGCAAGATATCCCTCCTTGTGTTCCTTTGCCTAATGAATGATGTATGTCAGGCCCCGCTCATATTGATTTCGCGAGTGAAAATTGTTGGTGTGAACGCCGCGGATGGATATGGACTATGCAGCGAAGAAGGAGAAGAAGAAGATTGCCGCCACGCTACTACGATCAGGGCGGAGATTTCGGGGCCTGGGTTTCGACGGGGTGGGGGGGGGGGGGGGGGTGGGGGGGGGGGGGGGAGACCAGTAGAAAGCCGGATCTGTGGCAGCTTTCTTCTTTAGGCTGAATCCTGAATTGTCTCTTCATTATTCCTAGTGGTTCAATCTCAATATTGTCTCTTTGGCTGTATGTCTGTCTGACTGAGAAATAATTGTCCTTTAGGTTGAAACGCTTTGTTATGAATGATTTCTATAAGAGTTTCCCCCCCCCCCAGTTTTCCCCCCCCCCCCCCCCCACCTGTCTCTCTCTCTCTCTCCTCTCTCTCTCTCTCTCTCTCTCTCTCTCTCTCCTTTTTTCTCGTCTTTCGTTGATATTTTTGTATCCTGGTTTCCGCCAATCCGGTTTATTTTGGAGGTCATCCGCTACGGGAGATTGTGCCAAGTGTCTTCTTGACTGACATGTTTTGTTTTCATGAGCGTTGTTGTTTTTATGTGAAGTGACTTTCTTCTATTCCACTTTGGGTCGACTTTTGAAAGAATCAGTGAGGTTTGACTCCATTGAATCTTAGGATGTTTTTTACTAGATACATTGACTTGATGTTGCGTCTTGCGTGTATGTGAATCATACTTGTGTAAGTATATGAATATGTTCACTCTATATTCATAAGTTCATGGATAAACTAGCCTTGACTGTTATCTTAAGTTTCCGTAAAGCCACTCTGGTTTGTTCATTTTTCATAGATTATATTTGAGCTGAGATCTTTCACATTCACAAATGATTCCTGATGCCCGTTTGCCGTTTCCTGCTGAGAGCAGCCAGATTCGCTGAACAGTAGCGGTCAATGTACCTGGCCGTCGAAACTAACTCGCTCCCTAGGAGTGTGGAACAGCTTCCCTGAGGATGTCATGCGAGCGAAGTTGCAATGCATGACTACCCTGATACAGTTCTCCTTGTATTTTAGTAGTTTACTTTCATTTCTATGTATTTATGTATTTGTTAATTTATCTGTATTGCTAATAACTGTTCTCTTTCTGTATTTTCCATTACGTTTTGTTACTTCTTTCAAATGAGCACTGTATCTTTTGGTAGCTTGAATTTAAGTCTATGGCCCCAGTGGGCATGTTCTAGAAGAATAGGGTTCATCATCCGAATAGTAATAATAATAATAATAATAATAATAATAATAATAATAATAATAATAATAATAACGGCAAGAGTTTATACCTGTGGATATAGATTATATCTACTTATGCAGAAATATTTATTTGTGTAATTCTTGTTCCATGCATGAGTGAATGTAGTGGCAGGATGAATGAATTGATGGGAGAGAACTTTTGTGAGTGGGTCATGTGCTCTCCTTTCCTGTTCCTTCCGACTCTCGTATATTTGAGCCGGTTCTTTTCCTCCCTTCCTTGACGCCGGTTTTAGATTTTATGCGTAATGGATGTATAGTAGCTACCTATTGGATTACTCGCGTTGACTTCAGATTAGATATATCACTTTCAATGAAAGGTGATCAGAATTAGACGTTTTTCTTACGTTACAGATAGAGCCTCCTTACAAGTAGGCCTAAGGCAGTGGTTCTCAACCTTTGGGGGCGTCAGCATTTTCCCGGGGCGAGGGGCGGGTGTTGGGGGGGAGCCCTAGGGAAAAATGAGAAATTCTTAACAAGAGCGAGGAACTAATATTCAGAAGTTTATGAAAAAATGCAAAAGTATCATCTTATAACGTTAGTTTCCTATAGTCACCTACTCTAGTTGGACTCGCTCATACCATAAGTATAGATTTCGATCCATGTATCGTTGTGAAGGTGCATTTTCCACGCTCGTTGCTCTCAAGACCAAATACAGAAACAGGCTGAATGTGGTATTCCTTTCATATTCTCTTTCTTCTCCTTACTTTTCACCTTCTCCCAACTCTTGATTCATAGTACAACTGTTTTGAGGTTTTCCTCCTATTTCAAGTTCCTCGTTGGACGAGTGGATTTCGCGCTCGGCTACCAATCCGGTGGTCCGAAGTTCGATTCTCGGCTCGGCCAACGCGGAACCAGAGGAATTTATTTCTGGTGATAGAAATTCATTTCTCGATATAATGTGGTTCGAATCCCACAATGAGCTGTAGGTCCCGTTGCTAGGTAACCAATTGGTTTCTAGCCACGTAAAAATATCTAATCCTTCGGGCCAGCCCTAGGAGAGCTGTTAATCAGCTCAGTGGTCTGGTAAAACTAAGATATACTTAACTTTTTCCTCCTGTTACACCTTTCAAACCTTTTACTGTCAATTTACATTTCAACGCTGAATGACCTAATAGGTCCCAGTGCATGGCCTTTGGTTAAGTTCTATATTTAGTTCTATATTCAATTGGCATTTAAGCATGCATTTAAGATCTTGTAGCCAAGAGACCGTGTCAAGAATCTCGCTGATTTATTCCCAAAAGAATAAAAACATTCTTGCTCTCTCTCTTATTTTTTTTCCCTTCAAATGTGGGAGGGAAGGAGGCGTGGAGGGAAGAACCACCTCTTAGAGGAGGCGCGATAATAAAAAGGTTGAGAACCACTGGCCTAAGGTCAAAGGTGTGTGGAACCATTTTCTTCGATTGAAGTTTCTCGATAGTAGTTGTCAAAGTTTTCTTTGGCCCCATTAAAATGAAATAAATGAATCATAGATATGAGAGATTCGGTGAATCACGGCATCTTCCTTTTGTCACCACCCGAAAGGTAGGTCCAGTTTCTCTTGCATGACCTGCGGTTGTCTCGCCTACCAGAGCGTCATCAGACACCAAGTAGGTAAGGCGCTGTAACGATCGGTTGCAAAGGGTCATTCAGTGTGATCCTTCAAGAGACCCAGTCTCTCTCTCTAACAACATCGAACCCCTTTCAGAAGATCCCTGTCTGCAGATCTGACCCCTCGTTTGACCCTCATAGCAAGTGTCGAGTGTAAGAATAAAGGTCACTTCTCCTCCTCCTCCTCCTCCTCCTGGACTTTTTGAGGATTTTCATTTGAAGGCTTAAGTTATTAGACTCGGTAGGCATTATTGGAAGTTTGGTGTCGTATTCATCCCAGGTCTGATTCCCTCTTCACCATTTCTTCTCTCTACTATTCGCTGTAGAAATAGTAAATAGTGGTTGCAAAATGTGCAGAGAGAGAGAGAGAGAGAGAGAGAGAGAGAGAGAGAGAGAGAGAGCGTGCGTGCGTGTTTAGTGGGAGAAAAAACTTTCTATGGGTCTCAATCCGGCTTTCTTACTCCCAGGATGTGTTTGAGAAAGTGAACAGAGTGGCATTCTACTCGAGTGGCATTCTACTCTTCACACACACACACACACACACACACACACACACACACACACACACACACACACACACACACACACAGATTAAATGCTGGTAGATATAGAATGCCAAAATTGTTCATGAGCTAATAGAGAATAAGGGTTACTTTTGAAACCCAAGATCTAAAGAATTATCTAAAGCAAAGCCAAACAACCAACTCAATTCTCTCTTCAGATTTACCCTGTAACTGTGCCCTAGGCAATTGAATAGTGTTCGTGCACTGCCTTTTTTTTTCAGACTTCCGAAGGTCACTCAACTGATATTTTCATAGATGTTCGCATGATCGGCATATGCATTTAATATTTAGTGCAACAGAATCGTAGCCCCCAGCCAGCCAGCCTTTAGGTATTTAAAAATCTGGGATTGTCTAGCAGGAGTGGTTTTTGCTTTTGGGCCAGTGAACCAAAAGCTTGTATGATCTTAAATTATTTTAGTATAATTAAAAGTTCCTGATATGTGTCAAGGCATACATTGTTTCTATGACTTGCACAATAATCCTTCGTGCGTCTTCGCAGCTCTAGAATAATAAAACAAAAAAATCTCGATAATCCAACATAAATTGTATACGTATTGCACTCGACGATTCCCGTCTGGTGTTCATTCAACCGATCTTTTTGTTCATCATCTATCATTATTCAGTGAATCATCTGGAAAAATATTATAAGTTGAAGTATTTATGAAATTATATATATATATATATATATATATATATATATATCTTGTTTTGCTGTCGTTAAATTGGTTTTGCGAATGTCGTAGTGCAAGTGGGTGCAAGTGGTAATCCTGGGAATGAATGGCAGGCACTCAGATTTCACGTTTTATGAGACGATATGGACGGAATGTGGAGTATCTGCACTTTTTGAGGAATTCCCAGCATGATTGGCATGAACAGGTTATTGTAAGATGAACCGTAGAAGAATATCAGTTAAAGGAAAGGAGACGAACATTACGACGTTGAATGTTCTGAAAGCAGCCTGGAGTTTCAGGAAGAAAGTTTATAGAAAGCCATTTCATGCCACATAAAGGACTGGAGCACGCCCCCTGTATGGTATAGAAACGGTAAATGTAAGCCTATCTTATTTGTCGTGTTCAAAGTGAGACATAAAAACAAATGCTTTAAAGGTTGCAGGTTTTCACGACATAGATATCAGGTTTTAGATTCAAAGGAATGTAACCTTGACCAAAATGGAAACAGCTGAAAAAATAACTTCGAGATGGCAGAGCTGTAACGTCGAAAAAATGTCAGGTATTCTGTACATCACTGTAAAGTACTATTAGAACCGCACGATATCCTCCTGACAGTTTTTTAGAAGTCGCTAAGAGACGAGGACTGAAGAGATAAAGGAGTCGAAGGATCACGGTTAAGATTCCTGCACAAGTACTATTCACAAGTATTATGCAATCTGTATTTTTGTACGTCATTACGTATACTGACAGGTAACTTCTTTTCACAACTGTGATTCATTTTGGAATGAGTACCTGCCAAAAGGATTGAAGTTGGTGTCGCAAAAGTTCCATTTTATCTCTGTTGGAGTTGCATATTTGGTATGATCATTATTGATTTGTATTCAGTAAGGAATGACGGTAAAGATATTCACTGTTCACGTATGTGTGGTGTCTCGAAAAGCATTTGATGTATGTACTATGTAACCTTTCAGTTGGTTGGCAGTCAGCCTAGTGGAAAAGTAAGAGCCCAAAATGTAAGTTTTGAATCGTCCGGAGGTTTTTTTGTAAGATCCGAAAGAGAATGTTTAAGTATAAATCTCTATAGAAGACGCAAAAGTGCACTCACAGTCTGTGAGGCTCCTTCAACACTGCGCTCATCGACCATCTCGGTGACAGAATATCGATGAATGATGTTAACACAAAACCACATTATCCTCCAACTCTCTCACTAGCTTACAGATAAGCGCTCACAGAAAAACCAACACTCCCTTCTGATGAATGTTTATATATCATATCCTTCTTTGAAACTTCGTCGCGCAGGTGGTGCCCCACAGTCTGACGTGGCATCCTAAAACCACACACGCACAGCGACCTTGAATTCCCGTAATTCATGAAGGGGACTTCCTTGATCCTCGTCCAAAATAACCATTATTTGTTTATTCAGTCTGTATGGATGCGGCCTTAATAAGCATCCTTCGCAGTGTTTGTTAGCGTTTCTCTCTTACACTTTATTAGGGTCTTGCCTTCCCGCGCACTAAGTATTTATATAATATATAATATATATATATATATAGGTGTATAGACATCTATATTATATATATATATATATATATATATATATATATGATTATATATGCAGCGTGTGCGCGTAGATGGAAAGATACATGGAAATAAACTAAATCGCTTCTCAGCACCTTTGTAACTAAGCTCCATACGAGGAGTCCTTCTAATGAAGGAATGAATAAAATGGAAATGTTTTCATGAACAATATTCGCATTCTTTCCTCATTCTGTTTCTCTTTCCCTATGTGAGGCTGTTAACACACACACACACACACACAACATACATACATATATATATATATATATATATATATATATATATATATATATATATATATATATATATATATATTATTTATATGTGTGTGTACCTGTGATGTGGGTTCGAATCCTGCTACCGGGCAGCACAATTTACTTCATATTCTTGCATTTGGATCTAAGGCTTTAAAGTAATAAACGTCTCCAAAACGTGTAAAGAATTTGAGAAGTTAGCAAGGTATTGTGGCTATTACAAATATATATATATGGTATATATATATATATATATATATATATATATTATACATATCATATATATATCTATATACATATATATATATATATATATATATATATATATATATATATTATATATATATATGCATTAAGTGTATGTATATATCTTCGTTGAAGGATTTAATGATAGTTCTTCAAAGAATTTTGTCTTCCCATATAGCCTTAGAGAAGTAAACGTATGGGATTCCATAATTTATTTACTGATCTCCCGTTTGGTGTTTTGTGTGTGTGTGTGTGTATGTGTGTGTGCAATGTCAGCATGTACATCACATTTGTATCTTAGATTTTTCTTCTGTTTTACCATATTTTTGTGTTTTGCTCATGTTTTACCTCTTACAGTTTTTCATTTTATTTGGCCTTTTTCCTTTCAAGGAATTTGCGATTTTCACACCAAATGACTTCCTTAGCCTTCACATGTTATATCGATTCCAAAAAATTCAATTATTGTAGTAGGAAGTGAAAATTTAAACGAGATCCAAAACAGTAAGAAGTATTAAATGAAAAGAAAGTCAATTGTGATCCCGGAGAATCTTTATTGGCCACAAGTCGAGCGACGTTACCGAGTGGCAAAAAGAAAAATAATGCAACCCACTTTTGCTGAACCGCAAAGTAGCCCCCCCCCACCCCCCCTAGCCCTTCCCCCTTCCCCCTCCCCATCTCCCTTCCCCATCTCCCTTCCCCAGGTGGAATAAGACCACAACCAAGTCTGGGTTTCGAGTCCCGTTCTCTCTCCGCGTCGCCAGGACCAGTTCCGGGTACTCTCACAACAGTGTTATTTTGAATATGACCATAGTTTACTTGATTGATTTTGATATATCCAGTAGAGATCTTTGTGCCAACACAGCTCTTGTTCCCTTCAGCAGGCACGATCTCTTTTGACTTTTTGGTTTTGCCGTCGGACGGCGTTTGAGGATGTCGACCGTTATGTGCTTCTTTGGTGCTGAAATTTCTCGGGAATCGTTAGGCATTTGCACTACGTGTAAACATGTTTTCTTTTCATGAGAGGCATATTTTAGGTTTAAATATGGGAATTTTATGTACCACCGGATTCCCGGAATTCTTAATAAGTAGTGAAGATGTTAGTATTAACCCCCCCTTTTTTTTTCTTTTTTTTTATGAGCAGGCCGTTTGTAGAGCGCCTCTGTTTCGAAAAGATATTTCTCTTCCCTCCGGCATGAATTGGACAGAGAGGTCCTGACTGGTCTGAACGAGGTCCCTGGCTCTCTTTAACACTTAATGAACTTTATTCTTTTAGTTAGACGTCATGACGCGTCACATTTCCTGGGAATGAGGCATCCGTTCATATCTGGCGCTGGAGGTTTTGATTTTGTTCACCCTTGAGATATTCTTTCAGTTGCGCATATTATATATACTGCTCGTGTGACAATTCTCTGGAAGTTCCTGAGCAGTCACACTGATGCATTTTTTGGGTTCGGAAATGAGTCTTGGTTCTTTGGCATATTTGTCATAAATGTCCATAGAGAATTTCCAAGAGGGTCATAGTAGATGGCGATGAGTACCACATCATAAGAATCAGCTTCGAGCTTGCCCAGTAAGTGAACTTGGCAGGGTAAACATCGGTGTTTTCAAAACGGTGATATATTACACCCATAATTAGCCCGACTCGTTATAATGCACCTGTAATTAGCGAGTAAGTTATGGAACGTTCGAAAGAAAGCGATAAGTGAGTTATGGAAGAAATTTCCTTTTCCTGTTATTTGCCTGACATTTGAAAAGGGACATTTAGTTTAGTTTATTCAACAAGGTCAAGTGTTTGTCTCTGACTAGAAAACATGTGTTATCCCTCTTCTCAGACAAAGGTCTTGAAGTTTGCTTCAAGAACCAGGACAGTTATGATCAAAGAAGGAACGTGTCCTAAAGGCATTGTTGGTAAATAGCGAAGTGTATGTTATAGAAAATGGCAACAAGAACAGTCAGTCAGTCAAATGAAAGCCGATACTGAAAGTGAGCACCTAGCTGT
Organism: Macrobrachium nipponense; assembly: GCF_015104395.2. Taxonomy (NCBI): domain Eukaryota; kingdom Metazoa; phylum Arthropoda; class Malacostraca; order Decapoda; family Palaemonidae; genus Macrobrachium; species Macrobrachium nipponense. The sequence goes on along the minus strand of NC_061110.1, from coordinate 64,849,284 downwards.
CAGAGATGAGACAGTGAACATGTCTTCATCAGTCTGTCCTTTTTAGATAAACACCGTTGTCAATTACCTAGATGTTGTGACGCCAGGTTTAATACACAATCAATTCATAGATAAACAATAGCCGAACAACATACTGATCCTCTTTGTCCAATATTTCCAGTATAATAACACAATTGTTTAGATACCTGTGATAGGAAGTATCTGGTTTACTCAACTCGAACATGCAGACAAATATTAAAGCGCAAACTGTGGTTTCTGCTTGGCTGGATGACAGGCGTTCATTCAACCTTTCGGAAACAAGGAAGTCTTCCACAAGGAACAATTCACACAATACGAACATGGGGAAGGTCCGCCTCTCTCTCTCTCTCTCTCTCTCTCTCTCTCTCTCTCTCTCTCTCTCTCTCTCTCTCTCTCTCTCTGTCGAAGTTGCATATGACTTCCGTGCTTGTTTCAGTGATGTTTTTTCCCTCGAACCATTATTAGAACTTCCATTTATTTCATGCCGTTGATTTATTATTATTATTATTATTATTATTATTATTATTATTGTTATTATTATTATTATTATTATTATTATTATTATTATTATTATTTCAGCTGAAGCAGCAATCTCCCTCAATAGAACATGTTTGAAAGAGGGTCTGCTACCTAAATATTATTATTATTATTATTATTATTATTATTATTATTATTATTATTATTATTATTATTATTATTATTAAACTGATGTAGTGGTTGATGTCCATGTCTCCCTGTTAATCACTATACGTTTCTGTAAGGCTAACCGTAATGATGTACCGATATACGTGGAGGAACACGACCCGTTGGAATATGTTTATTAATGATAGATTACCGTAAGGAATCAAGATAGACGATGTTGTTTTAGATTTAGCAGAACTTATGCCAGCACGGGCTCATACTCATAGAGCAGCCCGCAAACAAGATAAATTTAGAACGATAGATATAGTACAGCATTCAGATTATTAGTCATTCTTATTTTATGAGTATCTTTGTATTATAGTTCATTGTGCTCTTTTAAAGAAAGGGTTCCTTCAGCTGTGACTTCCGTAACTGATGGTAATTGTAAATACGAGAGGTGAAGGAAGGGGTTCACCTTGGCCGGGTGAGGGGGAGGGCTGCCACATCGAGGCGCTCTCCTGTAATGACTGTAGTACGAGTATGTACTGTCTGTGCCCCTTGGGCGCCTCTCGTTTGATTCGGTTGTTCATGAAGCTCTTCCTTTCTTCACTCGGATGTGACTTCTTAACAGTCGACTGACCATCAAGTGTGCTGTAGGCCTACTGAGGCACCGTGATACCGATGCCGTTCTATCCTCGCGTGCAATCTCTCCCTAGTCTTGCAAGGGGGGGGGGGGGGAGATGGGTTGGGGTGTGGCGGGGTTAAGAGCGAGATACAGTCAGAGGTAACTCCCAGTTCCAGTCTACTAGTCTTTGCTACTTTTTTATGTGGGTTAATTTAACTTAAAAAGTTATAGGACTCTTAACTGAATCGGCTCTTTGATTCACTTTTGTGTCAATCAGTAAGATGCCTTAGAAATTGTTTTTCTTAAGGTAGGTAGCTTTTTCTCTGTGCTGTTCATCTTGCCCATGATATATATATATATATATATATATATAATTCATTCTTCATACCAGAGGTGCGTTGATTTTGTTGTGAACAGTGTTTGTAGACGGGAGTTGCGTATCCGGTAGTATATTGCTGTGTTCTAATCTAGTTCGGAGTGGGGAATAGGTCGTAGCCATCAGCCCCACAAGTCATTATGGTCGCCGTAATCATGACTATGCCTCCACCACCACCACCACCACCACCGTCCCAAGCTGCTGATGCTCCTCCTCCTCCTCCTCTCCCGCCCAACCTCCTTCTCTGCGCTCTGCGCCTCAACTTTCTATCCGTCTTCGATTCTGAATTTCACCTATTTAGAAAGCTACATATCACCTTCAACATCTCTATTAGCATCGCCGATATCTCTCCTGTAATCATACGCTCAATGGTCGTGACACAAGAGAGAGGAACAAAGACTATCAAATGGCGTCAGCATTATGTTTGTGAATGGGGAAAATAAACGGATTTTTTAGCGTTTGGTAGCTGCCTTAAGGAAGAGAGGAGCCAAGGGCGCCATGGGCCCACCTCCTCTCCCTCCCCCTACTGCCACCACCCATCCAATCCCCCTCTGCCTCCGCCTCTCTACGTAAGGCCCACTCTGTCCGCGGGAGGAGGTTTGGCGGTCACTTTCCCATAGGTGGTCACATCCGGGTAATGTAGTGTGCTTGGAGAATAGAGTGCTGTTACCTCTACTTGCACATCCCTCCCCTCACTAACACTGATATCCGTCCCACATTCATTGCATTGTAGAACGTGAATATTCGCCTTGTGATTAAATTTCATTCAGGTCAGGACGCCATTTACCGCTGAAGTGGACTGCTTCTTCAGGAAAGTAGCTGCTTGAGGGTGTTGTTCCATTCACAATGATGAGTGCGACGATGAATGAATCAAGTGACTTCCTTGCCTTGTCGTTCAAAGATATTATTTTGCGCTGCAGTGCTAGTGTCGTTAAAAATCTTACGCACATTTTCAGTGTATGGGAACATTTGCCAGCGTTGTTAGAAAGATGGCACCGTAACTTATATATGTATGTATATATATATATATATATATATATATATATATATATATATATATATATATATATATATATATATATAGTATGTATACAACATCGCCACATCTTCAGGGATTTTTGTACAAAATAAAGTATAATATGTTAACATAAAATGAGAGCTGATTACAAAATCCAATAGTTGAAAAGTTAAAACAGTTTAATGGTAAAATTACAACTCTCACACTTGAATTACATGCTCACTTGATTAAAACAGACCAGAAGTACCAAAAAACTTACAAATGACAAGAATAACATATAAAAATTTCAGCTAAATTTCACACATAGAAATAACAACAAATACAATTAAAAGTTAAAGTCGTATATTCACAAAACCACAGCCTAAAACAGCTAACACTTAACCAACTTTTCAGCTTCAAAGATAAAAACACACGTTGTTTACTTTTAGTTTGTTTTTATCTTTGATGCTGAAAAGTAGGTTAAGTGTTGAGCTGTTTTGTGAATATATGACTTTTACTTTTTATTGTATTTGTTGTTATTTCTATGTGTGTAATTTAGCTGAAATTTTTAAATGTTATTCTCGTCATTTGTAAGTTGTTTGGTACTTCTAGTCTGTTTTAATCAAGTGTGCATGTAATTTAAGTGTGAGAGTTGTAATTTTACCATTAAACTGTTTTAACTTTTCAACTATTGGATTTTGTAATCAGCTCTCATTTTATGTTAAACGTAGGATTGAAGCATAATGTGAATCTCTTCGTGTTCCTGCCCTTAATCTTATATATATATATATATATATATATATATATATATATATATATATATATATAAAATCATGGCCATCGCTTCCATCGCGGGATGACACGAGAAGAACCCGTGTGAAATTCTGCCCCTCATGTCTTTCCCGTACTTGATCTTGCATGAATCTCAACTCATCCCCGGCCTCCTATCTCAGGGGTCTCACCCAAGTACCAGCGTCGCTTGTTGGTCATAGGGACACAACCAACATATAATATCATGTATTATAATCCGAAGGATGTGCGAAGGATATGTCATACCAAAATTCTTGCCTTTATACTCGTACAGATTGTACCAGGCTTGCTGATTAAAACGGCATCATTGCATGTTCTGTGTCTAGTTTCTGCCGTTACTGAGTCTGAACATCCTCCGTCTTTGACCACTTTTTCCACAATGAGGACGGGAAACAGAGAAGGTGAAATGACATTAATTTTGTATCTTCTATGTTCATGGATAAATTGATCCAGCTTAACTCATTAACGGGAATGACACAAGACCTTCGAAATATTTGTCAAATGCCTTCTCCCAATTGAGAAAAGTCATCAGAAGATTTTTACACTCCATAATACGGTGCGCAATATATCGTAACATGAATATTTTATCTGTGCAGCTTTCGTAGCTTGTTCATCTGAAAGCATATCATCAGTTCCTTCCTCCAGCCTGTTGAAAATAAGCATAATGAATATTTTCGTTACAGATAAATAAAGTGCAGTGCCTCTGCAGTGACCACACTCAGTCAGGTCACCTTGTTTGGCATCCAAGGTATGACTCTACATATTCATAGTAACCTTACAAGGTAGCATTTCCCCTTTAGCTAAAATCATCTTTCCAGTGATTCCATCATGACAGTATTTTCCATCAGCTAAGTTTTTGTAGTTTTGCTTCCACTTCAAAAAGTAGGTAGACACTCAAGCACTGTCAGATCTTCATTAACTCTCTTCCTCAGATGTTATTGACCCATTTTGCCTTTTGATAGGTATTTTACTCTTCTTTTTTTTTACCATTAGATATTTCATTAAAAATTCTGTTGGCTACCTTATCAACAATGACTCGTGAATTAACTACAATGCAAGATTAACAAAAGGAAAAAATACACGTAGACAGATTTCTTGGGACGAATGAAGAATGTAAGGTAGAACTCCCTAAGTGAAGTTTTCTTTAGTTAACATCACTTACGGAGTGCTACTTTCCATTCTTCATCTCCTCCCAAGAAATTGATCCACGTATACACTTTTCCTTTTGTAATTTTGCATTGTATGCCAAGCCTCATGAGATATCCAAGGTTTTTGTTTTATTGACCATATGACAGTACTTCTTTTCCAGCAGACTGATATGCAGTCTTGAAGATAAATCATCTCTCTCTGATTGTCTGTTCCTCCTCTTCAGATATGGCTTCTAGAACTCCAGATCTATTTCGACGTTCAGTTTCAAAGGCTTCTCGGTGTTTTTCTTCAAGGAACGCGATTATATCAAGCCTAGATACTTTTGTCAACTCTTTTCCCCGGACATTTCTTTGTGTTCTCTTTCTATCTCGATTAATAGCTGGAGATTCTCAGTGTATTTCATGGTTGTCCATTTGTTGGAAAGGATGATTTTCAATTACCGAAATATTTGCACAGAACTGTTACATTTCACCTCGTTTCCGTTTGCAGTCTCTCCCAGGTTTTTATTGCGTATTGCGTCCTTCAAATGGACTTTATTGTTCCCACCAACTTTTGCACGCATATCACGAACAGTAGTTTCCATATCTCTTTCGCGTATATCATCTGTAACATTTTATGTTCTATAGAAAATTCGTTTGTTATTCTTCGGAGATTTCATTCGTTTGTGCGTAACACGCTACAACACGCTTTTCAGAGTTATGATTGAAATCTTGACAGCAGCAAGGTGCTGGTCACTGCTCTCCACTCAGTCAGAGCCTTTTCCAAGTTTGGAATTAAGATCATGCCTGCTTCTATTGCTCTGAATCCAAGCTCTTCCAAAATAAACATTTGCATTACACTACGAATCTCTTTTCCTATTTTTTTGCAGTGTGCTTCATAAACAAATAAGATATCTAGCCCATAGCTCTTGAATTCATTTTCATCAGCCTCTCAATTCGACATAGATTCGTTTGATCATTTCCTATTTTTATTTTATCCATAGTATTCTTAAACGGAGACTGGGGGACATTTCTATATTGTGTCTATCCGTATACGCGACAGATAACACACACACACACACACACACACACACAACACACATATATATATATATATATATATATATATATATATTATATTATATATATATATATCATATCCAGATGAAGATATTCTGATACCCGGACTAGATTCGAAGAAAGGTATACGTAAGTCCAAATAGAATGGAGCACACGTTTTCGTAGATTTTATAACAGCCTTATTTTGAATACATATAAATTATTAGGGCTCATGTTCTTAAAAAATTTATAGCTCAACGTCATTTTGGAACCATTGCGTGTATGACTTCTCTCATCAGCTTCGTTACCTGTCACTCTTAACAGCTAATTGATGAGCATATATAGATATGCATGAACGTATTATATATATATATATATATATATATATATATATATATATATATATATATATACACACACACACACACACACACACACACGTACATTCGTTCCTTGACAATGTCTTAGTAAAGACGAAAGCGCTTGGATTTCTGCCTATCATTTACCTGTGATATTCGCTTATTTAATGAAGTCACGTGCATCTACTGTGATTTTTCATATATATATATACTATATATATATATATATATATATATATATATATATATATATATATATATATATAAAAACTACTTGTCACATTCACCCGGTGTATATTTGTTTGCAACTGTAATAGTCCCATTTAATTCTCATTCTTAAATTTTTTCTCACTTTTATACACTTGTTACTAAAAATCTTTGAACTTTGTTCTACACATCCTTAATCCGAATGGATATCAGATGAAGAAACCCAACCTTCCTTTGGCCTTTGAAAACATTCCAGTTTCCAATTTTCTTCTAAGTATGTGCTTTTCAGTTTTACTGTTTTATTTTGTCTTTATTTGGGGTTAATGTCATTTTTCACAGTTTTCCTTCAACGTCTGTTAGTGGATCTTGAGTTTCTTTGTCTGCATGGAACGTTTTCTCCCTTTTGCGCTCTTTCATATCCTCCCAAAGATTGAGTAGTTGACTTCAGCAGTGTGACTGTAATACAAGTAACTAATTATTGTCCGTAAATCCTTGTTGTTAAAAGTTGTCACTTTTTTTCAACAATTTACGTATGAACAACAAGACTTGAACGGCTGACCATGATAAGAGGAAATCCTGTGCCATTTGCTGTGAAATTTTTGCAATCAACTGAGAACATTTTTGTTGTTGAATGGCCATGTGTACCTGGCTTTTATCAGTTGCCTTCGAATGGGAGCTTGCGTAAGCAGTTCAACCTTACCTAGGAAATCCTGGTGTAGATTTGAATGTCGTCTTTTTATGCCTTTATTTACGGTCCTCTGTGTGTGCACAATGCCTTCTGCTTTTGTCGGTCTTCTCACGGGGAAGAAATTGTTGTGGAACTGCTTTGGGGAAGGGATGGCCTTCTTCTTATTTCCGCTAGTCGTCTTGTGAGCTCCTGAACATTTATAAAGCGCGTGCTTATTTTGTTTGATCCGCCTCTTGTATGAAATTCGAATTTCTCGTATATATACTGTATGCGCTTAGAGGACAGATCTTTTCCTTCTTCACTCCAGAAAACTCGCGATGTGTGCTCATGGATCTGCCAGTGAGGTGTCGATATTCTCAAGATGGTGAATGGTTCATTTTCTTAAATGATTGATTTGATGTGTATGAAATATTTATACGCAGATACATACATATTAACTTTATTCAAATTAACAGATCGTTGATTAATACTTACTGAAAGTAAATTGTTCAATAATCCAATGTGCAGGTACGGACAGTAACAACGACAATTTAATCCTGTGCAAAAGAAAGGTTTAGAATTAATGTTATAGTTGCTGAACGGTATGCACAAGGGCTAATGGCTTCTCTTAAAATACTATCCAATATGTAACTTATTCCTGTAAGTGTGTGTGTGTGTGTGTGTGTATATATATATATATATACATATATAATATATATATATATACATATATAATTTATATATATTATATATGTATGTATGTATAACTGAATCACGAAAGTTAGGAACGTGATAAATCCATAAATAAAGATATAAGCCACGAGGGAAAATAAACAACGGAGTATCCACGAGATCTTTCGACGTTCAAACGTCCTTTACTTAGCATATGAACTGACTTACATGAGGAAATGACAATACAAGAAGGGTCGTATAACTGACAGATAGGGATTATAAAGAGATTAGTACCTAGAATCCGACAGAGAGAGAGAGAGATTTTACGGTACTGAAAGTCGCCATCCTAAGATTCTAGTGGAATAAGTTTAAATATAGTGACTAAGTCAGATGGTGCAAATCGAATCCGCAAGATCTCGAACTATGGCAGCAATCTGAGTAAATAAAACATAAGTTATCAAGATATTGTGCCAAAGGTGATGGCGCCTCTGAAAGGAAGGTGGAAGAGAGGGGGGGGGGGGGGGGCGCCTGGGAGTTGAACATTCTTAGACCGAATAGTGGAAAACCTTGGCATGTGCAGGAACAGTCTTCGACATGCTACTCTACCCCTACCCTGGTCCCTCCAGCTCTTATTCCTATCGACACACACACACACATACACACACTTGTCCTTTGCAGAATTGACATATTGTGCATCGATGTGAGCATGCGGATCTTTGAATTACTTATTTAGACTTGGTATTTGTAAATCGGCTGTTATTTATACGTAGTGTATGTAAATCAGCGATTTTGTTAAATCATTATCTTTTATACAGCATTACGAGCCTTTTGAGTAATATCACGAGAGAGTAACACAAAATACAACCTCTTTGTGATTATTGGACCTGGTTTCGTTTCCCAGTACCAGACGTTACAATTTCTTCTTCAAATTTCTTTGAACTTGGATCTTCAGGCTTTGTAGTGAGAAGCGTATCCAAAAAAGAGCAAAGTATTCTAGAAGTTAAGAGGCCTTTGTGGCTTTTACAATTTCATATGCATCTGGTAAAAAGGTGACCAGCAGGTTCTACACACGCCCGCGCGTGCACACACACATACATATATACGTGTGTGTGTATATATATATATATATATATAATATATATATATACATATATTTACCATACATATATATTAATATATATATATATATATATATATATATATATATATATGTATAGTACAGTAAAATTATGCGTGCTCTATACATTCACATGTAAATAAATGATGATATAATCTGTTGTCACTTGTATGTAACAAATGCATATATATATATATATATATATATATATATATATATATATATATATATGTGTGTGTGTGTGTGTGTGTGTGTGTGTGTGTTTATGGAAAGAGAAATTTCGAAGAAACTATAATATTCACCGTCCTAGATATTTGAGTGAAATATTACACGACGACCTTTAGCGAAAGGCGGATCCAGGATTTTTACAAAGGGGGTGGGGGTGAAGGGGAGAAGTGTAGTATGTCCCAGGGCTACTCCCTCGTCTGCTTCCTCTATTCCCTCCACTCTTGGCCTCAGCTAATCTGGACTACAGGGAAGTAGGCCACCCGGTCATTCTCCCCTCCATTGGCTCTCCCCTTCTCCCTCGTATTCGTGACCCTCCGTCTGTTGATGCTCCCCCCCCCCCCCACCTCTCCCTCGTGACCCCTGGTATCCCGCCGCATGCTCGGCATTTCATTGCTCATGACGGAAGCTCTGCCTTATTATGTAGGGTGACCTCTCACTATTCTCGATTCCTTTGTCATAGGGCTCTCAGAGAGAGAGAGAGAGAGAGAGAGAGCCGTACATCTCTAAGCATAATTATATACTATGCAAACAATCAATATCACAAAGACCAAAATGATATCCCTTAGGCTGATAGTTGTCAGTTCAAAAAAAAAAAAAAAAATCAACAGACATTGCCACATTCATGCTGTAACTGCTTGATCAGGGATGAGCCCTGAGCAGAAACAAACTCTTGTAGTTCCGCGACATTAGATAAGCATGTGATTTTATGGTTGGTTCTAATACGTGTATATTTTGCATCAATTGTTGTCATTTTGCTGTTCTAGAATATTAAGTTTCAGCGTCGATGACTCAACTTGATTTGGCGTGAGGTTAATTTAAACGAATCTGCTGTTGAGTGAAATACATTTCGGCTCATCTACTACACAAACTATCTCTCGTCTAAAAGCGTACTTTTTGTTTACAGTTATCACCAAACTGTGCTTTTCCATATTTTCTGCACCACCACACAACATCAAAACCCTCCATCTTTTCTCCTATATTAATTTGATTACTACAAGTCTAGTAGATATCTACATTTTCTCCTTTTCCCCAGTTGTAAATTTGTTGTTATTCTCAATAGTTTCATTTTTTCCCTTTGTTTAGCATTCAACGTCCAGATTTTCAGTCCATAAGGGAGATTTGACTTAATGTGCGTTCTGCCTTTCAGTCTGTAAGCAGGTCTTGCCTTCTAATCGTTTGACGGAGATTCTGCTTCTCTCCAGTGATGACCTCTTGCTTCTCTGCAGTGGATAGAATGACTTCAGTAGTGGCGTCATTCAGAGCGAGGAATCCTCCCATTCATTGCAATATAAGAAGAAAAACATAAGAATCTTGCTAGTCTTGGAATAGATACTATGTCTTTTCAGTAGCATTTTAATATTGTCGTTGACATTCATTGCACGAATTTCACAGGTTGACCTCCGTGATCCTCAACTCTTACGACGAATTGGTCTAAATAGACATAAACACGATCAAGTCGTTTTAAACGTGTAGAATGCCAGCATTATGAAATCAGAGTCTCGGTGACAATCGAATGAAGCGAATCAGCACCGCCCTCCAGATAGACGGTGTCTCTCAATAACAGAGGCAATTTACCACTTGAGAGAGGAGGAGTTCTTCTGCCACGAATAAAAATAAAAGCCCGTTTGTATATGTCAGTATTCCAGAGAGAGGAAAAATCTATAGTCAACAAAAATCTTCCAAGACAATGAAGGCGCAAGACAGATATCAGCAACGATAAACACAAAAGCATCCAACACACTCAGTGACTACAAACTATAAAGCTTTAGTCATGCTAAGCAAATCGGATAACGCCGGCCTCATCAGTTTGTCCTGTGCGTCCCTTCCAGAGTTCAAAAAGAAGAAAACTGATATGGAGAAATTTGTTATTTCGTTAGTTATTTTTAATCTAATTATTTAGTAATTATAGTTATTATTTTTAATCCATTTAAGTAATTAATAATAATAATAAACAGTAAGAGAAGGGAAACCAACCCAAGCATGGCATGGATTGACTACAAGAAAACCTTCGACATGATACCACACACGTGGCTAATAGAATGCCTGAAAATAAATGAGGCAGAGGAAAACATCTTCAGCTTCCTATAAAATACAATGCGGAACTGGAATACAATATTTACAAGCTCTGGAATAAGACTAGCTGAGGTTAAATTTAGGATAGGGATCTTCCAGGGCGACTCACTGTCCCCACTATTCGTAGTAGCCATCTGATGTTCATGGACGACATTAAGCTGTATGGTGAGAGCATCAAGGAAATAGGTACCCTAATCCAGGCTGTAAAGAGTGTATCTGGGGACATCAGGATGGAGTTTGGAATAGAAAAATGTGCCCTGGTTGACATACAAAAAAGCTAGATGACAAGGACTGAAGGGAAAAAGCCACAGATGGGAAATAGCATCAAACACATAGATGAGACAAGGTACGAATACATGGGAATAATAGAATAAGATATAAAACGCCAAAAGAAGAAGGACAAGGTTAGGAACGAATATATGCACAGACTCAAAACGATACTCAAGTCAAACCTCAACGCCGGAAATATGAAAGCCATAAACACAAGGGCAGTGCCAGTAATCAGATACAGCACAGGAGTAGTGGAGTGGACGAAGACTACTGAACTCCGCAGCATATACCAGAAAACTAGGAAACATATGACAATACACAAGCAGTACACCTGAGAGCAAATACGGTCAGACTATACATAACACGAAAGGATGGAGGGAGAGGACTGCGACAACATCGAGGTCTTGGGCAGTATCTGAAAACCAGTGAAAACAAGTAGACGAAGACCTAGAAATATACAGAGACATGAGAATGAAAACAGAACGGAAGTATGGCACAACAAACCAATGCACGGAAAGCACATGAGACAGACTGAAGAACTAGCCAGCGATGAAACATGGCAATGGCTACAGAGAGGAGAACTCATGAAGGAAACAGAAGGAATGCTAACAGCGACACAAGATCGGGTCCTAAGAACCAGATACATCAAAAGAACGATAGATGGAAATATGTAACATCTCACCCATATGCAGGAAGTGCAATGTGAAAAACAAGACCATAACCCACATAGCAAGCGAATGTCCGGCACTTGCACAGAACCAGTACAAAAAGAGGCAAAAGCCCTCCACTGGAGCCTGTGCAAGAAACACCAGCTACCTTGCAGTAATAAGTGGTACGAGCACCAACCTGAGGAAGTGATAGAAAGCGATCAGGCAAAGATCCTCTGGGACTTTGGTAGCAGAACAGATAGGGTGATACGTGCAAATAGACCAGACGTGACATTGATTGACAAAACCAAGAAAAAAGTATCACTCATCGATGTCGCAGTACCATGGGACACCAGAGTAGATGAAAAAAAGAGAAATAATTGATAAGTATCCGGACCTGAAAATAGAAATAAGAAGGATATGGGATATGCCATTGGAAATTGTACTCATAAATAGGGTCATTAGGCACGATCCCAAGATCCCTGAAAAGGAACTTGGAAATATTAGATGTTGAAGTAGCTCGAGGACTCATGCAAAAGCATGTGCTCCTGGAAACAGCGCAGATATTAAAAGTGACGGATTCCTAAGGAGGCAGGATGCAACTCGGAACAACACACTATAAAACCACCCAGTCTAATAGGATGACTGTGATAGAAAAAACTTTTGAACAGAAGAAATTATAGTGCCCCAGGTGGAGGTGGGCTCGAGGTGTATTTACAAAGTTTTGAAATGAGATTTGTGGAGCAGGCCGGGTCCCTGGGAACTGCAGACATTACTAAAGGGTGTTTACAGCGTCCCTTCGACCCCCTAGTTGACCCACCTTGTAGCCTTTTAATTCACTTTTATTCCCACTTCTCTTCTTCAGTCTTGCTATCCAGCCTCTCTACCTGTTACTTCTTAGTGCAACTCCCAGTTCCTCCTTCCATCCGAGCACTTCATTTCCTTCATTTTCCGAGTCTCTCTTTATCTGGCATCCAACCATACCAACTCCCTCTTTTGACTGTGAAGCGCTGAATGGCTGAAAGTTTGGCTTCGTATCCTCAGTCTCATAAATTGTTTGTGTCGCCTCTTAAACATAAGCCCATGTGGCACTCAGGTGGGAGGGCTAAATAGTTGTATGAAAATTGCATACCTGCCCCATGAACTATCCCCTGAATCAGACACTGATTGTAGTAACTATTAACTAGAACAAGTTCCTTACACCATAATAATTTAGATTTTGCATATTGGACGGTTTAAGTGGCTTTTCAATGGAAATTGATAAAAAAAACAAAGATGTTAATTCCTGTGTCATTATCGTAATTTTGATATCCGGGATTTTGGGATATATATATATATATATATATATATATATATATATATATATATATATATATATACACACACACATACATATACATACTCTCATCCTGACCAGATTTGGTCATGATGAGAGTATGAAGAGTAATAGGTGGTGAAAAGTTTCAGGAGGGAAGAAGGCCGTAAAAGTGCTGGATAATTGGGATGTCCAGGAAGCATAACTGCAAGATAGAGGCGAGCAGCATAGTACTATTGAGGAGCCTTATGTTTATCTGTGTGAAACAGCTGTTGATGTGGTGGATTTTTGCTGTAAGGGTTAATTCATAATTCTGCAGTTTAAGTATGTCCGTTGCCAAGGCTAATGCGTAGCTTTTTCGTTGGAACCACTCCTTTTGGGAAAAGCAGCTTAATTTGAACAAAAAAGTATTCTTTAGAGTACTTAAACTTTGATTACAGAAGCAAGGGCAAAACCCCCATACAGAGAATTACATCATGAGCCGTATCCTACATCGACACGTACCTTATTAAGTATCGAACACCCTTGCGCAAAGCACAGTTCGCCTCAATTTGCTCTCAGAATACAATGACAGGATTTCTGGATGGCAAGTACATCATACAGGCAGCATATTTGAATCTCCATCACTCTGTCCTCCATAAATGAGGAAAGTTTTCAGTAACATATCGTCATCCGCTCTCCGTGTGATCCAAAAACCACTTCCCCGCATCTTTCATGTATCCACATTCCTCATTCGCATTCGATGTCCTTATTCACTTCCATAAAGGAGGTTTGGATCAACATTCACATCATGAATCCAGTTTTCCTTCTGTAGAGACACCTCTGTTCTAAACCTTTTGCAGAAAATTACTCTGTTCTCTGGTTCATCTCCTTTTTCTGTTCGTTGCTTTTATATGCAGCCATTTCTAATCCTCAGCTTAGTAATAACAAGCAATAAATCATCTCTTCCTTCATACTTTTAATCTTTCGGACCTTCACTTTCACTTACCAAACATCAGCACTCCACACTCCATTCACGTCCTCTCATTATTGTATTGTGTCGTGAAAATATTAGACAGCCATTAACACCCTTGTCTAGGCCAGTTTTCTCACTCAAGTAAGTGCTTTTCCACACAAGATCTACATTCATTAAAAACGAACGTAAAATAGATCGTCAGTGCTGATAACAGATTCCACACATTCACAATTGATCCTTGATCCTCTTTTCGTGCCAAGAGCAACCAGATTTGCGGAACAGCAGCAGCTACAGCACCACTATGCAGTAAATAAGCCTCGATGTCGAACTTCTCAGCTCACATCATTGGACTGGAACAGTCTTACTGAGGATGTTGTGTAACAGGAACCTCAAAACTACAAGCGAAGATGCTATGCACTATTACCCTAAAGCAGTTCTTGTATTTGAATAATTGATTATGTTTTTGTCTATTTATAATTGATCTCTTCTTTCTATATTTCCCATCACCTTCTTTTACTTCTTCCTGGTGAAGACCTTAATATTCTTTGGAAGCGTGAATTTCCAGTCAGTGGCCCCCGTGGGCTTCTTCCATGTGAATAGGGTTCATCTTCTGAATAGAAATATTTAAATTTGTAAAATCTTCCATATAACATTGTAGCCTTAGCCTTTTTTTCTTCTTTTTTGTAGTTCCTTGTCAACTATATACAACCTTTTGCCTTTACTTGTCACAATACTTTTGATCTAAAAAGTATTGTGACAAATCTCACGACCTCTCTTCCACCAAACCTTCTGTTATACTATATCTCCTTTAGTTTCCCAGAGAAAACCGTGGCATACACCTTCTTAGGAATATTACTTAATAATTCTGTATTCTCTAGTTTTATTGCGCATGTAAATAAGCACGTATTCTTTTAGCTATTCTTTGGAACCGTTTCCTCATGCAAGCATACCTTACACTCCTTGTCAACCACTCAATTACATATCACTAATGCACTGCTGCACAATCTTTCAATTGCTTGATGTTGGATAGTGCTCTTGCACTGAGAGCACTGTTCGCTCTGCTTTCAAAACTTTGGAATTGTTGAGAGAATTGTTATAAGACTCATTCTCTGTTTTCAGTTGCTGGTTGCCTCACACAGGTTTCCCTGCCCACAACACCGCAACCATTCCTTACAATTCGTGTGATAGCCAAGGTCAAAATACTTTAGGGCATACAATCATTTAAAGTTTCATCATCAACTGGCATTTTGAAACTTCTGTATGCTTAAGAGTATTACAGTCGTTATCCAGAATTTTTCACTCCTTAATTAAAATAGGGATATGACGTAGAAAACTGATATTTTTTTGTAAATAAAACGTCGCACTGCTTGTAGAGAGGAAAGATGAAGTGTTTGACTTAAGATTCATGTTGTTTGGGAAAGAAAAAACTTTCTGGATTTAGGCGCCTCAAGAAGAAGTAATACTAATTTTGTGTGCTTTAGTCCTTTCCCGTTTCAATGATGAAATCATGTCCTCTCAAACCGAGTCGATTTCTGTTTTCCGAAGAAATCCAAAGAGAAATGGCCAGTGTTTTGACGACTTTCGGAATGTGAATTGGACTTTGTATATATATATATATATATATATATATATATATATATATATATATATATATATATATACATACATATATATGTGTGTGTGAGTGTGTCTGTGTGTGTGTATGTATGTATGTATGTATGTATATATATATATTTCTTTTTGTTATTAGTATGGTTGCTTCAGATGTATCCAACAGATAACTAGAATGATATAGTTAATTTTCCTATGCCTTTGTTAACCCTGGGTGTGATCCATCACAGTCAACTAACACAGTGTGCGCAGTTCACTATGTAAGTTAACATAGCTACGGTAAGATATGACAGACCGTGACTAGAGTGTTTCCGCCTCCTTCAGAAATCGAATCCTGACTGAAGTATCCCTCGTGAATAGGGTACCTGGCAGTTCGATAGCTTTCGTGATGGAAACCTGGGTTCAAAAAGTCCTGGAGCCAGCAGCTTCATCCAAAATACTTCTCATTCTTGCTTTCGCCAGTCTTCAGATAGTCTCTTTATTCAGTCATGATGACCTTCGTACCAAAGTTCTGTGATAAATAACCATGACAGGTTACGGCAAGGCTTGAAGGAGCCCCCACAGTAGCTGGTCTCTTTCGAGAATGACACAGCCAAGCAGTTATTGTTAGTGAGAAATAGAAGAGAAAATAACAACAAATATTTCCTCACAGAGACATATTACGCAAAGGTTAGTCACGATTTAATAAAGAAAAATAAAAATAAAAACTCGTTGAACTGTGAACTAATTTCATATTGAAGCTTATGAAGTTGAATTCAAAGCACTTCCTGGGAGTTTGGGCATGCTGAGGGGAAAATTATTGATGAACATCGTGACTGACTATTTTCTAGGTCCCTCTGAAGAAACTGCTCCCCATTCGCAAAGCTAGAAGAGAGCTCTTTTGTGATTCCAGTCTCTGACTCACGTTTGCTGACGCACAAAAAGGTTGCGTTGTAGATGACCAAAGGCACCGTTGGTACCGGTACCGGTTTTACCAAGGGTTTTACTACCTGGTATCGCCAAAGGAAACAGATGACGCCTTTGAATTGCTAATCTTAGGTTATGACGAAGTTCTGACTTTCTTTCCTCTCTCTGTGAGCAGTTACTAGATTTGATGGCAATCATTGTCATCATTAAATTTTGTAGAAGTGCCTACCTATATGTCTGTAGCCGAGACTGGATTTCATACTTAAATGCAGACGTTTGGCGCTTATACACCTGTGTGGGTGATTGAAATCGTGCGGTCGTAAGACCTCTTAGGAGGAGGAGGAGGAGGCACGCTAGAACCACGCGATGACATCCGGCTCTGTCTGCACCTGATTGCTTTGTTGTATTATGCACAGGAGGTTTCCAGGACTTTGCCTTCAGGACTTTGCCTTCAGTCCAAATTTCATTGGGTTGGTGGATAGAGGGCTGTGCATTTGACTGATGTTCATAGACATTTTAATGTACCATTCCTGAGTGGCGTATCTGGTGAAGTGAACTGAATCCGCTTATCAGCAGGAACTCTTATGTCCACCTCTCCTTTGTTTTGGGTTGGTCAGGATATTCCTTTTTTCTGTTCCTTTGCTTGTTTGGGATTCTTTCATGTTGCTTTTGCTTCCTGATGATCATGCACCAATTTGTGGCTTAAAAACTTGGACAATTTAAGAGAGTTATGATATAGGAATTGCGTCATGTGAGATTTAGATTATGGGTAATAATGCTCGTATATCGGAGTACCTACCCAGAAGTCTTTTCATGCCCTATAAAGTTAACTGTGCAACATGTCTCTCTGCCACTATTACCATCAATAGTCTTTCTGCCACTGCTACTATCAATAGTCTCTCTGCCACTATTACCATCAATAGTCTTTCTGCCACTGCTACTATCAATAGTCTCTCTGCCACTATTTCCATCAATAGTCTTTCTGCCACTGCTACTATCAATATCCTCTGCCACTATTACCATCAATAGTCTTTCTGTCACTGCTACTATCAATAGTCCCTCTGCCACTATTTCCATCAATAGTCTTTCTGCCACTGCTACTATCAATAGTCCCTCTGCCACTATTTCCATCAATAGTCTTTCTGCCACTGCTACTATCAATAGTCCCTCTGCCACTATTACCATCAATAGTCTTTCTGCCACTGCTACTATCAATAGTCCCTCTGCCACTATTACCATCAATAGTCTTTCTGCCACTGCTACTATCAATAGTCCCTCTGCCACTATTACCATCAATAGTCTCTCTGCCACGGCTACTAAACTCGGAGAAAGGCTGTAAGCTGCTAAGAAATGCGCGGGGCGGGGGCGGGGACGGGGGACGATGTTTTCACAATGCGCCTTTTCCCGTCTCTGATGTCATTAATTTCGTAGGATGTTATTCTTCTGTTTTCACCAAGAGTTTCAGGATGAGGTTGGCTGTCCCATACCCTTGTTTACCCTTTTTGCCACCCACCACAGTCTCAGCCGTAAGTCTTAGCACCGGACTAAGTGCATACGTACATTATTTTGAGCATCCAGTGAAGATGGAAGGAAACACATGAATGCAAAGCCTTTGTTTTGGTTATTCCTCTCTTTCACTACACCACTGAAAAAAGGTACAATAACCTGAAGGAGAGGCCTGGCACTCCTCCCTCCCCCCCCCCACACCCCAACTTACTTCAGTCTTCCTTCGTAGCTCAAAAATGGGTATGCCTTGAATATAGGCATGTAAGCTTGATTTGTGCATGTGATTTTATTTCGGTTAGCTCTCTCTCTCTCTCTCTATATATATATATATCACATATATAATACATATATATATATATATATTTAATATCTTTATTATATTATTATATTTAATTATTTTATTATTATATCACACACACACATACACACACACGTATATATGTGTGTGTATGTATGTGACTGTTAAAAATTTTCTATTTCAACAGAATTCCATCTAATAAAAGGATCCCAGAAAACGACAAAATATAGAAAGAAAGTACTATATTTCAGACTGCTGCCTCTCTCTTCAGGTGAAGTGAGACAGCAGTCTCTGAAAAATAGTACTTTCTTTCTTTATTTGGGCGTTTTTATGGGATCCTTTTATTAGATGTATATATATATATATATATATATAAATATATATATATATATATATATATATATATATAAATGTAAACTGTCATTCATCGTACAATGCTGCGAAATGTAACCTTTGTCGCTAGTTGAAGCAGGTCAGTCTCATGAGTTTGGGATTTTCTTTTGCTTGTTAGAGTAAACTAAAAGTGATGAGATGTCTGCTGACCGATGATGTCGTTTATGCAGTAAGAATCGCATCGTGTTCTATGCAGTGTTGGCAGGTGACCCTTCAATAAACATCAGTGATTTATATTGTGCATCGCCGTGCATCTGCATTCTTGTTCAGTCTGAATGTTTTGACTGGATTCTTGTCACTGGTTGTCTGTCTTATGAATATTTCTGTAATCTGTAGGAACGTACAAGGCTGCAGCCTCGTAGACCTTGACAGGAAGTATTTTGTAGTAACCTCATTCAGAACTATTTAGTTAAAGGCAATCTTGGCATTGAAATTGGCCTTCTACATTGGGAAATGAAACTGATGGAAATGCTGTTGACGTTGGTTTTGGATTATGTTTCATTTCCCGTTATCTTCTCATTTCTACTGACCACCGGATTTCCACAACTCATTGTTCAGCTGCCTTGAGTCCGGCGTTTGTTAAGGACCCGGAAACCCTTTCCGGCGCTGGATTCTGATGGTTCGTATTGATGGTCTGAAGACAGACGTTCTTTATCATATACTATATGTAAAATGGCAGGCCATGTTGTTTCATTTGAGCTCGGTGGCACGCGATGTTAACCTTCCTTGTTTCTTCAGAGTACTACTCAACCTTTGGAAGTAAATCAATAGGGCAAATTTTGTCAGAATCTATCATATTTTCGATCCGTCCAATTTTAACATTCATAAGACAGTGTAATTGAATAGACAAAATATAAAAACAAATAGGTAAATAATGAAAATACAAAACCCATTAGGGCATTTATTGATTATTTTTTAAATCTGAATTTTAATTGTTGTTATTTTTATTATTTAATTATTTTTTGTATGTATGAAAACGAGCAAATATATTTAATGTGTACAGGTGTTCCAGTGTAAATGCATAGACTTTATAGTCTCTTTTAAATTTCATTTTAGTTAATCATCACGCAAATGACCTATTTGCTCCCAGTTTAGGCTTGTGACCCAGACCTGGTATTTCTAGCCAGCCCTATGAGAGCTGATAGTCGGCTCAGTGGTCTGGTTAAACTATTATTAATAATAATTATCATCAGAGTACTAGAGCTTTCTTACTTTGGTGACTACTGCTACAAATGAAGCCATCTTGAGTAACGTGTTTGTGACGCATTTCTATCTGCGAAATGGTTGTGTCCTTAAGGTTACAATCTGTGCAGAAATATTATGCCAGTCGTTATTGTTGAGCGATTTCTCGAAGGTTAGATAATTGTGATTTCTGTGAGTTTGCACCAACCTTCTTCAGGAAGTTGTAACCGTGCGGCTTAGTGTGCTCCAAGTCCTGCAGCAGATCAGATACTTGTGTTAAGACAAAGTCAAAAGAATCACTGTGAACTTTTTGCAAGGTGCTTTGAAATCCTTGGATTCGAATTTGAATAAATTGTTATGCTGGCTAGAAATAAAAACTTGAAGCTGTTTAATATCTCCATAAAGTATGTAAGCCATTTGGATATCTGTATAATAAACAGATGCAGTTTTCTTTTGTTCGGTGTTTAGGGCATACGCTTTATATTTATAAACGCACATAAGTATATCCATTTATGTAATATGTACGTGTGTGATATATATATATATATTATATAATATATATATATATATATATATAAGTCATATCACATTTCCGTGATTCATATACATATATCGAGCTACAATGTCCTTTAATATCTAATTCGCTCTACCTCGGAATTAATATATTTTCATATATGCTTAACTGAAGGGGAATTTTTTCTCGATAATAGATTTGCCTGGACCAGGGCGCGAACCTATGGATCCTTTCAAACCCAGGAACGTCAGTGAAGCTTTACCTACTACACCACCGCGGTGTGGTAGTTGGTAAAGCTTCACTGACGTTCCTGGGTTTGAAAGGATCCATAGGTTCGCGCCCTGGTCCAGGCAAATCTATTATCGAGAAAAAATTCCCCTTCGGTTAAGCATATATGAAAATATATTAATTCCGAGGTAGAGCGAATTAGATATTAAAGGACATTGTAGCTCGATATATATATATATATATATATATATCTATATATATATATATATATATATATATATATATATATATGTATATATATATTATATATGTGTGTGTGTGTGTGCGCGTGTGGATGTATATATAATATTGTTATTGGGCCGGAGGAGGGATTAGATAAGAGGTTGACACTTATCAGCTCTTTGTCAACTTCTTTTTTTAATCCTTCCTCTAGTTCACGATCTACAACTTATATTTTCGCAGCTCTAGCGATAGACCGTCAGTAAGTATGCATTTATGTTTACATAGTGTTTCTGTTACTGTAACTGCAACATTTCAACTTTGTAGTTTCAGTCTTTTGTATCATGTACAACTTTGTGTGTGTATGTGTTGTATCCTCCTCCTTCTTCTTCTTTTTTCCTTCGATGAGCCCAGACTTATTATGAGTGACCTATTGTTCCACGGAGTGGTGTTCTACGACCTTTGTTGTTTTTAGTCAAAGTTAATTACTGATTAAACTGTTGGTCTAGAAAATAAGATGAATTAAATAGCAGGTGATACTATTATTGTTCACCTGAACAAAATTTCCATCGCATGAGAATGATAGTGTAGTCAGTAGAGCGCTCACTGACTGACTGACCGATTTTGTTTCGCTCTCCCGCTCTAAGATTCTCTTCGCACAGGGACGTTGTTCTTAACAAACATGTATATTAATTTTAGAATAAAATACTTTGTGGGACAGGACGTTGGAATTGAAGTTTTTTTTCCAAAAAAACCTATGTTGAATACCGCGTTAATGGCAGTAAAACCATCTGCTTCGTAATCATTGATTGTCTATTAATAGAAATTGCTTTCATACTTAAATGTGAGCTTTCTCACAAATCTTTATGTTAGACAGGATTGCTAGTTGTGTAGTGTACTTTTGTCCCAACATCAGGGAGTGCATTTAACGGAATTTCTATTTCCAATTTTTTTCTTATTTTTTTAGTTGAGAATTATAGATGCCAAAAAAATTGGCATCTATATTCTAATGAGGTGGTCACATACGGTAACGATAAATATTGGAGCTCTTTCGTTCCCCTTATCCTAAACAGGACTCCTTAGTTTAAGAAGGACTGTAACACTTCCGATGAAGTGCCATTCGCCATTACTTAAGATTTTTTTATGTTTAGGGTCTTCTCTTTGTGTGTGTTTCTTTTTCACAAATAGGCAAGACTAATAGCTGCTTTAGGCCTGCTTTGTATGGATGTTTGTGTAATAATAATAATAATAATAATAATAATAATAATAATAATAATAATAATGATAGTAGTTAAGAACATCATATTTACAACGTCAACGGTTAGGGCAGTAGTCTCTGATAAAGTGTGCCATGACTTGACTCCTTTTCACCAACCGGATGAGAAAGGTTCAGAAGCAGGAGTTATAGGGTTTAGAAGGGAGGGGGAAGGGGGGGCGCGGTAAGCTTTCTCTAACGAATCAACCCGGACAAGAGAGAGAGAGAGAGAGAGAGAGAGAGGGAGGGAGGTGAGATTGCGTTGAGACTTTCTCTTGGGTTCCCCGGAACTTGATTGTTGTGCCGTCGGCCTGTCCGCCCCCATCCCTCCCCCTCCGTCCCAACTGTGCACTTGTATTTGCGTGCAGGTGTACTGGGTCGCACGGAAGATGTTTACTCCACCTCACTTACTTACTGCTTCCATCAGCAGCTCGCTTATTACCCTAAAAAATTTAGATTTTTTGCTCTCTCTCTCTCTCTCTCTCTCTCTCTCTCTCTCTCTCTCTCTCTCTCTCTCTCTCTCTCTCGTGACATCGTGTACGGTACTAATGGGTTTTGGATAGTAATTTATTTTTGATTAATCGAAATAGTATCAAATGTAGGCCGAAAACAAAATTCTGGAGAACCTCCGACAATAATAAACATCCCATTAGCAGTTAGTCTGACCTGACCGTGCATCCGTCCATCCTAACCTGACACAAGTGAAAAATCCTCTCTCGATGGATTTCTTCTCTTAAACTACAGTGAATGACTACAACGTTTAAAAATGTTAATTGGATGAATGTGAAATGTTGCATGTTCTAACAAAAATATCCAAAATGGCTATGTGAAGGAAGGTCACACAAATCACCCCGCCCGTGGTGCACTGCAGTCACTACAAAATTGTCGTACAAAAAATGATTGTTGACATGAGCTCAAGGGACGCACAAGTCAGAATCTTTGCTCTATTAACTTGACTGGGAGCCGCGTCCTGTGTCTTGGAAGGTCTTTTTAAGGAAAAGTACAATAAATGTGTGTGTGTGTATGTAAGATACAGAGCGTCATTGAACTCACAAACATCAATAAAAACTTCCCATGACAACCCAAGAAGTACTTAGACTGCTGAACAAAGTAGGGGAATGAAAAGTGATAGTGGAAGTTATGACTTCTTCAAGGAGCACAGTGACTTATTTCCCCATATGCTGTATTCCAGAAGAATCTTGTATTCCCTCTCCTGTGTAAGAGGTATGGAATAGCCAAAATCTTCCATTGAATCTTCATTTGAATATCATTAAATGGGTTGTGAATTCTTTTGTCAATTCTTCGCGGAAATAATGATCCAAGGATTCACAAATTGTTTTGTCAAGTCTTGTTCGATAATGAAGTTCGTGATTTGCCATGAGTGGTCTCTTTTGAAGTTTGTGGGTTTTATCACCGTATTGAATTCTCTCTCTCTCACACACACACACACACACACACACACTTGGTGAGCTGTGTTACCTTTTCCTGGAATCCTCGAAGGCCTTCTTCGTTGGGGACATGACCGGCCCTCCGTCAGGCGAGAAGAGTGCAGCGGTTCAACTTCCGCGTCTTTTCGACTGATGCTATATTATAATATTTATTACCTTGTGAGTCATTTTACAGTGAACATCGTTGTTCTCTTATGATTTTTGTTGTTTTCGTTTATTCTACAAAGCGTCCATGATGTTTGATGCAACTGTCGTCATTTCAGCCAACAAAGGCGGATCCAGTAGGGAAACTTTGTTGGAATTAGCAATGTTTCAAAGTGGTCCAAACATAATATTTTCAAAAGTTATGATAAGATTATGTTATTATTTAGGTCAATAAATTCTCCTTCCAGGCCTCGGAAATATTGGATTTTTGACTGATGATTAGGTTGGAAGATTAGATAGTAAGGTTATTTTAAATAATAATTAAGACAATTCATTATCATAATTATAGTTTCTATGTTATGAGTATTATGAAAACTAAGGTAATCAGCTCATATTTTTGTTGGATCAGTTTCCAAGTTTGCAGCTAATTCTGTTTATGTGATTACCACCTTGCAGTTTAATGCGTAGTTTCTGTGCTCTCTCTCTCTCTCTCTCTCTCACTTCGGAAACTCAATCGTTTTCTAAGAGTTAGGTCATTTCTAAGCAACGTCCCAGAAATGGACTCGGAGGAAACGCCGCATTGATCACGATCCTTCTCGGTTATGCGCTACCACTTGTAACAGAGAGAGAGAGAGAGAGAGAGAGAGAGAGAGAGAGAGAGAGAGAGAGAGAGAGAGAGAGAGAGAAAAGCAGTTTTGTAAGGTGTCACCTGTTTTGCTTATATATTTCTTGTAGGAAGACAGCTTGGGTCTGCAAAGGCCTCCAAAAAAGCACAATAGCATAATAGTCTGTCAGTTCTCTAGAAAGATTCCACTTTTCAAAATCTCAAAAGTTGCGAGAGAAAAAAAGATTTGATAGCAAAGCAGTAGTCACGTTTTTGTTCTGTTTATAAGATAAAAGGCATGGATTCTCAAGTGTCCATTTTTAAAGAAGGATGAATAGAGTGAAACGTGATAGGTACAACGGTATTTGCGCTCAGTACCTACCGATTGTTATCACCCGATTTTAATAATATACAGATCTATTTCGTATTTATTCTTTCAGTTATAAAAAAAAACTTTTACCTCAGAAGTCACTTTTGTCCTCTCTCCCAATTTATTCACAAAAGTTGAGTGTTCTCACATATCGTAATTTTGACATTTTTTTTTTCTTCCGAGATAGGGCTTGTGCTATAACGTCTGTTAGAACCATTGAAATTAAAAGGAAACCGGTGGATATAGACTGGTATATTTCCTTCAGAAAACTTTTGAAGTCTCGTATTCCGAAAAAGTCTTCTAGGATGTCACATATCCCTTCTGTTTTATGCTGGAAACTATGAAGCCCCTCTGGGCACTGCCATTAGAAGTTCATGTTCCAAATCCCTCGGCCATCAACCAGAACTCGTGCGCAAATCCACAATAATTTCCTTGGGAATACCAGGCTGGTGGCAGGTATAAGTAAGAATCTCTCTCTCTCTCTCTCTCTCTCTCTCTCTCTCTCTCTCTCTCTCTCTCTCTCTCTCTCTCTCTCTCTCTCAGAACTAAAGCTCTTTTTGGGAGACTGAAAATGCCTCGAAAAGATAGTCATTGTAAAGAAATTTGTTTGAATGGGCTGCTAAGTATATGAATTTTTAAATAAAGTAATATTTTAACTTCCATGAATAGATAAGAAATGGGAGCAAAATTGTTGATTTATTGGGCTGCTTTTAGAAAAAGCACATCCGCGGTAAGGAAATATGTGTCGTTGGAGGACCGCTTATTCTGACAGCCTCGGTCATAACAACATAACGGGAAGGCCGCCCAGCTCCTCCCCGGCCTCTTGAAAGACAAGCCGAAACTGGAAGATGTATCAGTTCGTGCTTTTCCACCCAAAAGCCATCTTCCTCTTGAGTCAGTGACTTCAGAAGAGAAAGGAAAGTAGACACAGCGACATTCACCTTTTAACCGCGTTAACAATTTTCCATAATTCCACCAACGCTGATCAGTGCGTTTAAGACACTTGACATATAGGTAGAAGTCATGCAAATAAAAAAAAATAACAATTGGCACTGCGAAAAAGCAAAGGCTAGGAGCAAGATCGCTGTTACTGTGCGACTTTTTTTTTTTTTTTTTTTTACTGACATTAAACTTGGCATCCCGGAAAATTTAGGTAGATGTGCTACGTCACTCGGAGAATCACCTGTGATAAAAGGATTCTCCGATCGAGTATGAAATGAAATTGCCCTATCGTCACCATTTGGTTGTTATTCCCTCCTATTCATGACAGATAAGGAGCGTATTGTAAACATCTCACGCGCATTCTTATTCTTAATTAACTGTGCAACCTTTTTTTAAAAGCCTGTGAACTAAAGGTTGATGGCCCCCTCTCATCCAAATGTTGTTGTTAATGGTTTGGTAGGTATCTTTCCAATAGCCTACTTTGTATTCTTTTATTTTCTGTTCTTGTGGTTCTTGAAAAGTTCTCGTCTAGACCCGTGAATTTGTATAAGCAAGGGTGAAGAGAAAAGAAAGCCTATTCCAAGAAGAAATAAGACTGGAGAGCACTGCCCCTTCTCCACCTAGCAACCTGTTGTTGATTTGGGTTGCCGTTCGGGTAGGAGAAGCTAGTTCGGCGAGAGTACAGGGTCAAGGAGAAGATGACGAATGAGGAATGCCAAAGAAAGCGTCCTGGGTGTACAGCAGCTATGCGGCAGAACACAACTCGTTGGAGGGATTCCCAAGGAAAGTTCAACCATTTGTTAACAAACGCCATATCTACCGAAGTCGATGCAATTGGGATTGTTTTTTGCCTGGTGGCCAAGGGGAAAGGGGGAGGGGGGGCTGGAGGGATGGGGAGGGGGGTTTGTTACGTCGTGTGGTCGCCGGGGGCCGGGGAGGGAGGAGGGAGGGAGGGAGGAGGTTTAGTAGGTGGATCGTTCTTTCTCTCTGGCTCTTTCTCCGCGGAATGTGGAGCGGGTCGGCGATGATCCAGGATGCGCTCGCGACACCTAACATACTTACTAACCGGACCCACCAGTCAGCCACTCACGTACAAACACACACGGCAAACTTTCTTTGGCCCGTGCCCTCCCCCTCCCCCTCCCCCCATGCACTCTCCTCACCTGTGGATGGTCTTTCTCTTTCTCATCCCCCTTCCTCCTACCACTTCCTCCCCCTGCTTGTCTCCCTCCCTCCCTCCCTCCATTTACGTCGCGTTCGCTTTACATCCTTATACAAATGGAATGCTCGTGAAAATCGAGATGCGTTTCTCGGATGCACTTGGCCCGTTAAGACAACGATGGGGGTGGGGTGGGAGTCGGGGGGGGGGGGGGGTGGAGTGGCTGTTGTTGCCTCGCCAGCAAATGCACCGGTGTCTCCAGAACGTTGATCCTGTTTTTCTTTTTCTTTTTTTTCTGGCACATCCGCCAAGATTTCTATTGATACTCATAAGGCTTCATTGAGAATTACGACATTCTTTATGTCATATTAGTTTGGAGCGCAACAAAACCTTAATTCACTATAATGGTGAAGTTCAATGTTGTGTTTGTAATGTGCGGTACATACATATAAAATTGAAGTGTGATTGAATTCCATTAGTTTCTGCTGCTTGAAGCAGGTATTTAAGTAAATAATGTAGCCTACATAATTGCTAATGACAGATAATTATTCTTATTAGTGTTGTTATTATTATTACTATTATGAAGTCATGTGCAGTTCGCAAGATGCGGTTTCCTGTTCAATATATCCATGGTGGAACTTTTTCGCTATTTGGACAGCTTTGTCCATTAACGTCATCAAGTAGGTAATGCACACTATCGAATCATTTCTGGAAGAAGTGCAACCTCCTCTTCAAATCCAGTATTCTTGTTGTTGAATAGATCATAGGCAAGTTGTCACTCGCCTGTGATCTATTGTTTTAGTGTTGAGGGTTTGAGGAAGGGTGGAGTCAGCACAGTTACATTTTTGACTGTGATTATCTCCTGGGGATCTGTCATCAGGGCGGAGAAAAGAAGGCAGGCAATGGCCCGTCGAAGTCTGCTCGATTGGCTCTCTCTGCGCCGGAGGTTTTCTGGCAGCGATTCAATCATAGACTCTAGTTCATCCCGCCTCTTGTCTAGACGATAGTATGGACTCTGATCTGAAAGCTGGGAATGTGGAGAGAGAACCTCAAATAACTCAAATATTTTGCTCCGAAAATGCAGTTATTGTGCGTATTTATTTGTTATTCATAGTACATGTACGTTCGATAAGAGGATGCTGTTGGGTGGCTTTCATTTATTGTAGGTGGGTAGTGGGAAAGGCTTTCTAATAACCTGCATTACACACACACACACACACACACACACACACACACACATATATATATATATATATATATATTATATATATATATATATATTGTAAAGATTTTATAGCCACAAGGAATATGAGTCGTTTGCTTGCTTGAAAATGTCTAAGAGTAAAAGTGAGAGCTTGTTTTTTGTTCACTTCCCACGTGGGCGTATAATCTATATATAGTATATATCTGTAGATAAATATATAGACTAGAAATAGATATGGATATAGATGTAAAAGCTGGAGGGATGAAGGGGGCGTGGAAAGTACCGGTATATACTTTATAAGCGTCATTGTTAAAAACGCGGAGATAGCAAGAGAGTGAGGAGTAGAGCGGGGAAAGTTCATCGGTTCCTCGTACACATCCGTGAGCGAGCGAGCGACCGAGAAGGAGAAAAGACGGCTGATGTTTGGTATCCTAGAGGACTCTCGCTCCCGAAGGGAACTGAGGTCCAAAATATCTCGGTCTCATACATATGTTTCAGGTATATTTGGTGTTTATATGTGAGCCAGTGTTTGCCGTTTTGAATATGTGATAAATTTCCATTGCATATAATTCCATTGAAAACATGATACGATATTGGGAAAAATGATCCTATCCGTTGCCGTGGGGTTGGTTCTGAACAGAGGAACATCTGAATGATTCACGTCGTTCTTGAGCAAGTGCTGAGGGATGGAATTGAAAGTTTGAAGAATGAAAAGATGCTGGGGGTTGATAGGATTACTAGAATATTTTTTACTTGTGTGATGGGCAGTTAACCAGCTTGAGGAGATATGTCTGACTTGCATATTGAAATTTCTCTTTCTCAGGGTAATAGCCAATAAAGTATGTAGAGGAAATGCCAATAGATTAACAAACAAATAAATGGTGTTCCGTTCCACAAGAAAATTACTGTGGAGATATTTTACAAAGACTTACTTCTCTCCCACCTTGCTTTCTGCAAATTACAAATCTGTACCAATTTCATTGCTAGCTTTTGGGTCATGGAATTGCAGGCCTTTGCACGACCTAAACCTGTCATCAAAGTAGTCTTTCAAGATGACGTCCTATAGACGACCTCTTCACCTTCATATTCCTGCACTAACTTGGGGGAACAAGAGCTAAATCTAGATAAATGTCTCTTCGTTTTGCACGGTGGACACTCTCTTATGTTATATATTTGTTTTCAGCGTGTTTTGCTTCAAAAAAAAAAAAAAAAAATCAACGGTCACGGCCATATCTACACTTTAACTGCGGTACCTGGGAGCTGGGACGGATTGTGTTTGTGTGTGTGTGTGTATGTGTATGTATGTATGTATGTATATGATATGCATATGTATATGTATGACAGGTAAAAATGTTCTATTACAACAGAGTTCTATCTAATAAAAGGAGCCAATAAAAATGCCAAAATATTGAAAGTAAGTACTATAGCTCTCTCTCTCTCTTCAGGTAGGTAATGAATGAGAAAAGTTACAGAAAAGGCGGTATTTATACCAAGAGATCCATCCACGGGTAAGCTGTGTAACTAAGTCACCCTGGTTGATAATTTCTCTGTAATCTTTTGCAATTGGTTGAAGGAAGATTTAATCTATGATATCTGAATCCCAGGTGCCCTTTGCTATGTTCATTACCTGTCCTTGTTTAATCAAAGCCGTCTCCACCATTTGGCTTGTGTGCCAACATTTGCTGATGTAAATTATACATGACAAATTCCAGTTTATACCGTGGTTATGGTTATTTATATGGTTAAAAATAGCTTAGCTATGTTGTCCATACCTAACTGACCATTTATGTTGTACGTATTAATCACTGGGGAAGTAATTTTCTTGTAAAAACGATATAAGATTGGTCATAGTCTGGGAATTGGGTTTCATATATCATGTACTCCTGTGTCTTTGGGAATTGTCTTTTTTGGACGTTAATCATGGATTTGGTTACGGTATTTGGGTAGGTAAAGGCAAAGGGTTATATTGTCTGAGAGTCTTTGTCACTGGCTTAATCCTGTCCAGGTCTGGGATTTTTATTTTATGGTTGGATGTGTCTGCTCGTGTCTTGAGGGAGTTGGTAGAAAATTATATTTGCTTTATGAATATGATCGAGAAAGCGATTCATAAACCAAATATAATCTACCAACCCCCTAAAGACAAGACCAGAGAGATGTCTAACAATAAAACAAAAATTCCACACCTGGACAGAATTAAGATTGTGACACAGACTCTCGGAAAATCTAACCCATTTGCCTTCATCAATCTTATATTGGTTTTACAGGAAAATCACTTCCCCAGAGATTAATACAACATAAACAGTCAGTAAGGTATGGACAACAGAGCTCAGCTATTTTTAACCATATAAATAACCATAACCACAGAATAAACTGGAATTTGTCACGTTAATTTATAGCAGCAAATGTCGGTACAAAAGCCAGGTGGTGGAGTCGGCCTTGATTAAACAAAGACAGGTAATAAACATTGCAAATGGCACCTGGGATTCAGATATCATAGAAGAAATCTTCCTTCAACCGATGCTTAAGAAAATTAAAGAGAAATTATCAACCGGGGTGACCTAGTTAAACAGCTTGCCTGTGGATGGATATATATATATATATATATATATATATATATATATATATATATATATATATATGAAAGAGCAGACAAGTATAAGTATGCGTAACATTGCTGGCTTAAATTGTCGAGGTCAAGGAGACTAATGGATTTATAAGAATATTGAAATTAACAAATTCTCAGGCACAAGAGTAAGATAATTGTGAGGTTTAAAATCTGTTGAATAATTTTAAAGCGAAGTAACTGCGAGAGAGAGAGAGAGAGAGAGAGAGAGAGAGAGAGGATAGAGAAAGGAGAAGAGAGAAATTGATTAGGCCATTGGCTAAGTTCGGATGAGTGGAGCCACACGCTTCCGGGAAAGACGGGGGAGGGGAGAGGCATTACCGGGATCCGGAGGCTGCAGAGCTATGGTTCAGCAGTAATCGTGAGGCATCGCCTCCACCTCCATTGTTAATCGCCATTGCCATGTCTGCTCCAGCCCTCCCCTTCTCGCTCACCCTGTGTCTCTCCTTCTCTAGGTATGGCTGCGGCCTCCCCCTCCTCGTGACAACAAGAAAACCCAAGAGGGAGAATTGAATAGAAAGTGCTTGTCTGTCCGTCTTTCTGACTCTCTCCATTATCACGATTCCTTGACAACATCCAGAACAGATTTTCCTAAATGGTCATGTTCTGTGTCCTGTTCTCAATGGAAAACAGTAACTTCCGTATACGCATAAATCATTCATCGCTGTATTTTCAGAAATACGTATATGACACAAAACATACGTGTTAATGGCACGACTGAGCTCATAAATTTTTTCATATAAAGTTGAACACAATCTAAGAAACTGGCTGTGCAGAATTTTAGTCACTGGTAATGTCATTGTATACATCTTAGTGGGCGTCATATTAGCTACTCTTCTAGATAATTATCCTCCTTGAGTAGGTTAATGGGGAGCAATGGTAGATTCTCCTGTTTAGCCTTTCTTATTCGCAGCGAACTGGTTATTTTGACTGTTCTTTCTGAATCCAACTTTTCGGCCGGTTTGAAATAAGAAAAATATGAGTTTGCAACAGAAATAGCTTCGCTGGAACATTCTTCCGCTCCTGATTTATTTATATATTTATTTATTTATTTATTTGTTTATGATCATATCATTGTGTATAGTGTCCTACTTGAATAAATACTCAAACTTTCAGGTCTCATTCCACTTCATCCCTAATTTCCGCGCCATTGCAAACTTCTCGTTTTGCAGAAAGCCAGCTACGGTTCCCCTTTATCCTCTTATGTAGCTCATTTTCACTGTTCATTTTCTGCTCTTGCAAACACGTTCAAACTTCTCCTCCAGTTTCTGCAGTTTCTCTTCACTAACGCCAGTCTTTCAGGCATTCCTTGCTTGACTTATTTCGTTATCGCACAACTATGCACATTCATGCCAACATTCAATGCTGATGAGTTTCACATGGTTCAGTACCCAGTATCGTATACTTATTCTTATCGTGACATCAAAACTGGGGACTTTGCTGTTTTCCTGACCATGCCTTGGATTTGGATAGAGGCAGTAATGTTATCGTACGTTCCTTTATTTGTTTGAACTAATAATGAAATGTGTTGTTATTTCTTTATTTAGCGATTCATTTACTCCTAATAGTAATGTTCTTAGACTGCATTCTACTTTCCAATTGTTTTCCTTCATTTGGAGATGAATATTTGCCCTGGAAACTCTTGCAATATTGATTGGACCAAAGGACTTCCTATTTCTTGCACCACCTGATAGGCATCTTTGCTTTCCCTCCTATCAGGACGTGTTACTTCATTGTTTTTTATTTTCTGTTTTCTGGGGCCAGTTTTGTTGAGAGAGATGCTTTAGGAGAATGATAAACGTTCTAACAGTTGCCTAGCGTGGTTCGTGATGACACTGCGTATTCTGAGTGATTGACAGGACATGGAAATATCCTCCAGGATGTTGGCTGAGAGAGAGAGAGAGAGAGAGAGAGAGAGAGAGAGAGAGAGAGAGAGAGAGAGAGATGGCTGGATGCATCAGAAGGTATATTATCATGAGGATCTTGATAGTCCAGGAAGAATAAGGGCGTTGCGTTTATTGTTCACTGAGGTAAAGGTGGCTGTGTCCAGTGCTTTGTTAAGTGTCTTAATGTTGGCTAGCCTTTGTGTGAATTTCTTATTTGGAAAATATTGCTGTAAATTTTGAATAAATAACTGAACATAAAACGTAGTTACTCGAATGATTACAGTATAGTAGAATAATTTTAACCTGTAGGTTCAGAAAGTAAATCCTGTGTTTATATTTGTTTCTCACTGAATGGCTCGCCTATTGTTTTATCCGTGTAAACTACCGGATAGTAAATAACCATTGGTTGGCGGACCATGTGCATCTTGAAACTGACTCTGAACTTAAGAAATTCTTCTTCCAAATATGGCTGTCCTTGCATTCAGCGCGCCAGTTGAACGGGCGTTGAGAGAGAGAGAGAGAGAGAGAGAGAGAGAGAGAGAGAGAGAGAGAGAGAGAGAGAGAATCTAATAATAAAGAAAAGAATCTTGGTATAGGAAAGTTGCGTGAATCTCAAAGAGACGTTTTTACTTGTTTGGTTGCATTCTTATTGACGACTACTGTGGGGCTTTGCTACAGAAGAACAGAACAAAATTTAGTATCCAGTCCAGTATCTAAGTGATTTCACAAACATAATTATATAACGAAATGTTTTGGACGTTATCAAATGGTTATTTGAATGGGATTGGACTGGATTTTAAAATATGGCCATTTAGAATATTAGAATCTAAAATGTGGAAATTAAATGAAATTGCCAAGAACATACTAATCTTCAAATGAGATTTGTGTCTCATTCTGGGCCAGTTAATATTTTTTTTTCGATTGTTGTTTTCAGTAAGTTGTAACAAAAATTAGGGATGGTTGGCATTCCTTCATACTCCTCCGGAAGTATTGTCAGAGATCCGAATTTAAAGTACAGTACTTCTAGACTCATTTTCCCGATGTTAGTCTTGCTTTGTTCCGCGAACTATCCTTCGTGTTTGGTGCCCTTCTGTTGTGTTTTGAGATTTACTTATTTCAGTGTGTTTCTTCTTTATAATTCATAAAACATTTAGCTGAAGGTGAGGCTCTATGTTTAGGTTAGTTCTTATAATTGTAATATCGTAAAGTTTAGTAGTATTAGTAAATTACATATTTTGTTGTCTTTTCATAGCAATAGAATCTGTGGAGATACTTTTGACAATGGAGGCTACGCGCTGACAGCAGAATTAGTTATTTATTATATAATAGAAGAAGAGAGAAGGACTGTGCTATTTCCTTGTGATTGCAGTTTGTTCTCTGGATGTGTATTTGTACCTTTCTGTGTTACTGCTCCATGCTGTTACTTCCTTCTTGTGAGGGACGCGAGCATAATTGGCTGATGTTCGTACGTTTTAAAGTCCGTGTTTTGCTCCACTGATCTATTCTGCCCATTTTTGTCATTTGCTCACTTGTTATTACAGGGAAGAAGCGCTTGTATCGTTTTCGGTTCCGGGTCCAACCTCCGACCGACCTCCATAATAGCAATTGCCAGATGAGTTAGTCTTCTTCTTAACCCTCTAAGACTACCATCGGCTTCATCATCACTGTCATTATGAAGGGTTGGTTGTCGTTACTGCCCTTATTATCTTTATCAGTCGTCCATGAGACATCTCCAAAGAAAAGAGAGAGAGAGAGAGAGAGAGAGAGAGAGAGAGAGAGAGAGAGAGAGAGAGAGAGAGAGAGAGAGAGAGAGAGAGAGAGAGAGAGAGAGAGAGAGACCTATTTGTAATCAAGTCAAAAACAAAGTTTTTGTGTAGTCACTTTTTGTGATTACAGTCAGATTGACAAGGAGGACCGTGCAGGTCATGACAAGGAGGACCGTGCAGGTCATCGAAAGCTTCCTGTTTTATATATATTAAATAACAAAATCAAACTGAAATATACTGTGGATTTACTTTTCCCATTTTATTGACTCGTGTGATGATGAGTTCTCTTTGGATTATTATTATTATTGCCATCGTCTTTGCTTTATAAGTATTGTTTTTTTATACTTAAGGAAGAGCTATCAAAAGCATGAGTTGCTTGACAACTGATAACAGTCATGTTTGATGACTGTGTTGTCTGGCATGTCGTCTCTTCTCTGTGCATATGCAAATTCTCTCTGTTTACCTGGGCGATTCTGCGTTTGTAGGAATGTGTATCATTTACATTATCTGATTCATGAGATGTAACCTTAATTACGAAAATACTAGAAGCTTTAATTAAGTATGGTTGTATTGATCTGTGATTGATAATTCATAAGTGAAAATGTTCTAATAACTACAAAATTTATAACCATTATTACTTTTTTCACTTATTTATGTTATTGAATGACCTGAGATATAATTGCGTTAAAGGAGTAGTTATTATCTTCAGCTAACCTTCAGAAACCTTGTTAAAGGTTTGCTGGAATGTTGTCATGTAGTACAAAAGTGACTCAGGTTTTTCTCCACATGGCTCTGAGTTCGGGACTTGACTAGACTCAGCAATTTCCTCATCTGATGAGCATCATGAAACATAATATAATCCTCACAGAAATTCTTCACGATTAGAAACAAACCTCTCATGTATCTTATTTTGATGGCAAAGCCTTCTTTTCAAAATAAGTGGGACAGTCTTGCTCTGGGATTCTCCATCTCGATACATTAATTTTGTATTTCCACATCATCCTCGTGTGAAGTAACGAACCTGTCTTCCATGTTATGGTCCCACAGGTTAGTTTAGCATTGCTCAGAAGTCGCGAAGACCGGTGTTTGCTCATGTTAATGAATGCAAAGTTGCGGCAGAAAATGCCGGTGAAGTATTGGCGAGGGAAGGGAATGAACGAAACTAATCCGTGTCGCCTCATCTTTGCCGAGTGTTCCATCTGAACTTTCTCGGTGCTTAAACCCTCAACTTCTTCAGATTCATCATTGTTTTGATCATGCAAGAGCGAAGGACCCACCTATGTATGTGTGCATGATTCTGGTCACGCATGTCCAGCATGAAAATAACTCGGTTTAACCGTATATTGATTGAATGGAGCCATTTAGAGAGATGGGAAGTGGCGTTTGGCATCATTCTTCTCATATTTACTTATTAAGCTGAAGTAATCGTCTTTTTTATTCTTTTTCCGTCTTTCAGGCTTTTTCATTCTCCTTCTGATACACTAATCGCTGGTATAAAATATGTCATCATTCATTTTTCTTCTTATCTTCACTTGTATACTCCCAAAATATGTTGTTAAGTTAATTCGACTGACTAAATTGTCAACTACTTCGAAGAAAAGTATGTCAATCATTTTCATTGTCCTAATATACGTATATAACGCTCATATTATCGCCAACCAGTTTTTTAGGATAAACCCATCCTATGTTATTTTCTATTTCATTGCCTTACCTTCATGATGTTGTCAGGACTTTGGCTTGATCTGCAGGCTCTGTTTCATCGCATTTGCCATTTATTGCTTCGTCACCTTTGATGCTATTATGTCATTTACCTTCCCTACCCATCCTGTTATTTTTTATCCTAAATTTTCGTCAGCATCTATTTTCTTCAGTCCCTACGGTATCATCAGTATGGCTGAAAATTATTGTTCACTGCCAGAAATATTCTTTCAAGTTTTTCTGAATGCCGAGCGCTGTTGTCATCGACCAAGGAAGTCAGAAGGCTGAGTGAGACCCCACCTGACGATGTTCACGTCACTGACTCTCCCACTCTTCTCACTGTATAGGTAACAGAAGTTGGGGAGATATGCATGCTCGTGTGCGCTCACTAATTATATTATCTATAATATTATATATATATATAGATATATATTATAGTTATACATACATCAACACACTTGCACTTGATATGGCTTTGAAAGCCAAAGGTGGAATATATTAAAGAATTGTTTAAAGAGCTCTCAGTCGTGGAGATGATGTATGGATGCTGATTACGAATGAAAGTAAAATGCTAAAGTGCAGAGAAAACTGTAGGGTCAGTGACGTAAAATGATCTGCGGGTGAGAAATATGGTATGGGTGAAAGAAACTGTTTGAGCTTGGGGAACAAATGGATGATGGTAGGTTGGTGAAATAGTGCACAATTCAATAGAGTTAGGAGCAAGGAACGGAGCAAAACTTCGAATTGCTGGATCTTTCTAGTTCTTGTATACGTGGTTCATTTTGTGGAAGTTTTCTGCACAGAGGTTCATCCACGATTTACAGTTAGAATCTGAATGTGGCAGCGATCATTGCTCTGTCGTCTCTCACAAGCCACCCTTGTGAGGGCGGACGGAGGGACAAAGCTGCTACAATAGTTTTCTTTTACAGAAAGCTCAAAAACGGAATGAGGCATAAGGAATTTTCAATTGGTCTACTACTGTCAAAAATAACAGCTATAAAAAAAGGGCTGCCTCTTCTTTTGTGCAGTGAGAGACAGACACCTGTTTTCAGAAAACGATACCGAAATAGCCTATCTATCCTATATATATATATATATGATATATATATATATATATATGTATACATTATATATATATATATATATATATATATATATATATATATATATATATATATATAGAGAGAGAGAGAGAGAGAGAGAGAGAGATAGATAGATAGGCTATTTCGGTATCGTTTTCTGAAAACAGGTGTCTCTGTCACTCACTGCACAAAAGAAGAGGCAGCCCTTTTATTATAGCTGTTGTTTTTGACAGTAGTAGACCAATTGAAAATTCCTTATGCCTCATCCCGTTTTTGAGCTTTCTGTAAAAGAAAACTATTGTAGCAGCTTTGTCCCTCCGTCCGCCCTCAGATCTTGAAAACTAGTGTGGCTAGAGGGTTGCAAATTGGTACGTTGATCATCCACCTTCCAACCATCAAACATAGCAAATTGCAACCCTCTAACCGCAGTATTTTTTTGTCTTTTTCTATTTAAGGTTAAACTTAGCCACAATCGTACTTTTGGCAGCGCTATAAAAACTTTTGCTTGACCTTTATGCTCTTGGAGGCGGGATCCCAAGTTCCTTTTTCTTCTTTCTTTCTTTCTTTTTTTGCAAAAACTGCTAAGTACTTCTATATTGTCTATTATTTTTCATGCATCAGTTAGACTGGTTTGATATGCACATGCTGGAATATTGGTAATGATACCTCCGTAAGTAATTATGGTTGTGTTAGTTACTGACC
Organism: Macrobrachium nipponense; assembly: GCF_015104395.2. Taxonomy (NCBI): domain Eukaryota; kingdom Metazoa; phylum Arthropoda; class Malacostraca; order Decapoda; family Palaemonidae; genus Macrobrachium; species Macrobrachium nipponense. Next base: position 64,811,401 of record NC_061110.1, on the reverse strand, counting down.
AATGTCCATATTTCCCATATAATTTAGTTTTTTACCATCTGTTGACTAAAATTCTAAATACCATTGCTAATAAAGTAGTGGTCTAATCTTAAGTATAGTGTTTGTATTTTGTTTGCGGGACTTTTCTTTCAGTTTTTTGTGTCATACAATAATCTATAGAGCCTGGCCAGGAAGTTTGTAAGATTTTTCTCTACTTTAGTTCTGCCTTTGACCGGTTGATGATGAAGCTCCTGTTTTCAATGTTCCTTGAGCCGGCATTGTTCATGGCCCAATACTCTTATGTTGATTGTGCGCAATATGTGTTGGTTGCCATTGCAAATGATGCTGCTCTCTTTGCATCAGCCGATCTCCTGATGCTGAATCTCTCTGAATAAAGGTTTTGCTCAAATGAGTGCGTAGTACATGGTTCAAATTATGAGGTATAAAATTAAATGTTATCAAAAATCGAACTATTATGTTAGTAAGCCTGGGGCACAGGATCTACTCACCCAGATCTCATTAAAAAATTATAGGTGCCATTTTTACACTTAATTTTGAGCTTTGCTTTTTTTTTGATAAGTTCAATATATCACGTAATGTTCTAGAAGTTTATATATACCTACTGTTAGGTATATATAAAGTTTGGAACGTAGTTCAAACTTGGCGAAAGCGCTTTTGCATTTAGCAGGCTGACATGAGTGATGCTTCACGTTTATTTAGTATATTTATGTTCTTTATCTCCCTTTATGTATTTTGTTTATTTTCTCATGAAACTTCTTTACTTTTCAGTTTCCCTTTCCTATTAGGCTACTATAATATTGGCTTTAGGGTTGCAGCCTTGGTTTATAGATAGAAAAATATTTGGTGCTATGCCTTATTAGCATATCACACAACTCACAGTTGCCACGTCCTAGGCTCGATTCTGCCAATCAGACTGTGAATGATGTGTACCTGATGTGTACCAATGTTAGTCTGGTTTCAGAACGGCATATGGCAGCAGGCTTCTTCTCCGTGTCTTCCTAAGAACTGGAAAGCTCTACTTTTCTTGTGCCACTTCTATTAAAGGGGAAAGGCATATGGTGTGTGCTTGTGTTTATATATATATATATATATATATATATATATATATATATATATATATATATATATATAATTTTAAATCACGAAGAAATAAAAACTTGATGATTATGTGAACAAAGTTACAGCCACGGAGGAAAATTTGAAACACTGGAGATGCTAAATACCTTCGTCTTATTACCAAGACATGGTCACAGCAGCTAAATATATACAGACTTGTACCTACCATTTATATAGGCCCTTGCTTCTGTATATGTTTAGTTGCTGTGACCATGTCCTGGTTATTAATAAGACATAAGTACTTGGCATTTCCTGTTTTCCAATTTTCCTTCGTGGTTGAAACTTTGTTCATATATGTGTATATAAATCCATTATTTATATTATCTAATATATATATAGATATAATAATATATATAATCTATTATATTATATATTATATTATACCCACCCACCACCACCGACCCACACTCCCACACACATATATATATACTTACATATGAATGAGAGGGAGAGAATTTTTCGGATGTCTCCAGATATCGCAAGTTTGTATGTAAGTTGACAAGTGTGTTGAAGGCCCGGGATGAAATACTGCCAAGGAAATGACGTCAGGCATTATATATGGCAGTCGTAATTCTAATATGATACAGGTAGTCATTTACCTCTGATAAATTGTAAGCGTTCTGAATATCGATGGACTTAGATGATTTGATCACACAGAACAACTATAATTTTGTGTAGGAGATGATTATTTGCGAGGTATTTAAAGATTACTTTAAATTCCCTGTATTAAATACATCACAATAGATTCTTCTGAGTCAGCATTGGGTGGTTTATCGATTAAATGTCAGTTTGTAGTTTGATGAACAAAAAAGCAAGCATGCTGATACGGAGAGTAAGAATGAAAAAGAGCAAATTAACGGAAAAAGAAATTCCTGGAATTCATAGTTCGGTCTCCGTTGTTTGAAGATATCATGGTGACCTCGTGGACTTATTCTTTTTATTGTTCAACTGATGTTACGTTAACAGAGAGCACTGAATTTAATTTTTATCCAAAGGTGGTGTTGGAAATTTATTAAATAGTTTTTGACATGCACTGGCACTTATATTGCCATTATTGTATGACTAAGCTTGTAATGCTACTCAAATGAGCTTTAGTTGGATATCCTCTCTCTCTCTCTCTCTCTCTCTCTCTCTCTCTCTCTCTCTCTCTCTCTCAAGTGTATTCTTACCGTATCATGCTGAAGTGATGGGTCTCGTTAATTTCTTAGTGAAAACACAAAGAAACCCCGCAAAGTTTTATGCTTGAAACTCCGAATGGTGGGAGAGGCATTGAGAATGTCGAAGGGGATGAAAAGACGATAGTCAAGGAAGGAATTGAGTTACAGTGTGAAGTGTGAGAGGGAATAATGGTTGGACTCTTAGAAAAGATAAAGGCTATGCACACTACCGGACTACTGTGGTTGTTGGAATCAATTAATATTGAATGAAGGTCATTTTTCCTCATACACGAGCTACTCGTTTGGTGTAATGTCGCTGTTGTGTTTCAGGGGACACTTACTTGCAGGTCCTAGAAACTACATAGAACAGCTTTATTGCTTCGTTCAGGCTTTTTTCACTTGACTGAATTTGTTCTATATTTAAGATCCTAGGGAGGTTGTTTATATTATTTGCTAGTTGCATGATATTGAAGATTATTTTTTATATATATATATATATAAAAGTTATTAAAATAGCAAAGGAAAACTTTAGAGAAGATGACTTGCAGCGTGTAAATATTGCTGTATCGAAACCAAGACCTGGGCGGCACACATTACAGTTGTTTCAAAGAACGATAAAAGTTGATTTCAGTCATACATGTTAGTAATATATCTCGCTTACTACTATTTAGCGTAGCTGTTCTATGGTATTTCTAGCTTTAAAAAAAAAACAAAAATTTTCTGTAATATTTTCATATTTATGTTAGTGTAGTGTCGGTTGATCTGTATTGTCCCTTAAACTCAAAATGCATCTCATGGGTCACCTGTACAGGTATGAATGCATTAGCATTTTAACCCTTTTCCTTCTTCGAGTGGGTGAACAACATAGTAAGACAACTGAGAAAGGTGGTCCGTATCTGATTTTAAATTCAACTGTTCCCTTGATTTCAAAAATATTCCTTCGTTTGCCCTAGAGCCTCGATTGTCATAACTTTACTTTTTTATGGTTATAGAAGTGAAACCAAGTAGTTATTACGGAGGTGGAAAAATGGAGGGGGAAGATTTTATGTGACTTGGTTGTGTGGCGAGAGACTGCGAAGGAAGGAATGAAGGTGGCGCTGTCGGAAAAGATTTCACTGGGGATTCCCGACGTTGTGGGAAACGGGTGACCCATAGGCCCTCAGTGGCAGTACAGCGCACATTGCCCGCTGTAAATAATACACAAGAGATATTGTTGCCACACCGTACTTATGTTATCCCAGAAGTGCCAGCTCAGGCGTCGTGCAGTGGTACGCAAATTCGTCATCTAGTAGTGTCCAAAGGTGCGAAAGACTGCATGTTGTTTGTTTGTGGTATCATCAATATTGTTCGGTTTGTAATCGTTATTGATTATTTTTCGTTCTTTGTAAATTGACAATAATCAAAACATTTCGTTGTTTTTATCTGATAATAACAGGATATGGGATGTGGAGAGGGAGAGCTGAGGATTAGAGGGAAGGGGGGGGGGGCAGTCTAGAGATAGCTGGTGCTCGTACCGGATGGAAAAACGTAGGAGAGATGGGGATATTTTGTCAGGGGGAGGGGGTGGGCTTGGGAGAGGAGAGAGGGTTAGGAAGCGGCTTGTACGCCGTCGAATGTTGGCTATCGGCGGGGCGCTGCTGAAGGTAAAACACATTTGGCCTCGCAGTAGACAGCTGAGCGGAGCCAGCCAGAGCCAGGCAGTCAGTCACACACACACAGTGTAGTGCGGGAGCTGGTGGGAGGCGGTGGTGGGCTCGAATCGTGCGTTTGAAAGCTAGTAGGCGCCCCGTCCTCTCATAACTGTCTGCCTTTCGCTCTCTGTTTTCTTATATTTCTTGATATATTAAGTGTGTAAGCTTTGTGCTAAAGTGTGTATCAACTAACTGTGTGTGCTCAAGTTATTTATAGAACTTTAGTTATAAATACGTGTATCTAGAATCCGTCTAAAAGTACATACAAATATATTTATAAATATTTAAGCTAACACAAGTTCCATGGATAATCTGCTGTGATCTTCATATATTTTGTGGTGAAACATTGCCTTCGTCGCTTTCTGGATTATCTCCTTGCACTGAAGATAAGTGGCATCGACATCGTGGATATATTGTACCCCTCGACTGTTTTAGGCTATTAGGCTAAGTCCGAAGAGTGCCTTATCTTTAGACAGATATAATATTGCTTATTTATTAAATTATAAAAACGTCGATTGTGATAACGTTGCAAACAAACCTGTGATACGTGTTGCGAAACAACAGAAAAGGACTTGTCCACATTGCCTTCCTATAGTGGATTACGTATTGAAGCTTCATTGGGTGATCTTTCCATTGGTAGATAGATATCTGGACTAAGCAAGAGATCTGAAATCCCCTTGCTGTGTCATCGGAAAACCTAAAGTGTGTTATATGGTTTACGAGGAGTGTAGTGTTGGTGAGGTAGAGAGGAGGGTGTACCCGGATCTCCTTTGCAGAGGAAGGGGAGGGAGTGGAGTATGGTGGGGAGTTGGAAGGACTAGCAGCGCTGTCGCAACACCACCACCATCACCACCATTACCTCCACCATCACCATCATGTCCCATCAACACCTTCGTTTCGTTTGCTCCTCACTTGCCCAGTCTTCCACTTAATAAAATGACGATTGTATCACAGCAGCCCCCAGTAAGTAAATTGCAAGATTCCATCAAAATCCGTTTCCTGCCAAACGAAAATCATTTTTAAAAAACAACTTTACTGGGAGTTCATTTTGTTTCATTCTGACTATCAAGTGAAATCTTTGCTTTAGGGTATGTTAATATGATTAGTGTGAAATAATCATTTATCTCCAAAAGTTTAATTTATATATATATATTTATATATATTGCCTAAGCAAGGTTTTTGAATTGGTGTTAAGAATGTTATTTTATTGTTGATTGATAGTCGTACAACTGACAAGTGTTCAGTTTCACCCATTGTGTGTAGAGCGTTGTGCTCCGTGGAGCCGGATGTGAGGTGGTGTGATAACGTTATCTTTTTTTTTTTTTTTTTTTTTTTTTTTTCCTCAAAGGTAATTTCCACATTGGTGTCCACTGTTCAACTGAAGTACTGAGTGCTGGTTTAAAGGTTTAGGAAATAATGTGTGGATGAGAGAGGATACTCGTATTTTTTCGATATGAATTTACGACTCTCGGCAGACATAAATTATAAATACGTGACATTATTTATCTTGGTCTTATCAAATCGCATTTAATGCATTTTATTTTCAAACAATAAGCAAAGAGAATTGAATGGCAGGGCTTTGGAGATCATCAGTATGGGTTTTCATATGTGGAATTGTATGACGGGTCAAACAGGACAAGTTTCTAAATTGCCACAGACTGCATACCCTCACACGTACACATTTACCATTTTGTGATGCAAACAAAGGTATGATCACATAGTACAAGACTTCAAGGTAATAGATATTAGCACAGCGCTTTTGCTCCCTATAATATCATACACGACAGTATTTGTCATGATGATAATTTGTTACTTGCCGTTCATTCTAGCCACAGACTTGTTATATAACAATGTATTGTGCATGGGTACATGATGGGTCCTGTTCATTTATATACGAATGTTCGGCCGCCTGATTTGGAAGAGCAGTCGGATTAACTAAAATTGTCATTCGGGTGTCATTTTACGAACACGTTCGCTTTGTATCTGTTAAGTGTAGACTCGTAGGAAAAGTAACATTATTGAACATGATTAGGAACAGCTTAACCATTTTTAGATGTATTCAGTGGGAGGGTGGTGGATAGTTCCCAACGTATATGACTTATGGGGATATAATTTTGTCTTATATGACTTATGATGATATCATTTTGAACCCTCGTCTTGTGCAACCGCGTAAGCGTAATTCTCGCTGGGATGCCCAGTCAAGAATAATTGTAATATGGGATTACCAGGCTTCATATGCCTTCTCGCTCTTTTGATACCACGAGGCATGGGCGCCCGTAGCATGTTTTCCAAGGGAGGGTGGGGGCATGTCTTAATACATATATACATGTAAAATTTCCGGTATCAAGCAGACAAAACTTGTTGACCCTTTGAACTTGCAGATTAATTTAAAAAAAAACTGGGCCAGCGTTTGCATTTCTTTAATGAATAAACCAATTCTATATATATATATATATAAATATATATATATATATATATATATATCTATATATATATATATTATACTATATCTTACAATAATAAGGACACCTTTTACTTCAACTGAGAGAATATACTGTTGAATGAAAGAAAGACAAAGTAATGTTAAATATAATAAAATTATATGTCAAATTAGTCAATGTTCAGTTGAAAAGGAACTGCAACATTCTATGGTCACTACCTAACTTTTCAACTACCTTTTCCATGAAATCTGTTTTGTTCAAATTGATTTTATCACGATGTACGCTGAACATACATAACCCGGAGAGTCGTTCATCTGACATATTAGATCTCAACCATGTTTTCACTCGCCGAAGTTTACTGAAGGGGCTTTTCCGCTGTGCATGTAGTTGCTGGTAGAGTCAAAAGAAGAGTAATTTCTTTTCCAAGATTTCAAGGGGACCAAGTGCCCCCTTTGCCCCTACGTGCGAACGCCTATGCCGCGAGTGGTTTATGGGGTATTTTGAAGAAAAGGCTTGGCGCTCTCTCTCTCTCTCTCTCTCTCTCTCTCTCTCTCTCTCTCTCTCTCTCTCTCTCTCTGGCAGGTAACACGTTCATCGAGCCAGGTTTTCTCTAACTTCTATTTTGCTGAGCGTATTACGACGTTGACATTCTGCTTTCTGTTTATTTTTTTTTATTAATATTTTGGAAAGAGGATGACAGAGATCAAGGCGTTCTTAATTGTCGTCACTTCATTTTTATGTAAATTTGATAGCTGTCCGGTGGAAGTTATAATTCTCTCCAACAGTGTTTCTCTCTCTCTCTCTCTCTCTCTCTCTCTCTCTCTCTCTCTCTGATGTGCTGCCATGGTGACGTCATGCTCGGAGTTCCATGAAAATGGACCGGTTCGGGTACGTGCCGCGTAAATGTTTGATGTGTGTGTGTGTGTGTTTATAATCTGTTTTATGGTTCCGACAAGCTTCGTAGCTTACATTATTTAAATATTTTAATGCTACTCTTGAAATAATTTTTTTCCATTGACTTTTCGGTCAAGGATGTACTCTTCGTCATTGAATTATAATCAACCAGCAGTTTGTTTGTTATTATATTCAGAATGACGGGCACATTTCATTTGAATCGGCGTTATATTACAAATTTCTAGTGAAGAAAGACTAGCCAATACTTTCAGAAAGTAGCTCATGACGAGAGGAGTTTCATAGAACAAGGCAAGATGTGCCCCTACACTAAGGATAAGAAATACTAAATGTAAGTTGCTCGTTTTTAGTATTACCTATCCATTACAGTGTCATTCTGGCCGATACCTGTCCCCTCTCCAAGTTGGTTTGGCTCAACGACCATTCTACGACGATGAACCGATTTGATTATGCCCAGAGATCCCACCAGTGTCCTCCTCTTCTTCCACGAAGGAATTGCGATGACGTGAGTTTGGAGGTCGTTGCGCTGAAAGGCTGGCTATTGAGGGACTTGGATGCGATGTCAGCTGCTCACTGTATTGTGACGTCATGATACCAGACGCAACCAGCGTGGAAAGTAACTTTGCCAACAACTGATGATAGATGAGAGAATGGATAAAAATAATTATTAGCGATTGATTTGGCGGTTGCTACAGATAAAGAAATTAGATGCATTGACACGTTGGTTCTTTAAGGGGGGGGGGGTGGTTGTCTTATTTGTTATTTCTAGGTGAAGACAGGTTACGTTGTCTCAAGTTAAAATTTCTTATGTATTTTGTTGCTTTGTTTTTTGGCACGGTATGTATCTGCGCTGCGATTTCCTACTCGATCGTCATTCCTATATATAACTACTTATGCAGACGGCCTATTGCTGTGAATGAGCGAGAAATGAGAAATGCCCTTTCCCCCTTGTGAAAGGGTAGATCTAGGCCTCTTTCACTGAGTGAGTGAGTGAGTGAAAGGTTAGTTTTTAGGAGCACGATGCCCCATATGGGTCTTCCTTGTCTTTCTTGGTTCCATTTTCAGCACCAGATAGTACTATATACGGAAGTCACGTTTCCTGGATATTCTTATGGTGGGCATTGCGTATCCTCAGTCTCTATTGGTGTTTGAGTGTGTTAAGTTAGATATCGACCATGCGCTTTACGCTTGTCAGTGCGTACACACACGTGTGTGATAGTGTGTTGTACTTTTCATCATATTTTTCTAAGATGCGTTTTATCTGTTTACATTGATTAAATAGTACAAATTGATTTCCAGAACTGATTTGTTTGTGCTAAATTTCTTGGTTAGTTATAAAAGTACGTTTTATTTCAGAACTTAGTGCAGCAGCTCTTATTATGCTAAAAAAGCCATCAAGCTCTATTTCTAAACAATATTATAATTTTTTTTTCGGTTATAGTACCAGTGGGTTTGAAGGGATTCATAGAAAACGGGAAGTCAGCCATCGAGGTTGTTGACGTTGAGAAAGTGAACGTATCCATGACGTAGCAGTGACGTGATCACTTTCACTCCCTTGTACGGCAAAGCTTTGTGGGCCACCGTGCGCAGATCGCTCCGAAAGACTCGGGAGTTTTCGTTTTTGACCGCATATTGTGCTGTTCTGTTGGGTGTTTTGGCACAAGAAACAAAAGAGTTGAGAATCCTTCGTGTGAACCGAACTCTATGCATTGCTTTCGATAATTTAATATACTTGGCTGACGTGTGAGGGATGGGGTGTGTTTGTTGTCAGATTCTGCCTTCTTTCTCGAATTGTGAAAGGTGAATTTCGATAAGAGCTTAAAGAGATAGCTATTAAACCAGTTTTCAGCAAGAGCCTTCTTACTAAACCGTTTAATTTGGAAGTGGAGAGTGAAAATGCAGGAAGAACTGTGTAAACATAGCTCTTGTTAATGTCAGTTATGTTCATATTGTGTTCTTTATCTTGAGTAATATAAGGGCCTCCTGAAAAACCAGTGTGTGATTATCCCGATGGTGCCCCTTGGAGCTTAAATAGGACCTAGGGAAAGTACGGAATCGTTATGTGAAAGTATATTAAAGTAATATTTTGGGGATTTGAAAGTAGTGAGTGTACCATTTCTCTAGTGCTCAACAGCCTGAGCCAGATTAACCTGTTTCCAACGACCCATTCAGATCCGATTTTGCTTGAATTTCACAGCAGGTGTGTACGAAGTGTTTGGGGTTTAGTTCCAAAACACTTGTGTCATGTTAAGCCTTTTTTGACAATCTCTCATTCATGTGATCTTACTTCGTTTGTGAGTATAGAGAGGGACCCAGTGTGCTCGAAATTACCTGAGAAATCATTTGAATGTGTTAGGTGTTGTATGAATGCTGGTTCCTTTGGTCGAAGATCGTGCTAATGTGTGATTTTCCTTTTCTTGTCTTTTCAGGATGTGGTGTGCGTGGCGGTGGGTGAGCGCGGGGTAGTGGGCAGTGGGTGCCTTCTGAGCGCTATGTCAGGGGTGGAGGCGCCACCAGAGGCCGCCCCATCACCGCCGCCCTCGTCACCACACCCCGCTCACCACACCGCCCACGACGATGACCTTCCTGTCACTACTACCACAGCTACCAGCAACACCGCCGTCGTCTCCAGCAGCGAGTCGTTGGCGCAAGGGCTTGTGCGCTCGCGAAGGAAACTCGAGAATGAAGACAGCTCGTATGACAGTGACTTCGAGCCCTGCGAGTGGACGCCGGCGTCCCCGAGACCCGAAGATGATCAGCACGATGACGTGTGTCGTACAGTGTCCGACACCCTGGGTGCTGAGTTCGCAGAATATGTCACCATCAAGCATGGCAACCCCGCCACCACATCATCAGTCATCACCAGGACAGATACGGCTCCATCTTCAACGTCCTCCTCCTCATCACACACTACTCATCTCATCACATCTTCAAGCAGCAGTAGTAACGTGGCCGTTGCCACGGCCGCCGTCATCACCACCACTAGTTCAGTCGACGCCAGAATCCCCTCAACAACTATTGCCGCCCCCCTCACCACTTCCGTCAACATCGCAACGCCAACTGTCCTCACCACAACCACTGTCGCCACAGTTTCCACAACTCAAGTCAGCTCGAGTACGAGCAGCAAAGAAGCTGCCCAAGGGAGTCCCGATGCCCGGGCCACATCCCCGGCGGTGAGGTTACCTTCGTCGTCACCACCTCCGACGTCGTCGTCGTCGTCCTCTGTTGGACCTCCGTCTGTATCTGTAACCCCACCCGCCCCTGTAGTTGCAACCATGCCTCCTGCCGTTACCATAATCCAGACCCCTACTGCCGCGTCAGTGCCCTGCAGCAGTAGTGCGAGTTCGTGTAGTAGTAGTAGTTGTAGCAGTAGTCAAACTCCAGCAGTCACGATCACGAGTGATTCCGCTTCTTCACCCACATCATCGTCATCTTCATCAACCTTAGCTTTGTCATCGTCAGAAGTGTCCTCGGGAGTTTCTTGGGTCATCCATCACTCAGGGTACGCGTCCCAAGTTGAATTCGGTGTGAAGCTAGGCTATTCCGAAGCCCTCGTGCAACAGGCTCTCATCAAGTTCGGAGGAATACCCGACAAAGACGAACTGTTGGCGGAACTCATCAGACTGGGGACGAGCCAAGGGCGGTCGGAAGGAGATGATGTCGCTGCTGATGATTTAGTCGATATTAAGGAAGATTCTGAACAACAGCAGCAGTCGACGCTCAAACCTATTATTATTGACGGCAGTAATGTGGCGATGAGGTAAGCACTTTTCATGTTTAAATTTTTTTTCCACAAATAAATTTCATTTACAAACGTGCATCATACTTACAGTACTATTCTGTCATACAGAAAATTTCCCAAAGAATGTCAAATTAGGTTGTTAACGATTAATATGAAGATCCAGTCAAATAGCAAAATTGTTGTAATTTATTCCTTTCTCTGTTCATTTAGATTGTAGATAATGGTCCTAAAGATAACCCAGGTTATTTAGGCAGACAACGCACACTCCAGCTAGCTAAAACACGTCTATCATGACACGCCATATAAGCGATTCACACATTAAGTAGAGGAAAGAACGGCAGAGAAAATGCTTTCGCTTGAAACTCCAATTATTTCCCTTACAGGGGTTCTTTTATGATTTATTTTGTTCATTAAACGGACCGTCATTTGCATTCCACCCTTTCATGCGGTTGTTTGTCACGATCTTTCATTCCTCAGTCATCCCACATGCTTAAGCGGTCACCTCTCATCATGTTGAGAGACAACATTAATGTGCGAAGGTCGGTATGTTTTGGTCATCATAGAACACGCTTGCTGCCCGTGTGGCGGCCTCTTCATAGGTCACAGAAGACGGCGCCTGTGCATCCTCTTATATGATGCTCTCTCTCTCTCTCTCTCTCTCTCTCTCTCTCTCTCTCTCTCTCTCTCATTTCATTTTGTAGATGTCGTTAGAAATCATAAAACGAGTTTGTTAACTCCTTTGCAAGAAAGAGTCTATTTATAGACAGGTTCTTATTATATTGCGCGCAGAGCCCGATTAATTAAGGAAGTTATAGATTGTAGGGCATCCATCGTACCAGCAAAGTTGTATAATTTGGAGAAAGTGTCTTTTAATGTATGTAGAATAAAAGAGTAGAGCAGTCTCTTGGACGTTCATTGTATACTGTAGCTGTGCTCATTCCACGCATTTAGAAAATGATTGATTCAAATCCCGTGGTCAGTATGGCAACTTAACAGTTCTTCCAGCCATTGCTTTTGATTGGAGTAAGGATTTTCTGGTATCAGTTAAATCCGACATTTAACTTTTTATCCCACCTAACCTTCCTGTTATATTGCACACAGAATTAGCAATTGAGAAGAATAAAGCTAAGCACTTTTTCTTAACTTTTAACAATGAAATATTTTATTTTTTATGGTTATTTAGAGGGCAGGATATATACCATGGATAGGATTGTGAAGTTCAAATATTAATTTGAGTTACCATGCTGGATAGCCCTACGCAGACGAGCTTACGTGTATATATATATATATGTATATATATATATATATATATATATATATATATATATATATATAGTATATATTATATATAGTATAAACCCCCCCCATACCCTACCGTCAAAGTAATTAACGAGTTTTAAGCTCTGTATTTTCCATTCTTTTCATGCTGTAGGTTTTTTTGGTCCGCCCATAGTATATGTATGTATATATATATATATATATATATATATATATATATATATATATATAGATTGTTCGTTCATATTTTTATATGCCAGTTATATACAGGAATCCCCCCTCCCCCCTCCGTAAAGTAATTAACAGTTTTAAGCTCTGTATTTTCCATTTCTTCTTGTCATGTTGTAGGTTTTTGGTCCGGCCATGTTTTTGGAGAAATATGTAAATTCTCCACCTGAACGGAAAGATAGAAATTATTGTGTTGAGTTTGGCAGTTCCTGTGCCTTGCGATTGACGATCGATTGATTCAAGCCATGGAAATCTTTTCTGCAAATGAACTCTGTAATGCGAACCGTATCAGTGGAAGATGGCCATCGTGTTTGGTAATCAGGCTAGGCAGAAAAAAGTAGGAAAAGGAAAATATGTGAATGAGGTGAGAGAGAGAGAGAGAGAGAGAGAGAGAGAGAGAGAGAGAGAGAGAGAGAGAGAAGATTAAGCGAGGGAGTTCCGGGTGCAAGGTATTTTCGACTCTCTCCCAGAGCGCTAATGAGTCCATTCCACCTGTGCTCAGGCCCGGATCCTGACGTCGTCTCTTCAAACGTAAAATTGTGTATTTGTTTAAATGCTTCGAATATTGTCAGTCATATGTTTCTTATAGTGCTGTTAATGGGTTCCTTATGCATTAAATGAACATGCTTGAAGTATTTAATAACTTGTGGTGCCTTGGAAATTAAAAAAAAAAAAAAAAAAAAATGCCCCTCTCGTGCAGTGTCAAAAGTTGCTGCATCAAGGACACCTGAATAGGATATTGGTGATGCAACAACTACTGTTGGTCGTCACAGACCATTTTTTTATATATAAAACTGCGTCGGAAAATTGGATTTTACATCATTCTTGTACAGACGCATTACTAGATCATGTCAAATACTGTTTTAGTACCTCAAAAGATGATAGCAGGTTGATAAAGAACTTTTATTTCTCAAGTCTAATTGTTAAGTTTTCTCTTATTAATCCTTGATTTTTTAACGTCAAAAAGGCTATTCCGTAATTCTTTATGTCTCATATACTAACTAGGACATCTTTTTTGTGGCGGTGCCTTGGCCCATTTCTTATTTGATGACTTCTTTTACTCTTTTATTTAACACACAGTCCATTGCCACTTTATTCCCAGTTGTCAAATCCTCTGTCATTTTGATGAAACATGTTCTTCTGCAAACAGAAAAGTTTGTGAAGATATCTCTGGATTCGACAACTGCAACTCTTTTACTGTGTGTGTATGGTTACGCATTGTTTTAGGAACCCTTACAATAGTTCGTGGATTCAAGGTTATCATCCATCCGGACCCATTCATCCCAAGTAGCCTTATGCCGTGCAAAAGAGGACATCGCGCTGTTTACCTTAAAAAAATATATCGCAGCGCCTTCCTGAGGCCTTGGTACCTTTGTTGCACATTTTCCCTTTAGTTCTTATTGTGTTTATTACAGGAGACTGCGTTTAAACGGTCTGTCTGTGTGGTGTCCTCTCCCAAGGATAAATATCAGCTACTTGAGAATATCCTCACGCTCATTATTCAGTAAAATCCGACCCCAACGCTCACTTGGTTTAGAATGGTTTGTTGCATGGCGTAGTGAAGTAAGGAGCCGTGCTTAGCTGCCTTGGGAGGTTGTGAGGGAGGAGGGCCGTGCGGGGAGGGTAGAACTGGCAAAGGGAGGGAAAGTTACATCCGCTTTCTAGGATTCATGAGGGGGAATATCTCCCGTGCAGGCAGGTGCTACAGAGACGACTTTACCTGCTACTCGTCCCTGGTCGGGTTACGACCATACACCTCTATCACTGGATCCGTCTGTGTCTAACCCTCGCACAGGTTACAAGTACACTGACAAACTGATCTTTCACGTTGATGATTTTCATTCACACGAACCCTTGTAGATGTTCATAATACGCAATATATATTAATTGTCATTGCTAATAACGTCATTTTCATGTACTTGTTTTTTTATTGTCACTATAGGTCAAATAAGTGAGTTCTTTTTTATTTATTTTTATTTTATTTATTTATTTTGCATATCCGGCTCCTTTATGTTTGAAATAGCTTGCAACTGGTTTCATCATAATGGGGATTTCCTTGTCCTTTCTACTTCACATGTAAAACTTATCACTTCTGGCTACACGTTTCTGTGCATCATGCAAGATATCGATTATTATTTTTAACAGTTGAACTTACAATACCACTAATTTTGGTATTGAATTGTGAAATAGCTTATGGGAAACAATGAAAAATTCTAAGGGAGTTACACATACCTTTAACAGTTAATGACAACAGTAGTTTTGCAGAATAGGGTATTAAAATTACTATTAATTTTTACTTTACCTTGTATAAGTAAGCTTCAGTGATTTCCAGAATGAATAGTATGCCAAATTAAGTAACCCTTTAAGTTCCTTTTAAGTGCATTAACCAGTCATACGAGTGCATTGTGTCATTTTCCTCCAAAACTTACGTACATGTGAAAAATTTACATTTGGTGAATACTGTCATTCCAAATTAATGTAGTAAAAGTGTAATATTAACCTCTTAGGAAGTAATTTGTAAATTTACGTCAAGATTGACCTGTCACATTATTATCCATATTTTCATTTTCTTTCACAGACATGGGAACAAGACTGTGTTTTCCTGCCGTGGTCTACGGATCTGTGTAGACTGGTTCAGAGCACGTGGTCACAATGAGATAACAGTTTTCGTACCTGCTTGGAGGAAAGAGGCGCCCCGCTGGGACACACCTATTACAGATCAAGAAATTCTTTTAGATCTGGAACAGGAGAATGTCCTAGTATTTACTCCCTCCAGAGTATGTGGTGGAAAACGTATAGTGTCTTACGATGATCGCTATATTTTGAATGAGGCTGTAGAAACTGGTGGTGTAGTTGTAAGTAATGATAATTATAGAGACCTAGCAGCTGAATCCCCAGCTTTTCGGAAGGTCGTAGAAGAAAGCTTACTCATGTATTCATGGGTTAACGGACGATTTGTGCCTCCTGATGATCCTCTAGGCCGAAATGGACCAATTTTGGATGCATTTCTTCGGAAAACGCCCAAAGATCGCCAAGCTCCATGTCCATACGGGCGTAAGTGTACCTATGGCAACAAATGTAAATATATGCATCCTGAACGTGGAACAGCGCCATTGAAATCTGTTACTGAAAGATTACAAGAGCAGGCACAGAGACATTATCAGAAAAAGGCCAACAGTAGAGATTCCTCACCTGGTAAGGCTTTTGTTTACTCTTGTCACTTCTTATATTGAAAATAACTAGAAAAATACCATTGTTTCATTGATAGATACCAATTCATCAGTGTGGAATGGAAATAAAACCCATTAATTTTTATTAGTACTTTTAATGTATGTAAACAAGTTAACCTTATTTCTTCTACTAATTCAGTTTTAATGTATGTATGTAAATGTTTTTCTAATTGATTTCTAACTTTTACAGGAGATGGACTACGTTTGAAAAGCTTGTCTTTGCCTGTTGGTGTAGCAGATAGCGATGTTGCAAAAAAGCCTTTGCAGCGAACACAGTCAAATGTTCCTTCAGTCTCACTCACTTTACCATCAGCTCTTACGCAAGAAACTCCCACACATGATATGGGTCCTAATACCACAACATCCTCAGCGTCTCATACTCGTCATCTCATGGCTCCACAGATGGAATCCCATCCTCTTGATCCTCTTCATAGTTCAACGATGTTCAAGAGTGAATCATCTTTATATCACCTGTATCCTTCACAAGGTCATCAGGCCAGTTATGGTTCCTCAACTTGGGGTTGGGATGGCCAGAATACCATACCCAATCCTCAAGCAGGTCCATCCCACAGTCAACCTCAAAGTTATGGCGCCCATATGCCTCTCACAAAGAACTTGTCTGATCCTGACTCCATTTCAAGTGATAATCCACACAAAAAGTTACAGCGTCAGCTGACATTAAATCCAACATATGATTCTCGTCTTTATAAAATTGTTGGGTTTAAAGAACCTGCTCCCGAACTGTTTCCCTTAGCACAGCAGCAACAGCAACAAGCTGTTGGACAGGTATCTCCAAGTAGGTCAGTGAAACGTGATAGTGAAAACCTTATGTACCCTCAAGTGACAGGTCGTGTGTCCCCCGGGTATTCATCGCAGTTTGGAAGCAGAGAGCAGCTAGCAACAGGAGGACTTCATCCACCTCTAACAAGACATTCTTCTTCTCAAGAAAGTGCAAAACATATGACATCTTTACCGGGGCATCTCTATCCACCTTACTCACATCCACATGTAACCAGATTTGCATCAGCTCCTGATCCAATATGGGGAGGACACCAGCAGCAGCCAACCACAGGACCTCCACCCATAGCTCGATTGAGTTCAACATCGGATACAAGACTCAATCTTTATGGTTGTGGCACAGATGCTCCATTTATTTCTGAGAGTTATGATGAACAACTAGCGAGATTGCCTCCTTTTCATTCTGCCCCTACACACAGTCCTGTACCAGCTGCTCCATCACCAGGTCCTATTGGATCTCGACCAATGTCTCCTCAGCAAGGTCCTGTACATCTACCTGCTGGTGTATCATCGCGACCACTTAAACCTTCACAGCAGCATCTGCCGTCTCAGCAGACACCAGGTTTCTCTAATCCTATTACTGGTGCTGCTAGCCATGAAGATGCGCGTTTACGTGTTTACTACCATTTGTCAAATCTTTTCCCCGAAGCACAAGTACGAGCTGCGCTGGCTATGTATCCTGAAGAGACTGATCCTTATAAAATATGCACATCAATATTCTCTATTAACCCTGGTCCTGTTGGGTCTCGTCCAATGTCACCCCAGCAACCTGCACAGTCTACTGTTAGTCATCAGGCTCAAAATATTCCAGTACGTGGTTCCTCCCCCCTCACTGCTGGTTTTTCAAGTCCTCTTTCAATGCCTGCATCTTCACACGAGGATGCACGATTACGTGCGTTCTATCACCTGTCACAGCTTTTTCCTGAAGCGCAAGTGCGTGCTGTATTAGCCAGATTTCCAGATGAAACAGATGCACAGACTTTGTGTGCCACTTTGATAGGGCTTAGTGGCAATCAGTCCTGAAAGTTTGCACAAACAAATAATCAGAAAATCGAAGACATCATAGAGGCCCACTGTTGCAACATATCAGGACATATAGTGTAACCTGAAATTTTTATATACAAAAAAATTATAAAAAAAAAAAAAGTTTTGCTTATGCAATGTTAGTCTTACTACTTGTAATCCCCTTGACTAAAAATGTGGAAAAGGCAGAGTTTTGGGTATGGGATTTGTGTATGCATAAATTTTCATTCCAGGATGATAAGTTTATTTATGGTAGATTTTAAATAAAATGTGTTAGTTTGTTGTACTTAGAATGCGAAGTACTATTACTGAGTGAGGCTTATAGTATTTGTACATATCCAGGAAAATACTGTAAGAAAATTACAAGTCATGAGCTCTGTTGCAATACGAAAAATAAATTCAAGCTTTATTTACTGTGCAGTACATGTATTTGGAGAAGACTAACACAGTGAAGAGCAAAAAATGAAAAAAAGGACCATCAGCATTGGCAAATCAAAGCCTTGGCAATTTTTTTTTTCCAGAGAAAAGTACACATGTGTATCATGCCTGCAGATATGATTATCACTTAATTTGCTACTGTAGTAGTTTATATTTTATTTTGGGTACTAGCACTGCTACAGTTGCTACACACTTAATTCAGGATGACTAGCTTCGGTTATGGTTCTTCTGTTCTTTTAAGTGTATTATGAATGTCATTGTCTCCAGGACATAGAGAGATAGATCTTGGAATGCAAAGGTTTACTATGATCTATATTTAATATGAAATACGTGTATTTAGAGCTGTTGTTGTGTATTCAAGGATGAGAATGCAAGTAGATTCCTTAGCCCAAGTTGGTGTGTGCCATAAGCTGTCATGGCTTCCAGTATACCCAGCACAATTGTGAGTTGGAAATGATTTGCTGGTGCTATGCTGGTTTGGATTGCGAGGCTTGTACCACTAGTTACATGAAACGATTTGCTCAGCATCTAGATACTGCTAGTATTCTTAAAGAATTGTCAGGGAATCATAAGATATGGAAAAGGCATGATACTGTAAGAAGCTGGAAAGATGAACCATGAGAATAGCTTTGTACTTAGTGTTGACAGTGTTGATGTTTTGGTAAGCTGCAAGACTTAGTCATTGAGAGTAACTAATAGGATGAGTGAGTTGGCACAAACCTATCAGGTGGAACAGATTATTTTTTTTATTCAGATACGATGTTACTATTATTGCAAACTGTAATACAAAGGGTTTTGTTTTCGCTACCCTTTTCTCTCCTCTGATGCAGCATGTGTGCGTGTGTGTTTGTGGAAGCCACAGGAAAGTGTGACAACTGAGTGAGGTTTTGGTTCTGAGGTCAATTCACCACCTCAAGTTCATTGTTTTTGGGAGCATCTGTTAATTATCAGTTCTTCTTAAAATGAATTTTTGATGAGGCTGGTATAAATGCAGACCTTTCAGTGTCACACTTTTAAAGATGGCTGGAGTGAAGCGTGACATTACAATACTATGTATTGTGGGCTGTAATGGGTGTGTACCCAACCATGTGTTGCTATATCCAGTGCCCTCTCTTGTTACTTTGTTGATCGTGAAGCCACTGTCAAAATGCTACTTCAGCATTCATTCTTCCAGTTGTGTGAGTGTGCCAGTAAATTGTGGGGTATGCATTCCTGTACAAGTGGCTTCTGTTCAACTCAGTGCTGAATTTGTGACAAGAGGCATGCAGTGGATATAGCCAATCCGCTTACTAGCGGCAACTATGTAGCTCATATTGATCTTCAGGGCCATATGTACCTCTGTAAATGCTTTTCATTTATGTTGAAAAGCTAAATTAGTAGAGAATTTTTTCCCATTTTGGTTTGAATACACTAATTTGCAGTAGTGTGACAAGGTACATCACTGGTATATGATTATGTATTATTAGTTATGCTTTTTTATAAAAAGTTGTGGAAATATTGTATAAATCATTTATTACTGAATTTAAGGTTTGATTCAAGTTATACATAATAATTCTAAAACATCCCATTTTGTAAATCATGAGGTGGCCCTTCTTGGCTTTCTACACTTATCTTCCTACACTCTATGAATAAAAAGAATTGAAAATTATGCTTTTATTTCCTATCCCTATCATCATTTGTCTTTGTCATAGCACAGAGTGAGAGACCACAATGCTAATGAGATTCTTATGATTCTGATAAGTGGGGTTAATTATTGCAGTTCTTTGTACAAAAATGGACGCAAGTGACACCTGGTAATAAGTAGTGCATGGTAATTGCCCCAAATCTTTAGTTCCAGTGGGTGCTACCCACATAATTACTGCAATTTACAAAGGTTAAGTAATCCAAAAGTGCATTCTGGCATCGGGTATCGTAAAGAATTCAAGTAATAGCTGAAAGTTCAGTAGTAATTCTCTAAGAAATAATGCATTCCATTTCCTTGAAAGATTGCCGATTAGGTAAACGAAAATGTAGGCTGCAGGATTCAACAAATATTAAGACATCTGCTTGCAAATCATACTTAAAACAGAAAGAAAATCCGAAATCTGTGATTGACATAGTATAGAGTATTTTACCAAAGAAAATTCGGCAGTTAAGATGTCCCATTCGTAAAAAAAAAAAAAAAATCAGTAATACACGTATACTACAGGAAAGTGGTTTTATATATATATATATATATATATATATATATATATATATATATATATATATATATATATATATATATATATATAAAGCTATTTTACCTCAGGAAGGATGAAACTGTATGGAAACTGTATGTGCTTCCTGACTGGTTTCGTCTTTATATCCAAGACATTTTCAGAGGTAGAAATTTGCAATACATATGCGCTTTTGAAAGCCAAATATTTATTTACACCTGTGTTGAGGTGTAGTTAAAGAGGCAGAGGTCGATTACTCTATTTACAAAGTTTAACTGCTAGTAATCTACCCTTTTCCTGTCCGTACCAATTACTTTTCCTAAAATTTTACTATTTTACATACACATTTTATATATTTCTTTTTAAATTAATGGATCGACTTTATGCAAGCCTGACTGATATTCCTATTCTTAAAAGCTTTCTCCTGTTAAAGTAGACTCGATGATGTTTCCAATGAATTTGGTAGCTACAGATGCCTGGGAATGTTGGTTTTCTACAATCACAAGTGCCAATTCCTAATTCAATACTGTAATTATTTGTACACGAGAGATTCAAATCATCCTATTAACTAGAATGAAGCAAGGTCTATACATACTGTGGGTTTCAGAGACAGTGCAAGCACGTTTTTTGGCAATAACTCTAACGGACACTCGTATCAGAACCAGATTTTGCTACAAAGTAGTACACCCAGTGCCGTAATTTATAAGGGTATCGTGAATCACTAATTATAAAGAATAAACACTTGTCCCTGTACTAAGAGGCAAAAACTCCATTAGTCAGAAATGGATATAAACACAATAGTAAAAAGCTCTGCCTACCCTCTCCCCCCACCTCCACCGCAAAGGTTTCCTTGTCATTGGTAGCCATCAGCGTTTAATTACTACCCCATATCTTGAACCTCCAGCTATAGTAAGCAATGGGGCGCAATTGACCCTCCAATACTTGCATAAGGCAAGCACCTATTCCCTCCTGACTGGCATCTGCCACCTATGTGAATGGCAGATCGAAATTCGGAAACTTCAAAACCGGAGGACTCATTAATGCATCTTGATTTTCTGAAAGGCTACCTGCTGTGACTCGCCCCATTTAAATTGTACGTCATCCCTCTAAACATCTGTCAAAAGAGCTCACAGCATAGAAAATCCTTTCACAGACCTATGGGAAAATCCTCCCATCCCATGAACGATTGAACCTATTTTCTTTTTTTTTTCTTGGGGGTAGGAAAATCTATGACAGACCTAACTTGGTCATTGTTTACTCGAACACCTTCCTTAAAGATGTTATGGCCTAAATATACGATCTGTTTCTTCAAGAAACCGCATTTGGCTAGTTTAACCAAAAACACTAATCTGAGTCTCTTAAGAACTTCCCTAAGCTCCCCTAAATGTTCATCTATAGAATCTGCAGCAATGAAAATACATCCAAATACATAAAAACACATTTCCCTAGCAACCCAAGCAAGGCTGTATTCACTAACCTCTTATAAGTCATAAGGCTACCTGACTTTTCTAAAGTCTACGCATACACAGATTGAGCCACTTTCTTAGGCACTGTCAACAACGAGATATCAAATAGTGACGAGCTAGGTCTACTTATGCCTTCCTTCTCCCACTTACTAACCTCTTGCTCAACCTGCCCTCTAATCTCAAAGGATATCCTATAAGAAGGGACAAAAATCGGCTTAGTAGCCTTCCCCAATTGGACTTTATGCTCTAACACATAAGATAGTCCCAATTTATACCCTTTAAGGGCAACAATGTCTTCAAACTCAGCCAGAACATCACCTAACCCCTCTATGTATTCTTTATAGTCTACATCCCCAAATGATCTCTAAAAACCTTTCTCCTAACTTTCATTTCTGCCTCAAAACTCATTTTGCTCTCCTACAAGGGCCACTGAATCAGTATCATCACTCCAGTCTTCAAGATCAATAATGTATTTATTCTTCCGAGATCTCTTAACTGAATCATTACAGTTCAACTGTTTCACCAACGTAACCCCTGTATCTAATACATTATTAATGGAAACAGTACTCACTACACCTTTGAGCTTATTGTTACCTTCAATTACACATATCAGTTTAGACAATTTCACCTCTTTCACCTGAACTTTCACCAAAACAGCCATACCTGGTTCTAAAATAATATCCTCTGATAAAACCTCGTATATAGCCTCTTCCCCTTAATATTTGGCTCAATATCTCCCTGTAAACTGATATCGTCCACAGAATCCTTATTATCTTTACTGACGGAAGCATTCCCACATACAGGACAAAAAAACCAAGGTACCCCAATTGTTATACCTCCTACCCTCGAGTGTATGGAAATTCTATTCCTCCTACAAGCAGGATGACTCAGTAAAATTCTTTTCCTCAAGGCAACATCTTTTATCACCATAACTGGTTCCTTAATTAACTGGTTACCCAGCAGAAAATAAATAAAACCTCCAACTTACGAGCCTGGACATCACATACTTCTCTTCTGAAGGTTTTAGCTGGTACTGGGAAAACATATACTGATAAAAATCAGTCTAATAAACTGACTGGGACACCCATATCTATAAAAATCAAAACATCATACCCAGACAGTCCCTCTCACCACACTTCAGCTCTGGAGCCTCTTCCAAAATCCCTACATGACAAGAACAATTCACTCTTTCCCCTTTGGCTGATCAGCCTTCCAAAAGTTTTGCCAATCTCTAGACACCCTAGAATAACCTCCCTGAGGAGATCTCTTATTAGCGCCACCAAAATTCTGAGTTACTAGTCTAACATAACTCTGTTTAAGAGACGGACAAGTCTGCCACGAGTGATCAATACTTTTACACCCTATTTAACTCAGCAAAACCTCTTGGTATGCTCTAACCTATTACATTTAAAACGGTGAAACTATGGTGTCTGATCCATAGATTTCCTACCACTTTCTACTTTGACACAAAAACTACTGGGAGCTAAATTGGGTCTTCTATCGATTTCTACCTTTTCACAAAAACTGCCAGAAGTAAAGCCCGAATCTCCCCGTGTGAAGGGTTCTTTGAAACACCCAAAGAAGCTTTCGGCATCCCATTGAAAAATGTGCTATCTACTGTAAACAAAGCGGGATGTGCTTACGAATCTGGAAAAAAATTAGTGCCTCATCAGATGTATGCTCTATTTTGCTGTCGAAACTATTCATCATAGCATCTGGGACGTAGTGTAAGAGCCAGGAAAAAATGCAACAACTTCTGTAAGTTATCCAGGGAGATAGTGTCATAAGTTACCCTTCCAGGATTTTTTAATTTCTCCACTAAGTCTCCCACAGCATCAAACAGCTCAGAGTTAAAATCAACCATCAAATTCTGGCCCTTCCTAATCTTAAAGGACCTCAAATAACGGACTACTAGATCTCCACTTTCAACAGCCCCCATATGCCGTTCTAAGAAAATTTTGAGGTCATTCCACGTATTTACTCATTTGATTTGATTTAAATAGATTTTTGGCACTATGCCAAGTACTGGCCAACTAAGGCCATTCAGCGCTGAAACGAAAATTGACAGTAAAAGGTTTGAAAGGTGTTCCAGGAGGAAAACCTCGCAGTTGCACTATGAAACAATTGTTAGGAGAGGGTGGACAGTAAGATGGAAGAAAGAGAATATGAACAGAGGTACAGTAAAAGGAATAAAATACAAGAGAGAGAAGGGTAAACATAAGGTGAAAAAAAAGGAAAGATTTGTCATTTCTCTCCACCGAGCCTCCAGCCCCAGTCCTACTCACACAAAAACACACTTGTGCTTCTTTTTAAATCACACAGCCGCGTTTCATCATAAACGCATAAAGTGATGCGACGGTCTACGCCATAGACCGTCGCATCACTGGATTAATTACTTTAGCACTTGGACGGACAACTCGCGTCAAGCAAGAAGCAAGAGCTGCAAGACCTCCCGCTCAGTTACCCCCCTGCGAAGTCAGCAGACTAGTACCATTTACACCAACTGGCTCAGGTTAAATTCCATTCCTATTTCGTATCTCATATACACCACAGGCTTCTCTTCACAGCGGGAAGGAACCCAAAATAAACTGAAACCCCATTATTTTAAACCACTGCACACCAATCTGCGATGTCTTCTGAAAGATGACACTTACCTGATGATCACTGTTGGCATCACTAGCCTGGCAGTGGAAGAATCTGTCCATTCATCTCTCTCTCTCCCCTACTTTTAAACACAGATAATTAAAAGAAATGGGCTGTAAACCCTTATCTCAGAAATAAGAAATGGAAATCGAACAGAAAATGGGAAATCAAATAGAAAATGGGGATCACACAAAAAACGAAAGTCAAACATTCCTTTTCACAAGCTGTCACCTATAAGGTAGTCTGGGCCATTTTCAACAATATGACCACTTCCACACACCATTTCAAATTATCATTAC